>NW_021604578.1:10855892-10893721 GCF_004785775.1 Grammomys surdaster | reverse complement strand
ACACACACAGACACACACACACAGTCACACACACAGACATACACACACAGTCACACACACAGTCACACACACAGACACACACACAGTCACACACACACAGTCACACACAGAGTCACACACACAGACACACACACACAGTCACACACAGACATACACACACAGTCACACACACAGTCACACACACACACAGTCACACACACAGACACACACACACAGTCACACACACAGTCACACACACACAGTCACACACAGTCACACACACAGACACACACACAGTTTCACACACACATACAAACACAGACACACACAGACACAGTCACACACACACACACAAACACACAGACACAAACACAGACACAGTCACACACATAGACACACACCAGCCTTAAAGTTCCAAAAACATCTTTTACACAGCAAACACTGTGGGTAGTCTAAACCATTCACCTATGAAGATTTATAATGAAACGTTAAACAGGTTTTCTGATAGACTCCCAAATCAAGCATATAAATCTTAGAAATATTTAGTATTTTACTTCATTTATTTCTTTCTCATTAATATGCAAAACAGATGTTTAATAGTATGTTTTTAAGAAGCACTTAATTTTTTTTTCTAAGCTGCAAGGGATTTCTGAAAAACCTCATTAGAAAGGAAAAACACAAACAATGACGTCATGACAATTCACTTTGCAGAGCAGAAAATAAGTTTTGCTTGAGGTCAAAGAGTTGAAAGTACTTTGTTCACTTAAAATATTCTATACTTCTTTGTAAAGCATATAAAGTTTATTTATAACCAAAAATTTGAACAGAAGAAAATACCACAAGAAACTAAAATTAGGTAAGTCTGGAATAAATGCATGTGAATTATGAGTTCATATATCTTATACAAAAAGGAAGGAAGTGAAGGATTTGTATGTTTTAGTCAAATTAAATAGATCATATGACATATCATAAGGAAATCACATTTTTACACACACCACCACCACCACCACCACCACCACCCAGCCCTGGAAGGCCTGCAAGTTGCTATCTGAATCAGGCTAACCTGAAAACTCACTGAGATCTGCTTGCCTCTATCTCCTGGGTGCTGGGATTAAAAGCACTCACCACCCACATGCTTTGGTGGTGGCCACAGCTCTCTCATTAGACTTACAACCCACTCAATGACAGGGAACCAATGCCTGGTACTGGAACCCAACTGACTACTCAGTGCTAGTGACGTCATGGTTATTGGAGGAGAACCTACAATGGATAGTTTACTGAGCCAGCATAATCCCTAACAAGTCTATAAACCCTTGTCTTCAGACCTACAGATTCTCTCCTCATCAAGGGAACTTCTCTCTGTAACAGATGAAGGCCATTACAAAAAACTACAACCAGTCAATAACTGGGTGGAGCCCAGTTCCAACAGACACATCTACAAAACACCCACACTTAGGTGTTCTGAGTGCTTGGGGAACACTGCAGAAGAGGGGAGGGAATTGTGAGAGCCAGAGGAACGGACACATTTCTGTGAGACTGTATCTCCTGGTATATCATCCAAACATGAACTTCACAAGGAAATATATATACCAAACTGGACGGGGAAATGAGGCCTCCACCCTACACAAAGAAGGACAGATACCTGAGTAAAAGTGGGAGAGGGAGAGGTGGTCCTCCCCTAACAGTCAGCCCTGAAAACATACAAGTAACATGATATGGATGCAATAGGTTAGACTTAGGAATATGTACATACCAATTCATATATGCATACAAGGACAACTGATGAAAAAGGCCATGAATTTGAAGGAGAGTGGGGATGGGGCACATGGAAGGGAGAAATGATTAAAATACAGTCTCAAGAACAAACAGTGTGCCACTGTTCCCAGCAAGGATTTCAAATAAAAGGAAATGTGTGATTGTGATGGAAAAGCTTTGTTCTAAAAAAACAAAACAAAAACTCGCTGGCTAAAGGAATCAAATTGCAATCTCACACCCCATCTTAAAACTCAGCAAATGCTCACAGTGAAATACAATGAGTATAATTAAGTATTCCACCATCATGCTGCACACCTGACTTGAGCACTTGGGACTGACTGCTAATAGAAGATGAGAAATGGGTGGAGTTAATAAAAAAGGCAGCAAACATTACTAGATACGGAGAGATATGAAGCTACACTTGCAAACATTAAAGAAGTAAAAAGAGAAATGGGAAATAATTAAAGAGACATGCTTCCTTTTGCTGAGGATGGGACTCAACAGAGACCCACAACGGGACAATGTGCAGGGAGTGAGAGACTTTGAAACACTTAGTTTCACTAAAGGGGATGTCTCCATCAAATCCCTCCCCTCTGGCCACACGCTACTGTGGGGAGAGGAAGCAGAAACATTGTATAAGCAAAGGGGATGGATGTCACCAAGGAAACACTGTCTTCCTCAAGAGACTAACCAGCACGTGAACTCACAGGATCGTGGCAGCATACACAGGGCCCCGCACAGGTTCAAGCCAGACAGGACCCAGATCTGAGACCGGTGGACATGAATTCCTGAGCTTCCCCTCTAACCAAGAAGCTATCTCCAATCCATACCCAATTCCAAGCAGAAGTTACATTTCTCCAGTGGAGTTTGACAGAGGATACTAACCACACTTGAAGGTAGAATTTGTGCCCAGCAGTGAAGAACCATCATGGAATCATCTCAATGGTATTTCTCAAGACTTTCTGTCTTGTTTTGCTTTGTTTGGGCTGTTCGTTTCTGTCTTACGAGTCTTTTGCTTGTATATTATGGTTTCAGATTTTGTGTTTTTATGGGTTTTTGTCTTTCAGTGTGTATTTCTTGTGCTTTTTCTTTTTGAATTCTGGTTTGTTTCCTGTTTGTTTTCCAAAGAAAGAGAGAAAGAAGGGCATGAAGTTAGGTGGTCTGGAAAATTGGGAGGCTCTGGGAGGAGTTGGGGGAGAAGAAACTCATCAGAATATATTGTATCAAAAATTATTTTCAGTTAAAAAAAGAGTAGCAATTGCTACAATGTAGAGAATTTTGAAATTATTACACTTGTAAAGCTTAGCCCAGACTTTGCTTTGCATTTAAAATATAGTAAATATTGCTGTTATTTCTAGACTCAAGCCAATTTTTTAGAAATTGATTTCTAGACTCAAAAATGTTCATAGCAATCAAGGATTTGGCCATTTATCACAGGCCATAAAAGAGTCAACAGCTGTAGTATGGCTCCTAGTTCACAGCAGAGATGACAGGTTTTAAATATAAACAGCTTAAGGAAAATGGAGTATATTTCTTGGTTCATTCATCTTAATTTTAAAAAATTATATTTATCAATCCATGAAATTACTAATACTCTTCATTAATCTATTTAATTTAGCTCAACACCAGGCAGTATTTATCATTAGTAAATGGAAATCGACTCTGATGTAACAAAGAACACATAACCATTTAATGGAATATGATAGTTATCTACTGAACAGGACCACTCTTCTATACAGTGAGGTCTGTCTCAAAAACAAACAAACAAACAAACAAACACAACAAATAAACAAAACTAATGTCAGAAACCCACAAGAAGATAAAGACTACAGTCACAAGGGAAGGTCTGCTGTTACTGGAGTAGCATCTCAGAAATGGGGTGCAGGCATATGAAAGCAAAACCACCTCTTAGCCTATTCACTGGTGGGGTGCACAGTCGTTTGGTTGATCACTAGGACTAAAACAAACAAGGGACTAAAGTGTTTTTTATGCTCAGTAGTAAAGGCTGCACTTCTCCAACTTCTGCTACTTCTTTGTAATTCAGCTGATACTATGTTAGTGTGGGTCATTAATCACTGTTACCTGACTGAGCTGGAGAGGAGCAGGGCTGTTTACAGAGTGACAGGTATATGAATTGTTCTGTTAGGTGTTATTTTTTTTTTTTTGCCTTAATTCTTGCAACCATCTCCACATTTATAATTTTGGAAAATTATGTTCAAAAGACCTTCATCTTTGAGGGATAATGTTTAGAATTACATTGGATTTTCAAATGGATTTAGGAATGTACTCTAGTATAGCCATTTCTACGTTAGAAACAGTGTCCACGCAGTCAGCTTCACACTGGCTCCCTCTCTTCCTGCCTCTGTTTTCCCAACTCATGAAAATCTTTTGCACACTGTACACCTATCCTCAGCCCCCACCCTCTTTGTTTTGCACCACTCTATGATGATACCACTGGCTGCTGACTGGCAGAGAGACTGAAAAAATTTAAAATTTCAGCATCCAGTTCCTTAGCCCTCAGGAAAAATGCCCACGTAACTTTTGCTTTCTTTTTATTCAGCTTTTGATTATTATAGCTGAGTCAAGCCTACTTGGAAAAACATTTATCATATCTATTCTTTACTCTCCTTAAGAGATGTGAAGAGTTATTGCATCTCTCTTGGTTTCACTGCTAATCAATATGTTTTTATTAATATGCTATAATTCAGATAAATTATAGATGAGATGAGATCTGTGAATTATTCTGAAAACTGAACTACAATTTATAACACACTTTCTATGGAAAATGTGTTGAATTTAAATAAGCTGCCTACATAGAACTTTTAGAATTCAACTAATTTGTAGGTTAGGAACTTGTCGTATTATTAAAACATGTAGAAGCATTAAGTCTTCCAGAGTGAAATCCAACGTAAAAAGGAATGGGGACCTGGCACAGCAACACTGAATGCCCTTCACTGCTTGACTGTGGAGCTCAGTCTGTGCCTTTCACACAGGTCACTGCAGTATCTGTTGACAGTGCATGAGATCCACTGCTGTCTGACAGACTCCTGAGAGCTGTGGCATGGGCACAGCTGAGGATACCTCCACTACTCTAACTTTTATCTCTATTACCAAAACTATTCATAATTTCAGCTACTCAGTGAGTTCACCATCCCCTTTGTTCAGAATGTTTTACTTAGATAGTCCTGTACACTTCTGTTACAGAGTTCTGTGTCTTCTCTAAATACTGTCCTTCCCAGCCTCTCTTCTTTAGTACTATGTGACTTTGTCCTGGTTTATCTATAAAATACAATAATCGTAGGATTCTACTGAAGTGCTAAGAATAATGCCCTGTACTTGGTAAATATTAGACGTGTTAGTTTTGTGTTGTTTTTTGTGTCATTGCTCGCTATAGGGTGGGAGAATACAGAGCCCTCATGGAACAGAGTTTGACCTTGTAGAATAAGATTGTGGTTAAGACCAGAAGTTCCATTGCTGAAGGGAAGAAATGGGCAAGAAGTTTGATGCTACCAAAGGCTGGAGTGGCCTTAGCAGCTGTTAGTGCAGGCACATGTTTGCCTGGAAACTGCTAACGACTTTAGGATTAACACCTCTCTCCCCCCACCCCCCAGGGGAGCAGGGAATGAGGAAAGCTGGAAACAGATGTGATCAGGGCTGTGTACTTTGAGCTGTAACACCTCCAGAGTATAGAGGAGGGCTTCTGAGGTGTGTGGTGCTTAGTCTAGGTCTGTAGTATCCTGTCCAGGCTCAGCCCCTCGAGCTGTAACATTATTAGGAGGGTGTGCAGTGTTCAAGAGGCAGCGCTTAGTGGCAGTAGGCTCACTCAGGGCTTAGCTTTAGCTACAACTGTGTGGATACTTGCTGCCTTCTCACTTCCAAGGAATCAGAAACAAGCTGCTTCTGTCCTTCAAACCCTCCACAGCCTGTCCACGGCCTGACCGGAGGTTTAAAGCAATGAAGCCACCCAACCGTAGTAACATGAAGCCTATGAGACTTTGTTCCAAAACAAACCTTTCCTCGATGCATACCGCTGGTGTCGGGTACTTCGTCACAGCAGTGGAAAGCTAACAGATTCGATTGGCAAACATTTTCTTCCCTCTGGCAGTTAATATCATCACTCTGATGACTGCTTAATTTCCTGCACAAAAGCTTTCTAACTTGCCCTAATCCTGTTTTTGTATATTCATTTTGTAAACTATGTCAGAGTCAACGCATTACTGTTCAGGCCACAGGCCTTCCTCCCTTCTTAGTCTAGGACTTTTATGGTTTCTGGTCTAACATTTAAGTCTTTAACAATGTTAACTTTTCTAATGGCTACCATACCATTTACAGCCATATACCACATAAAGACACTTGAGTAGACAGGACTTATACAGTGGTGGCTGTGCCACAGCTATTACAGATGATTTCTAGAGCTCACTGGCACTCTAGTCCTAACCTGAAGGGAATAAAAATAACCCACTCCCATCATGGAATAACCATACACCGTAAGATAAATGTATCACAAATTCCAAACTGTTTAAGGAAGCTGGGCAGGGACTGTGGCAGACTTTTTGATGTTTATATGAAATACTTCCATTTCATGCTATTTGTCTAATTCAGTAAGTAATGAATTAAGTATAAAAGTCAAACACAATTTGAAAAAAATTATCATCTAAAAATCATAGTTGTAAAAATATGTACATGTAAGCCATTGAAGTCCACAAAAAGTTATCATACTAAAGTGGTTAAAATTTAGGAAAAGGCGAAATACTACAGATCATACGTCACATCCAAAGAAGCAAACCAACAGGCATCCTACGTGAGCTATAACTGAGCTTAATGTTCTGCACTGGGCAGGATGCACCTAATACAGCCGGAGTTACTATAAGAGCCTATTGACGACTTCTCCCTGTCAGAGGCACCTGTAAGATTTACACCTCAGTTCATCTGCTTTGGTGGGATGCTTAGTGGGAGTCAGCCAGAGCTCAGCAACAGACACTGGCTAACAAGTGATGTTTGCAAGAAGGCCCTGGGTTTCAGACTTACACAGGAAAATTATTCCAAATTCCACACCACTGAGTAGTTTCTACTGTAGGAAGGGGGATAGAAAACAGAGAAACTCTCATGAAATTAAACACAACTGCTGTGCTGCTTCGTGAGACATATCTGTTTTCCCGTGGCAGAGCAGCAGACCCAAGTGTCATCGCTGTAAATAGTTAGGTAAAGTTAATACAATTATAAAAGCTAATAAAACTGCTAATTACACCAAACTACAGCATTTGTTTAGATGTGTGAGTCTAGATTGTAGAACATATACTAATATAATTGACAACAACTGGGGGAAGCAAGCACTGAAGTATGTAATTAGGACCTACATCTATATACAAGAACCACAAGCTTAATTTATAGATTGGAAGGCTCAAAGACACAGGACACAGAATTCTTTAACAAAATCAAGGACGTTTTATGATGTAATTGTACATACTCAGAAAGCTCTGACTTTCCCCTTAAACTTTTCGTGGTAGAGCAGCAATACCTACCAAGATGACTTCCACATAACAGAAGTCTTATGTATTTTTAATCTACATTAATCTCAAATATAATCATTTACTATGTTATTGTTTAGAGCAGTTTAAGTTCAGAGCAACACGGAACAGCAGGTACATCAGAAATGCGCTCCCCAGTTCTCACGTATGCAGAACACTCTCCACCTGTCTTCCCAGAGCAGCACATTTGCACAGATCATGAGCTGGCATAGCCTCTTCACCAGCATGGAAGGTTCGTGTGTGGTGTGCACATCCTATGGGTTTATCATTGCCAGTCTCATTTACTGTCAGAAAGCTTTATCCAAGAATTGTCCATGGTCTTACTCATCCCTCCTCTGTCCACAAGGGCTGGTAATCATCCATCGACTCACTAGCTCCCTAATTTGGCCTTTCCTAAAGTGTCACAGGGGAGGTATACAGTATGCTTTTCTACTTAATAATATGTTTTAAAGTGTTTGCCTCCATATTTGTCATAGTTTGATAGCTCATTTCTTCTTGGCACAGAATATCACCCCATTGTCTTAAAACAGAATTCATCAACAGATTTTATAAATATTATCTGTCAACCTATCTTTATTTTTGACTAACTTATTTACATGATTTACACTAATAGGATATAGTGATAGTGATACAGGAAGGAGGAAAGCTTCTGCATGCAATCCTGTGTGCTGGGTCCATCTCTGCACACACACCCAACAGCACTATTCATGACTTTATCTTTTCACAGATCACCGTTATACATATAACATCAGTAAGAATGTGCTTTTATCTCACATAACACCCCCCCACACACACACACAGACCTCCCTCATACTTGTCCATTAATGGTTTACTTTAACAGTGGTTTGTACTTTTGTTACATAACAGTGTATATTAGAGATTTGCCCCATTAACACAAAAGCTTTTCTTTATTATTTCTTACAGTTGCATCCATTTGTATATGCATACTAACTTATGCAACTGACTTCTACAAATGAGTACTTGGGCTTAAGGAAAATTGAAATTACAATCATGAAGTCATTTGTGAAGGAAGAACCAACAAATTTTAAATGAAAGCTAAGTGATATTCTGTGGTGAAAATAGTTCTATCAAAATTACTATGTGAGGAACGGAGAGGTCTTGGTGGGTGAGAGTGCTTGGTGTGCGGGCATGAGGACATAGGTTTTGTGCAAGAATGAGGACATGGGTTCGATTCCCAGCATCCACATGAAAGTTGAATATAGCGACAGGCAGATCCCAGGAGGTTGCTGGCCAGTCAGCCTAGCCAGCTTCATGTTCAATGAGACCTGTCTGAAGAGAATGAAGTGGAATGCAGTAGAGGAGGGTACACAATGTCCTCAACTGGCTTCCATATACATAGTCCTGACTGTTTGCTCCCTCCCCCGACATATGCATACATGCATGTACACACACACACACACACATACACACAGTTTGTTCAGATATTCTGAATAGTAGTTTTGAGTTCAAATACACAAATGCACTTCTTTAAAAGACTCCAGCCCATCAGTGATGAATCAACCTGACTGTGGCTGGATCTTTAGTGAACTATCTGGCCAACGTTGTCTGTATGCTTCACTCATGTGCCATGTAAAACATACGTGGCTGCCCATGGCTCCCCATAGGAGTTATCAAAATTACTTTATTTTGGTTTATTTTATACAGGTTTATTTTGCTTTATAGCATGTGAAAAGCAAAAAAAAAAAAATGAGTGGTCTTTAAAATCTTCCCTGTCTTCCAGAAAGCTCAGTGAACATGTATCTGGAGAGAAATATGTTACCAAGTAAAGGCAACGTCACTTTTCTCCTTACTGGAAGATAATTTTAGAGTCTGTTCAGGGATATATAAAGACTTACACCTCCACACAATGATCATTCACCCCCTCGGATAAAATAAATCTGCTTATAATTCATAGGTCAAAGCTTTCTCTAACTAGAGAATCACACACTCAGGTCTGCCAAGTTTCAAATCTGGCACTGTTTTTTTCTCCAGTGTTGGTCTAGGTAATGAGTTAAACACTATCTCTGCCCTGAGTTTTTTCAAAAAGAGTGAAGAAACTAATGAATGCTGGGAATCTTTGTGTGTTAAAATTCATGAAAACAGTTAGACAGGTAAAAACACCCACTGCCATGCCAAGAAGATGCCTGTATCTCTACTAGTAAAACTTCAACACCTGGATAAGAATTATCCAAAGGAACACTTCAAAGCTACTTCAGAGTAAGGAGGAAAAAGTGAGGGAGAGCCTGTTTATACTGAAACCATTCAATGATCATTTTTCACATCAGGGAATTAGTATATTACCAATACTTAAAAGAACTTAAACCTTTTTATAGTCACTTAGCTGCAACTTTTCTCTTTAAATTACATTTCTTAGTCTTTTTACTAAACTTTAAACTACATTTCAACTCTTTTTACTAAAATGCTAACTTTTCTAAGTGGTTTATGCTTCAGACAGAATTTTGATAGTTTAGCAGTTATTTTCAGCTGTGCTCTATAATATTAGAGTCAAAGTATTGAACATTCAATAGTCCCTGAAGAATTAAGATTGAAAGCCCACTAGAGATTTCAGTTGCTGCTTTAAAACATTCTTTGGATCTTATCTGTCATCTGGACGAGACATGAGAGTGATAACAACAGCTCCCTTTGCTAACTACAGAAACCCATGCCACAGAATCAGCCATAAGCTTTTCCGTATAGGATGTTCTTCTGTTATTTATTCTACTGCAGTCTTCCTCAAATACACAGATTTTACTAAGATTTACTAAATATGTTGATTTTTCAACATATTTGTTCATAAGGAATACACTAGGGGGTCTTAGAACCTAAGAATATTTACACAGTCAAATGGTAATTAGTACTTGAGGGACACTGACCTATGCGCTCAGGGGACAGAATGAGTATGGCACTGCTTCCCATTCAAGGACTTAACACTTGCATGAGTAAGAATAATGTATAAATATAAACAGGAAAAAAGAACCAGTCCAAAAGCAGAGCTGTGATACAGGGATACCAGTCCCAGTAGATACAGCTACAAAAACTCCTGGATCTCAGCTCAGGGAATATTGCAGGAGAGGGGGCAGAAAGAAGGATTGGGGAGTCTGTTGTGAGACTTGGTCTTCTATGATTATCAGGAGCTACATCCCTTAAGTCTCAAACACATGACTGCTTGAACATGAGATAAACAAAACAACAGCAGACGTGCCAAAGTGGATGGAGAAAGACCCAGGAAGCTTCAACCATACACAAAACCCACAGTCAAATAAGGAACGCTGAGGTGTGGGAAAAACAGTCTTCCCCAGGGAGGATGCACCCATTGGTTATCCAATATGAAATGGTTAGTCCTAAAAATATACATATGAGTAGCGTTATACAAAGTGAGCAGTTTGTGTTTGGGAATGTGTGCATGTGTGTGTATACATGGTTATAATGCATGTGGTAACAATGAAAAAAGAGGACTTAAGTTTGAAAGAGAACAAGGGGTTATCTAGGAGAATTTGGAGGGAGGAAAGGGAAGGAGGGGAATGAAGTAATCATAATCTCAAAAAATAATAGCAATAAAAGGAAAATAAAGTTTGTGGGAGAATGTTCAGGCTTCCTAGAGTTGCCATAGCAAGGGACTAATTAAGAGAAGCTCACACAAGCGGAAGTCATTGTTTCTGTTCTGGAGGATACAAGTCTGGAGTCAAGTACGGACTGGGGCATGTTTGCTCTGATGGGACTATCAAAGAATGGCTCCCAGTTAGGAAGGCTCCCCCAGTTAGGTGGCCCCACTTGGTGACCTTTCCTTACGTTTCGTGGTTGCAGCTGCATCACATGGGACTGTGCTCCATCCTCACATGGCCTTCCTCCCTGTTTGTGCAGCTATGTACTCCTCCTCTGAAAGACACTTGCCACTGGATGAGGAACATCTTAGTTATGCTCGGATAGGCCCTGTTTCCAAATAAGGCTGTCTTCTGAGGTTTTACCTTAGAAATGAGTTGGAGGAGAACTTTATTCAACTCACTCCACTGGCTGTGCAGGAGGAGGGACTAGGTACAGAAATGCTTGTCTTGTCAGACCTATAAACTTACCATATAAACGTTCCAGGGTGGAAACATTCGGAGAAGTTATTTAAGCATTCAAATAGGAGCTTTATAAACCACCATCTCAAAAAGAACCTCACATGATTCTATACAATGCTCTCAAACTCCCAAGCACCATTACACTACTGTTTATATGAACACCTCCAAGCTTACCTGCCAGGGTGAATGTGCAGTCCATTCCAACTTACCCCAAACACCTAACGAGCATCAGGACAAAATTTATTTTCTCTTTGATGAAATATGTATGAGATGCTGTGGTTTACTAGGTACACTTGCTTATCTTTGCCACAAGTAACAGAAATACAGCCATGATCACATGATCATTAAAACAAAAGCCCACCACCATAGCACAAAGGGCATTCATGCTGGCCTCAAACTCACAGACATCTACCTGCCTCTGCCTCCCAGGTGCTGGGATTAAAGGTGTGGACTACTACATACAGCACGTGGGGATTCTTAATCACACGTTGACAAACCCTGGACTGGCTGACAAATGAGAGGCTACTTAATAAGCAGTATTTCTGTGGTAAAAGATGCTAACGACATTACTGACTTAAGTTTGTACTGGAAGCTCGGCCACATTTGTGGGAGGCAGAAGCAGCTGAGTTTCAAAAGATTCATAGAACAGCACTGGTGGCTCCCTGCTGTCTTCTAAGGACCCACAATCCATTTGTTTTATGTGCTTTATAAAATATCAAACCTTTAAAAAAATGAGTATTTAGAAGATGAATTCTATAAGTTGGTTGATAAAATACAGTCTTTTTCCATGTCTCTTTTTCAGTAGTACTTTAAATAATGCAAGTACAAATGCCACTTCCTTAAATGTGTGCTGGCCTCAGCACTCTGGCATGTGGTAGCTTTGTCCTCAGCCCCCCCTTCTTCCCCCCTTTTTGGCCTGTCAGCTGTGAGAAACAGTTTTCTACCAATTACTGTCACAATATGAATAAATTCAAAACTGAAAATATAAGCACTGAATATTTTCAGTAAATTTATCCTAAGCCACATTAAAATAGGGCTTTAGAATTTAAGCAAGGCATTTAGTTAGTAATAAGGAAGAAGCTTTACACTTTACATCATTTCCTACAAATAAACACACAAAATGAGAAGTAAAACATGCAGAGAAACAGGCAGATGACAACATCATATGATATTAAAAAGCCACAGTGACAAACAGAACATACATTAAGCAGCATGACCCCAAACAATAGCACAGAGCTGCTGGGTTCCCTCCCTCTTAAAGGTTAATTATGATTTAATGACAAGAAGGCTTACTCAGCACCTCCTCTCTTTTAACTCCAGTCAGCTCTCCACACAACCTGAAGCACAAAGCTGACTTGAGACACAACTTTGGTTCAAGAAGAGTTAGGGACATGCTGCAGAAATCAAGAACGGTTTTAGGCAATCATTGTGATCTTCCAAATAAAGAGAACACACCTGCACCTTGTCCTAGGCTAGCCTGTGCTAAACTTTCCTTCGGGTAAGGGGCAGACAATAAAAGGTCTGTCTGTATTTGCAGGCACAAAAGAGACAGAGGGGTTCAGTCACCTACGCACACAAACCCCAATGGTGTGGATCAACCTTGTTTGCTCAGAATACACCATTTTTATTATTTTTAGTTCTTCCCCCACTCTGCAAGACATGGAAGCCAGGGCTTCCCACACAAATCAACTGCCACCGAGCCTTTTACATTTAAGATAACCATTTAACTGTAAACTTCTCTAGTGAGGATTCTCAGTGAGGATTCCAGGTTTGTACAGCTGCTCTTCCCGCCCCCAAGGGGAACTGGAGCTCAAACCCAGGGATTCACACTTTCTGGAAGACTAGAACAGGATGGATGTGTAAAAATAAACAAAGAAAGTTCACAGGAGAATTTTTAGGTACGACCATCTTGCTTCCTGGGGTTAAGAATGACACTTGGAACACTGTTTCTAGTTTCTGGATTGCAGGCAGTTTAGAAGAGGGTGCTGACACACAGGCCCTTGTGGCTGTACTCTCTCAGCTCACTGTCAGGGGAAGCATATCTGTCAGTCTCCATGTGCCCCTCCTCCGTCTTCCCAAATGTCTTTCAAAACATTTTACTCTTGATGGCCTATGCACATCATAGGTTGTAACTTAAACCCATAAAGCTGGAAAACTTGTCCAGAAAATCCTAACTTCTATTATCATCAACTCTTGCCTGTCCTGCTGTCTGTCTCTCCTGCCTCTCCTTCCCTCTTATCACCCATAGCCAATCAATCATCCAGTCAGACTTTCATTTCTTTCCCAAAGCCCTTTTACTCAATGACTCCTCATCAGCTGAGCGATGTGTGCCTGTATCAGCACAGTCTAATCACAGCTACAGGGCATCTGCATTCTGATCCGCCCGCCACAATCATCTCCTTATATTACCTCCAACCGCAGCACAATGCTTCCAGAACTACAAGGTTTTCCATTAACTGTAATTTCTCCAAATACTTTTTATAGAATATCAGTTTCACAAGATTTTAACCTGTTTAAATGTTAAAACAGGGGGAGTGGGGTAAATTCTTTTTCCAAGTGCTTAAAAGAAAAAGTGGTTTCTTCTCAGCAAAACTGTTCAGAGCTTTTAGTAAGCTTACTATACACTGTGTGTGCCCATGATGGGGAGTTACGAATTTCAAAAATTTATTTTGTGGCAGAGCCCTTTCACCACAGGATCCTCTGTAAGCTGCTGCAGAGAATGCTGGGAGAGATTTAGAAAGCCCAAACTTTGCTCCTTTTGGTTCTCTATAGGCTAATCCTAAACTACTATAAATTACCTCTAATTCTGTAAATTCACATAAATGTCTACCTTCAACTCTAACTCACAGTACTCCATGCTACTATACATGCTATCACATACCCCGCCCCCATTCCCAATCCTAAATCTGTTAACCCATGACAACTGTCAGGACCTAGGTAAACATTAAGGGTGAAATCGAATGTTAAGGCCTAGGTAACTGTTACCTGGCTAGCCTGCCATTATAAGGAAACCTTCTAATGCCAAGACTGATTACATATCCTGTTATGTTCTGTTCCCATTGGAAACCAATCACCATAGAAGTCAGTAGAACTGTTTTATATAGTTATCCACAATGAGCTTGGACCCAAACCAACCACCCAGCAGCATTTCCTATACCTATGTCTAACCTTTTATGTTATTTGCCTTTATAAGCTGGCCCTGGGATGGTCCCCAACATTAGAGGGACACCTGCATTAATATAAGAAACTATTTGGAATAAGACTTCCATTTTGAGTAGTGGTGTAGTGGGTTGGCCTAATGTTGCTTGTATTCTAATGCTAACTTGGGGCTCCCAAAACTGTTTGCCCCAAAGTCAAGAGAGTCCACACATCAGACACTGAGGGACCCTGCTCCCCATTAATTCTGATTGGTGAATAAAGATGCCAACAGCCAATAGCTGGGGAGAAAAGACATAGGTGGGGTTAAGGTTTGGTAGGCTTGAGGGAAGCAGAGAGAGCAGCCATGGACTAGGAGCCAAGAGAACGTGGCCCAGAGGGCTGACTGGTTGGTGCTAAGAGCAGCTCAGACGAAACATAGTAATTAATAACTTGGGTTATGAATGAGAAGGAAGATTCTAACAGCACGGAGGGTAGGCAGCTGCCCAGCTATTGGGCTGTATAAGGTATATTTAAAAATATATAGGCTGTGTGTCTTTCATCCAGGAACATAAATGGTCTACGATGGGTAGAAACCCTAAGCCAGGATTTTTAAAATATTACTTACTACATACTGGTCTAGTAAAGTTTAAAGTTCCCAAGACCTCCCTGGGAACTAACATCCTACTTGGCAGAGACATGTACATGGGTAACTGACATTCTGGTTGGCAAGCTAATGACAAGAATGCGAGACAAGTCCCATCCTGGTAGACAAGTTAGGACATAAATATTAGACAAGTCAAGTCCCCTGCCACAGTAGAATACTCCAACCAATGGGAGCAGGATAAGTGTACAACAAAGACATGTTCCTAAGGAAATCCCCTGTCCCTAAATCCTGATTGGTGAAATTACCTGACACAGATGTTTGTGAATTTGGATCCCTGTAGGATCTTAACTCAAGGTTATGTTCCTGAATCTGAGCCACAGCCTTGGCCAACCAGTTCTGGGATGCTCAATAAACTATCCTTGTCTACTCAGATCAGGGTTTGTGCAGTTTGTGAGGTAACTCCTGAACCCCAACAACAGCCAAATGAAAGTTCTGGTTCTTCCAAAGAGTATACTGTGCATTAATAATGTCCCACACCACTAAAACACACACCACATACAGACCACACATTCCAACACACACACACACACACACACACACACACACACACACACACACACTACATACACACCACCACCACCACACAAATACCACCACCAGACACCACTGCCACACACACCCCACCATGCACGCACACACACACACACACACACACACACACACATCCACATGCACATACACAATCACCACCACTACACACCACATACACACACAGACACCACCGCCACCACACTATCACACATGTTTGCACTTCATCTAATTCTTCACTTGGCATTCAGACTCTGCTTGGATACAGACTTCAGGGAGATCTTCCTTTGCATTTAATTTAGTAAGCAGGATTCCCAAAGGAAAAGGTGAGGCTTCTGAACTATCCCCATAGTTATTAACAACTTTGCAATCATCAGGAATTCAAGAATATCTGTTTCCTTTCCCACATCTAGCCTGGCCGGCCCCCAAAGGTCACATGATGGACTGTAGCAACAGGCCTTCCTGTCCTCTGGGGTCTAGGAAAAGTCATGTAGCAGGGAGCACGAACAGGAAAATGAAAGGGAGGAGGGATCAGAGTAAGAGGACAGATACTGCTGGTCCTCTCACACAGTTAAATGGCCTGTCTGTCATTCTTGGCCCAAGGCCACACTCTCCCCAGGCCCCAGAGCATAGTCTCTGTAGTCTCTGTCACATAGTCTCTGTCACAGAGCTTGGTCAGTCACCTTCCCTTTGCTCCAGAGCAGGGCTGCTTCTACTTTTTCTACTCATGACCCACTGCGGACTGAGAAAGTTTTACATGAATCTGGGTATGCAGGTATATAAATTTATACAAATACATTGACTGATAACAGATCACGAAAACATTTGTGACAATTCCTTGGTATCCTTATAATCTCACCACTCCTACAAAATGAAAGGAAACTTGGATACAAACGAGAGAGATGAGCTTCTTTGTTTTTACAGGATAAATTAAATAGTGGGTGAAAAATTGATACTGTCAGATGTTTAGCATCTTCAGTGGTTTTCAAGGTTGACTGATATTTTGATTTATAATTATCGATGCTGAGAAGTCTGCCTTACCTAAACATATAGCATACAATGGCATTTCAGAAACTGTTGGAAATTCTGTCTAAGCCAAAATCACTTAATGACTTTTTAAAATTAAACTCAAATAACAACTTTTAAAATCAAACATTTAAAATTAATATAAGCTAAAGTTAATTAATTAATTTTATACTTACATGTTGAAAAATAACAGTATAAAAATTTTTGTTTTCCATAATGAAACCATAACATTTCTATAAAAGGAGTCAACTTTGTATGTACAGTAAGACACTGCATTAGATGATACACAGTAGACTCATTTGATGTTGGTATACCAGGCAGCACTCCTTGGGACCATGTGTTGAACGGAATGCACGGGTGTTCAGAACAAAGGCTGTAGTGAAGGCACGGATGCAGCATTAGCAAGCACTGTCAGTAGGACCACAGACTTACTGTGCACTCTGTTTGAATTAACCTTTTGTTTGTCATGTACTCAAAAAACTTTACCTTTGACATTTTTTTTTTTTTTTATGAATTCCAAATCCAGCTACCTCATATGAGGTCATGAGGGTTAAAGAGAACCTGAGTTCAGCTGCTAATGTATACAACTTCCAGGATCCCTCTAGGGGGAATAAAGAAAGACAAAAGCCCAAATACACTGGTGCTGGAATGGGAAGCAAGCTAAAGGCTTATGACAAAGTCTGGGGAGCATTTCAACACGATGATTCTAAAACAGAGAGGCTGCTTGAGACCAGTGCAAGTCTTTGATGATTCTCTCAATCTGAAAAAGAATATACTTTATCTGGCTGTAACAAACAGGCTGCCAGATGAAAGCCAGCTTTTCTTCCTGCCTGACCCCTCTGCAAATAGTGCACATCCCACCACGGTGAAGACACACAGTGCTATAAGAGTCAGCAATATTATCTCAAAATATATCCGGATTATAGTCCTAGAGCGGGCATGTGATTTCAGGGTTAGAAAGAAAGTGTAATAGTTGGCAGCGATGTGACAAATACAACTATGTCCTGATCACAGTAATGTGCAACTTAAGACAAATGTTCCCTTCAAATCCAAAGTGCAACAGTGCCTCCTTAATAGAATGCATGGTGTTTCAGCAACAGCTTTACACTGTGGTGAGCTGTTGCTTATCTGTACCAATAAAGAAACCAATAAGACCAGAAATCAAAAGTCTTAAGTGTTTGTTTCACCTTATTTTAAAGACTTTTCTTTGAGCTGTTTTAGTTCACAGACAAACAGACCCGGCCTCTGTATCACCTCATCCCTACTCACACACAGTCCCTCCCATCACTAACATTCCCTCACCAGGAAGTAGTTGAGTTTCAAAGCAAGTATTTATCCAACTGTTTGCTTCTGTGGCAGGCTACGTCTTAGTTACTTGTTGTGGTCAGCGTGGGTAAAGCATTTATTGATAGTAGGTTGCTGGACATGCTCTGTATAGTTCCATGGAGGCACAACAGCTCCATAAGGCACACAGACTGTGTGCCTAGAATACCTGTACACTGAGCACGGAAGACAGAATGTGTTAAACAAGAGGAAGAGAGGGAATACTCTAACAGGAAATCTAGTGCTGGTGAGGCTGTGGAGAGGAGCACACTCCCATCTGGTGCTGTGAGCAGGTGGAAGGCCTCGGACCTTTCATAAAGTACTCTAGTAATATTAACTATCAAATCGTACATATCTTCCGCCATAGCAACATCACATCTGGGAATGTATCTTAAAAAGTAAAAGCATGTGTAGAAAAAAGACATTTCATTGGATGTTTATGAACATTTTTAGCAGTAACAAAACCCTTTATATGACTCAAATGGCCAACAATGGATTAATCACTGGAAAAATTATAGTTCATCACACTATGAAAATATATGCAGCTATGGGGCTTGTGAGGTGCCACCCCTCTCTGAGGGTCTACTGGAAGTTACTGGTTGCTGAGGCAGGGGGCTGTCACTTTCTTCAGTGGTGTAACCACTGATAAGTTGCCGATGGTCCTGTAAATAACCTCTACCCCTGCTCCTCCAAGCAACTCCGATCCTCCTCAGTGGGTTATGAACACAGACTTGAAAGAGGGGAGACTTGGCTGGACAAATGGTTTCAGCTGAAGAGGAAGGAGATGACAAGAGAAGGGGAGGATAGGCAATGGCTAACATTCACTACATACATGCAGGAAATCGTCAAAGAATAAAAGCATAAACAAATGCAGCTTTAAAAGAATAATTTAGTTCTATGTCTTCTTGGTTTGCTGCAGAGTAACAGCCACGAAGGGCAGGGAAGGTAAGTCAAACATCTGTGGTTTTGTGTAAAATAAGTACTTCTCCAAATCTTGTTATGTGTACTTATATATCAATATACAGGTCAGCTGAGCATGGGGGAGTCATCGGAGCAGCAGAAGCATTGTTTCTGGCTGCATATATGGAGCTGACAAGTGGACAGGGCTCAATGGGGAGAGATCACACTTGGAGCACAAGATCAGGGCAGGCTGTGCTATGAAGCAAAGGCGGGAATCCGAGAATCATTTAGTACTGTCTTAGCACTTTACTTGCCTTTCTTTTCCCATGTCATGTTTGGAAATGGAACGCTTCTGGACCTTCCCCTCCAGTTACCATGCTCACATTCTTTCCATGCCAGGCCATGAGCTTCCTTTGCTGTCTCACCTGTTTCTTTCTGACACATAGTGTCTATTCCTTTGTCTTTCCTATTCCTACCTGACACATAGTATCTATTCACTCATTTGTTTGCTTCTGCCACTAAAACGCAAAGTCCACCAATGAAGACCAATGTGTTTCTAGCATAGCACAGACACCAGTCAGTACATACTTGTTATATAAAAAATGAATGCGTTACAACTCATGTACAAGAGTTAAAAATAGACATAGAGATAGCAAGCTAACACAGGAAGCAATGACTCTAAATGGATGATGAAATTAAACTTCAAAGGTGGGAGGGCAGAGAGATGGTTCTGGCTACTCTTCCTGGGGACTAATTTGGGTTAGGTTCCTAACACCCATCCGGCAACTCACAACTTCTTAATTCAAGTTCCAGGGGATCAGACCCCCTCTATTGGCCCTCTACTGGCAATGCATGTATCTCAAATCATAGGCAAACACATACAATCTAAATAAATAAATTATAAATAAATTTTAAAGTGAGAGATTTAGCTGAAAGATTTGGCCTTTAACACACGGTGAAGGAGACAATAAGCAGTAATACTGAAAAGGAGACGACTTGCAGCGTCCTAGCGAACAGGCCATTCAGACCCTCTAACCCGAAAGAGCTTATTCAACACCTGAAGCAAAGCCAAGATTTAGGAAAATAAGGCCCAATGTACACTTTAATGCACAGCTACTAGAAATACGATTCTTTTCAAATTAGAATAGTTGAGACTCTCAATAATAATCACAAACAAAACATCTTCTATGTTCTAATATTCATAATCTAGTATTTTAATAAAGTCAAATAATTTCACATTCATATTTCCTAGGTAATCTTATATATTTGGGTCACATGGTTAATTAAATATAATTCTTTTTTCTATAAGGTCACTATTTTTACTTGAACTTGTATAAACTCTAATTTTTCAGAAACGTTATCTGAGGGCATGCTATATCGTTAAGGCTGTCCACACAAAGCGCTCTGAGGAACAATGACCCCATCCCCAGAGCCGATGGGTCTCCCAGAGACCACAGTATTTTTTAATTGTATGTATTATGAAGGGCCTCAAAAGAAGCATTAAGTACAAAAATACATGGATTTGTCCATTTTGCTTTTTAAAAGCACTTTAAAATGAGAATGGACTTTTCAGTATAAATGTAACCATGCTTATATTTGATATCTAAGTATGTATTTCATCATTTGTAGAAAATCTAGTACATACTTAAAATCTGGTAACTTATTGTTGCTACCGAAACAAGAAAAATCAAGTAGTTCTTAAAGACACAGGATTGTACAGGTTTTCCCTGAACCCTTTTAAAATGAAGGTAGGAATTACAGAAACAAAAGACAAGCTTGTTTTCTATGGGATCGAAATAACGATTTCATGTTTTTGCAAGTAACCTACAATTCACCTGAGAATACCGATCAATTATCCCAAAATATTTCGGTTCTTCTGAACGAATATCCAAATCTCTGAAGGCTCTTACAAAGATACCCCGCGTAATAGAACTCTGTAGCTTTAAGAACTGCCTTATTTTTGCTGTTTACATAGTGAAGACTGACTTTTAAGTATCTATTAGGTTTTCTATAAATGAATAAACACATATTTAGATATCAAATGTAGACATATTTAGTTAAAATCAATTAAGCTGAGGAGTCTTCCCCTCCTGGTTGGCTCTATTTTTCTTTAATCCCGGTCAGCATAAACCCTTATTACCAGTAATTTGCGGCTGGAACGTGGAGGAAATGCTGGCCTCACAGGTTTTTGTCATCTCTCCCCCTCTTTCCCTGCAGGCTTCTACTGTTGATGGCCTTTATGGAAATATAAATTCAATCAGCAGCTGCAAATTTCATGAGACGCCCATCTTCATGCTGAATTTCTAACTGAGTGTCAAAACAATCTGTGGATTTCTCCCTGATGAAACACACATTGAATTGTAAATTTCTGCAATTTCCTCACGTTTGACTTTCAGCTGCCAGCCTGGAAACAGCCGACTGGGCTCAGCAAATCATTCTCCATGCTTACTTCTTCATTACATTTAAAGAGTTAAAACCTATAAGGAGTGTGATGTCCGCTTCCCCAGCCTTGGACAATTAAATTTTCTGCACTAATAAGGAAACAAGCCAAATCCCCCAAAACACACAATATATTTTATAGAGAAATTGTTGCCTAAGACTGTGGGTGTTCATTATGGTCGCCTGTACTTGTTTATGCTGCTGGGGAGTGAAGAGTCCGGCAAGCTTTGACAAACTGTATTTTCTATATATGATAGCAACAGAGCGCATAACTGAGAAGCAGTCACAAAGTAACAACTAGCAACAGCAAGTTTAATGAGATACATTTTTTGCCAAGTATTTCCAAGAGAAAAATACTAAGCGAATTAAAACAGCCAGACAGGGCATTCTTCCTAATATATAATTACAACTGGGTTAATTTTTCACCAAAGAATCATTTTCAACTGAAAAAGCAGATGGAACCACTTTTAAAGAACACACTATTACAAAACCTATGCTGTTTTACAACTAAATAAGGAAAAATGTCAATGTTAGGAGCTTTGATAAGCTATCTTAAGAAAGTCATTCATTATACTTTGTTTCAAGATACCCACTTCTTCTTGTAAAGAATTATTCATTGTTATGAAATAAGTCACAGGCCTATTTAAAAAGTCAGGAAGCTATTGCAGTAAACAAGCATTGTGGTCGCTAGAATCTTAAATGAAACAATGGCTTTTGGGCCATTTAACAAACATTTATCCAGCATCTTCCGAGTGTCAGGTAATGCTTACTAGGCAGAAAGGATACAGAGATAAGAGGACCCGTGTCCTTCTCAGAGATGGCAACAACAAAACAGCCTGCTAAAGCAAGGTGCGGTAAATGCTATGAACTGGAACAAATTTAAAGAGCACTGGAGAGGGACAACTGTCTGTGGACATAGAGACAGAGGAGTCACCAGGAAGGCAGCACAAGGAAGAGCTGAGCTCCGGGCAGGGGCAGTACACGGGCACACAGCAGCAAAGCACAGAGGGACTGCGGCAAACAGCGCTGATGTGTACTGACGGACTAGACTAGGTAGGCTGGAGTCTTAAAATATTTATTAAAGCATTTACTTTTTAAATAATAAAATATTTATTGAAACATTAACTAGAATGCAAGACAGTGGGAGGGATTTTAAGCATGAATATAAAAATATCACATTTCTCAAAAAGCATATAAAACCATAAAAACTAGAGTACAAGGATAAAGAGCATAAATTCCTGGAGCCAGCCTTGATTCAAATCCAGTTCTACGAGGTACGGCTGTGCAACTGGAACAAATTTCTTTCTCTGCCTCAGTTAACATGTGAGGAAGACAACAATATCACCATATACTCCAGGCTTAGTATGAGAACTGTGTACCTTATAGCCACAGTTACAGGGCTGGTTCTCCAGCACAAAGATGGATTTTCATTTAGAAAACATTTACTGAATGTTTACTGCACACCGTAGAAATACTTCACCAAAGTTTATAAACAGAAAACCAGAAGAAAATGCCAATCACTATGAAACATATTTTAGAAAGATATTAATATACAGAATCAATCAATAGCTTAAAATATAAGGGGACCATAAAATCAATGAAATTTCATCAATATTTTAAAAATTCATAAAAGTTTTACAACAAAAATAGTCCTCTCTCTCTCTCTCTCTCTCTCTCTCTCTCTCTCTCTCTCTCTGTGTGTGTGTGTGTGTGTGTCTAACAGTACTCTATAGAACATAGAACACCTTAAAATAGCAGAGTGTCATAAAATTGGGCTTCAATTGGGACCTTGATAAACCCTGGGTTTCAGACCCGACTTCAGGCCCTAAGGGCATGGAATGGCAGCAGTCTCTCGCCAGAGAGAAAATTTACCGTGAGCTGATGAGGGGTGGCAGAGGAGGCACTGAGCATGTGTGTAACATTCACAGTATCAAAGCCTCTCAAGAAAAATCTAACCAGGAGGTCCTTGGTGTTTGAACTGGAGCAAAGCAAATGATCACTTCAGTGCAGTAAGATGCAGGAAGCCATGAGCATCAAGTTTAAAGTTCAGAGAAATATCACATGTGTATGAGGGTTTCAAATGTATTCCGCTGTACAGTGAGAAAATGATAAACCTGCAAACAACAGGATCTTGCTAGACCTTTGAAATTCTTTAGGATCCACAGGACATAAAAGTGACTAATGTTATAGAGATACCTACCTCACTAGATTTCTGCAGAAATAATCTCAACGAAAGATGATTAAAAAAAAAAAAAAGATGAGATGAGATTACCATGATGGGAAAACTTTAGCTGGTGTAATCAGACGAACTGACCTCCACAAATAGAGCAACGGCACTGGAGTAGAATACTGACTGCACTGGTTGGCCTCGATCTCTTGAGTTCATGATGGTGTGTATGAAAAGGTATCTACATCATCATTCTGCTTTTTATACAACAGAATTATATAATCATAATTCTGTTATATACAACACAGTATGTGAGATAATCACCTTATTAGAAACAGGTTTTGTGTTCCGTTCGCCCAACTGTAGGGCGGACACCCATGTTCTGAACATGGCTGTGCTGGAGCAGATGAGCAGGGATGTTCAGTGCTTTAGGAAAATGAAACGTACATTCAGCTTATATTACTTTCAACTCACCATGGTTTGGGAGGATATAACCACACAGCAAAACAAGGCACATCTGCAATCTGAAGATGACTGAACACGAGAATGTTTAGAGCGAGTTTTAAAAGGTAAGAAAGCCAGAAGGAGGAGGAAGAGGAGAAGTAGCAGTCATAGTTATAGTAAAATGCTTTTTTAAAGACGCAAAGAGAAGTATAGTAAATAATCATCAAAGAAAAACAAGATCCGATAAAGAACACAGAGAGCGAGCGGGGTGCAGAGTAAAGTTTGAGGTGGGCTGGCTAAGTAACAGGGCTGCTGCACAAACATGAGGATCACAGTTCGAATCCCAACCACCCATAGAAAGAGCCAGACAGACTGCATACTTCTGTAAACCCAGCACCGGGAGACAGCTGCTGGACAGCTACCCAACCCAAATGGCCAATCTCTAGGAAGCTGCAAGGCAATCGGGTGGGAGAGGTGGCAGAAGTCACAGATGACTTCTTATTCTGGTCTCCTCATGAACACAGATGTCACAGACACTCATTAATGTATACATACACACATATACACCACATATACCACAGGCCACACATGAATATGCACACACACAGAGACTAGAGAGGAAATATGCTAGTGAACATACTGGAAAACTAAGCAAATGATATTAGCAATAACAGTAAAACTTGGACAATATAAATTTTTATTTCCAGGAAAATGCATAGCCCTAAAGTCCTTATATCAGAAAACAGAAAGGATGAAGACAGATGACCTAAGACTCTGAGGAAAGGAGACGTACTGGTGAACAAAAAAACAAAACACAAACAAAACACAACAAAACAAAACAACAACAACAAAGAAACCAAAGAAAACAGAACACATAAAACAGAGGTAGAATTAATATTTAATGAAATATAAAATAAATACCAAAACTAAAATCTGGTTCTTAGAAAACGGACAAATTTGTTATTCAATTTTAAGAGAAAATAATACAAGTAAACAACGCTAGGAATTAAAAAATATATGAAAAAGCAGAAGAAAATATTATGTTTTTATACATGTGAACTTTAAATTTTAAAAAAATTTCTACACATGCACTGTTTTCAATGTGTATCAGTGGTTTGTCTAAAGGTACTAAATGCATGCAGTGCCTGCCAAGGCGAGAAGTGGGCATTAGATAGATAGTTATGAACCCCCATAAAGGTGTTCAGAACTGAACCCAAGTCAAAAGCAGCAAGTGCTTGTTATAGCTGGGCCATCTCCCAGCTTCTAAACTATTATTAATTATTAAAAACAACCAAATAATTGGATAGAGCAAATAGAACTTATAACTATTAAGAAACTGAACTGTCATAATAAAAAAGGTCTTATAATTAATAGATTTTAGTACAAAATTTCTATGACAATCTTTTATTTAGATGATAAATTTATATAGACAAGATTCTCAAGCCGAATTTTTATTTAAGATGCTTATCTTGTCCTAACATACACTATCAATTCACTGGGAGGAATATGTGCTATCCAAAATAACCTTACTAGGACATTAATCAGTGTCTTTAGGACCTGCCTATTGTAGGCAGTTTCACATTTATACCAGAGAAAGGATTTTTTTTTTTTAAATCAGGAGAAAGAAAGAAGCGTATGAGGCAAATGCTGAGTTCTTAGATGGACAGAGAAGAGAAGCTGAGTCCTTCCTTGCCTTGCCTACTCCTGATCTTATTCCGAGTACATGGGACTCGGGAGTGTGTTATTGCCACCACCTGGCAAAGAAAGGTACACATTTGAAAGATAATGCCACTCTCGGTCTTTCAACCTAACACTCTTTCAGCTACTTCAGTTTTCTCTTTAACTCCTCCATTGGGAACCCCTTGATCAGTTCAATGGTTAGCTGTGAGCATCCGCCTCTGGTCCCATGAAGGCTGGAATGTGGGGAAATTCGAGGGTGGGGAGGTGGGAGTGGAGGGGAAGTAAGTGGGGGCACATCCTCATAGAAGCAGGAGGAGGGGAAATGGGATGGGGGGGTTCCTGGGTGGGGGTGATGGGGGGTAAGGGGATAACATCTGAAATGTAAATAAAATATCCAATTAAAAAAATTCAAAAAAAGAAAAAAGAAAAAAAGAAAACAAAAAACAAAACAAAAACAAAAACAAAAAAACTCCAAATAACCAGTGACACATTTGACACGTACCTGTTGAAAATTTGAAGCAGTTCACTAACTAGGGGCCACTCTGTTCTTGAAACTTAAACCAACTCAGAAGTTCGACAATAGAACATTATGGATAAAATGGAGCAAGTTTGTGGGAATTTGATATATGAATTATAATCATATTCTACTATTAATATACTAACGCTTGAAACATCAAAAAAAGAAAGAAAGGAAGGAAGGAAGGAAGGAAGGAAGGAAGGAAGGAAGGAAGGAAGGAAGGAAGGAAAGGGCTGTGGACCTGGGATCTTCAGGCTGTGGAGAGAGGTCTCCTCCAGAGACTGGGCTCATCAGCGCAGGGGGTGGGGGGCTGTTGCCCAGTACTTTCTTCTCCCTTCAGGAATACACCACACGGGGACAGAATACACAAGTGAGGCAGAATACAAGACCAGCCAGGAAAGAAAACACCTTCTGCTTTCTCCTGACAGTAAGCCTGAAGTTCCCTTGCAACCCAGGTATCTGCTACCATGAAACCTGGCTGCCAGCTCAGAAATGCCATTATTACAGTGTCAAAGTGCACATGATCACAGCCATCACTCAGGAGGTTTCTCGGCCCATAGTTCGCAGTTCTTACGTAACTGCAGCTTTTTGCTTTTCCAGCCTGTGTATAGCATCTTACCATTTTAATGCCCTGTTATATTTTTATATAAAAAGAGGTGTTAATCGTGCCAGAAGGAGAATCATTTTTCCTTTGTAGAAATATTTTTTTAAAAATCAGTTAATCACACATACAATAAAGATATTTATAATTGTTACTACTTTTTAACCTTTTCAGATTTAAACTAACTTTTAACTATCAGTTAGAAATTTATAGTAATATAAAATTATTTGCTCACTAAATATGGAAAAACTTCTGGTACTGGAAAAGGCAGAGAAATATTTAAAAACATGTTTCCATGACTCTCCTCTTAAATATAGAAACAGGAAAAACTGGATTTATATTTAGTAACAGTTAAAAATAATTAAAAATAGCAAGTCAGATAAATATACATTGAATCAGCCACTCGGACAACACGTTTAATTCTACCAGCAGACATGGCATACTTTCACAAAATTAGTGGGAACTGGGACTTAAGGCACACCTGCTTCAAAACAAAGCCAACACTTCCGAAGTCAGCCATCTCAGCCAATGACAACTCTTTCACTTCAATTTAGTGTCAAGAGGGAATGAACAAGATACCTGAGAAGTAGGCTCCGTACTCCTAAGCAATGCTTTTGACATGAATAGTAAGCAAATGCAAAACATGCTCTTTTCAACCAGTAGATGGCACTACTCCAAAATCCTAAAACATCTTTAAAAAACCCCTAAGATTGGACAGAGGTTTGTGATACCGGTACTTAACAGGAAGTTTCCCTGCACTGGAAAGTTACATGGTAACACTTCAGTTCTGAACGCAGGTTTTATGCCCCACTCACTCTTTTTAACGTATTCCTAACTCTACAAAAAGAAATAATGAACTCGGGAGCAAGCAGGAGCAAAAACTATTCTGCCTGGCTCCCCAGTGATACAGAGCCTCTGTTTAATGCAGCTTCTAGAAGACATTCGATGTCATGGGATGCAGGGATAAAAACACGCTTTATTCAAACAGTTCTAAACATCTAGGCAGCTGTCCAATGGAGAATAATAATTAGCTAGAAATAAATCCATTGGCTTTAATATAATTCAAGTATGGAAGGCACAAAGCTTTAAATCAATGTATCAACAAAGGGAAATGTTAAATACCTTATTTTAAGAGTTGAAAGAAATTATTATAAAGGGAAAATTTCCTTTTTATGTACCTTTGAACAAAAGACATTAAACAAAATTAAAATCCAAAGGAAACTATGGTACATACATAAATTAAGTGCCCGGAAAAAAATCTAATTAAGCTTGAAGCTTTCCAAATGAACAAACCAGCTCTAACATGTTTTTATGTATCAGCTATTTCCTAGGGGTGATTAAAAATTTTAAAACCAACTCTGCAAATTTCAATGATTTCTCAGCTTCTGTGTATAAATGTTTGCAACACCAACGGTGTGTATTTGTTTGTATGACTTAAGAATTCTCCAGCTTGAAGATGTAACTAACCAAATTGTTGAAGTCCCTCTTGTGAGGCAGCTGACACTCTAACTACAGAACTGTTAATGACAGAACTTAGGCAGGATACAAACTCGAGGAAAGCCAACTTTGGGCCCATTTTCCTAAATACTTAACTGACAATGTCCATGTGAATATGTGAGATTAAAGGGGACATTATTACATAAAAAGAGGCATGACTTAGTTTACTACTTTTTCAAGCAGTCCCCCTCCATGTGTAAATGCTTTACAGTATTTTTCTGAACTCTAAAATACTCATTCTCTTTTGAAAAAGAATAAAAGTTCTATTAAGTAAATATTATTTATTAAGACTGTCAATATGCAATTAAAATGATTTCTCTAAACAGAGAAAACAATCAAATTCAGTTTTTGTAGCATACTAAGATTATTAATACATATTATTATTATCATTGTCTGCATTCTTGTCTTGGTACTATATAAAATTTTAGAAATTATAAACAGCTTTAATTATACTCTAAAAGAAAATCATAAGCCGCCGTAGACTAAAAGAAAAAAGAAAATCTGAGAATAAATTTTAACTGACTTTATACATACATATTAATTTAGTTTCACTAGTTTACTGAGAATTAGAGTAAGCCAATGATTTAGATAATAGCCATATGTACAGTATGTCTCTGCTGGGAAGGACAGCAAAACTCACTGAATCTTTAGTCATGCAGAGCATTCGAAGTTGGAGAGTTCTGCAGACTAGCACGACGCATACACTGAGTAGGCAGGTGGACAAATGGTCTGAAACTCAAGCGAGAGGGCTGGGTGGAAGACAAGGCTTGGATCCCATCAGCACTGAGAGTGACTGAAGCGTTAGGAGCCGGTGCATTTAAAGAAGGACTCTGGGGGGAACAGAAGGATGGAGGAGCTGCCAGATAAGGGGGAATAGGTCTGGAAACCTGAAGAAACAGAAAGAATGAGAGAATGACAGCAAGAAAGGAAAGCTGTGGTTAATTTTTTTTAAAGAAATTAGTCACGGCACAAAATGGAAAGAATATACTGAGTTTAGTAAGCAGGACACCACCAGTCGTCTTGCCAGAAGCAACTTGGGTTGACGGTGAAGACATCCACAAAATTACAGGGGTAGGTAAGAAAGCTGAGGTCAGAGATGCAGGTCTGTTGTTTGTTAAATAAAGAAAAAGACTGATCAACTTTTAAATGTGCAGCATTGAGATAGGATCCACTGAAATACTATATAATGTGGAGAAATACTCATACACAATGGTTCTCACAGCATGTACCACCTGTCAGGGAAGGCCAAACATATCAGTAGACAGTAAGGGCATGCCAACAGAAACCATGGTTTAGTTTTTTAAAGGGAAGGCTGGATAGCTGATAGTATTGTGTAAGACTGGAAGAAACAGGTCCCAACACTATGTAATAAGAGAACTATCAAAAACACCACAGAACCGGTCTAATAAAATATTATCTGGCTGGCCAGATGACTCAATGGGTAAGGGCCTTGCCAATGCCTGGCATCCTGAATTCAATTCCAAGTAGCCATGTGGCTAACTAAGAGAACCAACTCTTACTGCAAGTTGTCCTCTGACCTCCACTTGTACACTGTGGCATTTGTGTGTCCCCCCCAAAATAAATAAATGTAGTAACAACAACAACATCAATATCAAAAAGCTATATCTGCTGTCATTAAGTACTAGAAGTGACCGGCTGCCCCACTGAGTGCTGGCACCACACAGTAGATGATGCCTCCACCCTGAGTGTCATCCATCCCCCCTCCCGCCCCGCTCAAGTTATAGCCTAACTATACCCACCACCTGGAAGGTTTCCTGCTACTGTACTATTATCACTAACTTATGATTTCCTAAGTGGGGCAGACATTTCTTATTGGAGGGTTTGAGATCCTAAGTTCACATTCCCATTACAAGACAAGCAGGGTGTGTGTGTGTGTGTGTGTGTGTGTGTGTGTGTGTGTGTGTGTGTGAAACCTTAAGGAAGATAGGCTACTCTTGGGTAAGACATAGGGAACAGGAATATAAACAGGAAAAGGCTTGAACAAAGAAATGCTATGTTACAAAGAAAGTGTCTGTAACAAAGTAAAGAACAGTAACAAGACAGTTTATTTTTCTCTCAAAAAAAAAAAAAAAAACAATGATGGGCGCATCAGGGTTTAAATGATAGCAGCTTGGCTTTCTTAGGGCTTCTCACATCCACTCTTTCAAAGTGCCTTCTCAGCCTGCAGTGAGTAAACAGGCAGCTGAGGCTTCACACTGCTCTAGCCCAAGAGAAACAAGAGGCAAGAGAGTATCAAACAAATGAAGCAAACAGCACTTGACAAAAAGATTCATGACTCACCTAGTGCAGATACTAGCACTGTTGCGAGCATAAAGTTCCCAGCTATCTAGAATCACCTGAGCAAAGCTGCCTCTCCAAACGCAGCTGTTGACAATAAAAGCTCCTTAGACTTCTCTCACTTGCCCCTTGTAGTTGTTTCAACAGTGTGAAGAGGATAGAGTGATTGAAAATAAGTTAGCATGGATTTGAGTGATATTTAAATCTCAGTTCATGGCCATATAATGGCTTGAAGTATTAGCTCAGAGAAAATACTATGCCAAATCCAGTAAAAATATGGTATACTGTTTTGTGATTGTATAACTAACCTTCACTTAGTAAAGCCTTTGACACTTAGCAAAGTTGTATCATAACCGAAGCTTCCTTTTTATGGCTGAATAATATTTCATTGTGCAGCTTGAAAACAGGTGTGGTTATCTGGTCATCTGCCCACACCTACACAATTCTGCTCTATTTAAATGCAAAGTAGGGTACTGAACTCTGTCGCAGCCAACTTTCCCCTGGGCAAACTGTGTGGAAACTATTAGAAAGACACATTGAAAACAGCTCTTTTATTTTAAAATCAAGAACAGAACAAAGAACCAGGACTGGCAACACACATGTGTAACCCAGCACTTGGGAGGAAGAGGCGGATGGACGAGTATGGCTTTTCCCAACAGAAACACAGGGAACGGTCATTAACCATGTGGCATGGTGCCAACAAAAACTATGTTCTTAGTAAGAAAAGATGGTTGCATGATGGGAGGCGAACTGCAGCATCAAGCATGGCACAGGGGAAGCAAGTGCTGCAATAATTAGATACATGACAGCAATGAGGAGCTGAGCTGCAACCCCAAACAATCCTGAGACCCCAAAGGGTCCCTCTGGTCTAGAAAGGAAGGCAGGTCTCCAAGAAAAAAAAGAGGCATTTAAATACCAGTGAAGGATTGGTAGTTACAAGACAGCGGATTGACAGTTAAAAAAAGAAGGGCAAGAGGAAGGCAGTAAGAGGTAAGGGAACCAGCTATATCTTCCATCATTCAAAGGCTGGACATGATATTAAAAAAGGAATTAAGAATCCCGTGAGGTAGAGGTTAGAGATCAAGAGTGGAGAATGAGACTGTTTACCAGGTAGGCAGGAAGCTGGTTCTGTGGAATGCCTTTTCAATGTAGCAGCCTGGACCTAATGCTTAAGGGTAGTATGGAGTTACTGGATTGAAATAACCCTCATATAAGCACACCTAAAATTTAGAAATCACAGTAAGATTAGCATGTAGGACCTGGGCTCAAGAAAGACAGGTAGAAAAGCAAAGTAAAAGGCAGCTGTGATTCAGGAGAAAAGTGTTAAGGCACAGTCCAGGATAGAGATCCCGAGGACAGGGAACACACTGTGCATCCAACAGCTATGTAGAAGCCCTGGTATCTGAAGGGGTGTTCACAGGGAGTCAGAAAAAAAGTGTTAATCTGATTCTTCTGTCTAGACATCTAGTTGTGGAGTTGGAGATGGATACCATTCATAAAGACAGACTATTTGATTATTCAGCAAAATTTTTGCTTTCTTTTTTGGAAGATAAGATTTTCACTTTGACATGGTCACTCTGAGACACCTGTCAGCACTGTCTTCTGGTTTCTGGAATCAGAGAGAGAGTGGGGGGGGGATGGGTCCACTATGTGTCAGGGCATTGAGCAGTGATGCCACAATGCACTCAGTGGCTCAGAGAAAGGCACAGCATGACTGTAGAGACATCAAAATGAGCTCCCATGAGCCCAGGCTCTTATGAGACAGAAAGGTGGACGGGATTTTTCCCATCTCTCAAGGTTCTGTTTTGTGGTTCTGGGTGGAACCTAAGAAACCCAACACCCAAAAGCACTCTACCCTACCCAGCACCCATGGCAGATTTCTGGATGTCACAGCCTTCAATGAACTGGCCGGTGCATCTCTGTGGGGAAGTGGGAGGAGCTTCATGGTTAAACTACTTTTAAAGGTTTCATTTTATATTCTTTTATATTCGGCGTTCTATACTCATTCCTTCTTGGAGATTTACAGTGCATAGTAATAAACTAAGAACTCATTAACAAGTTCTATATTTTATTGTAATAACATATTTAACCCTGGTGCAAAAAAATTGTTACCCAAACTTGCATGGTTTCAAAATACTTTCAGCTTACAAAACATAGAAGTATGAAAACCGAGCCAGAGAACAGTTGTGGTGGCATTAGCTGGCTGACACAGGAATATTGTGAGTTCAAGGTCAGCCTTGTCTACACAGTGAGTTCCAGGGCCATCTAAGCTACGAAGCAAAAAAGGCTGTCTCAAAAATAAATGAATAAATAATGAAAAAAATCCGAAAACACTAGTATAGTCCTTGAACAAAACATAGGGAGAGGCTGTTAACCAGGATGACGAGAGACATAGACCAGCAGCAAAGGCCTGGGTAAAAGCTGTATAGAAGCAGCAACAGACAAAACCACAAATGGCAGGATCAAGAAACTGCACCAGAAGGCGCACTTAGGGAGATAGAAAAGGAAAAGCCAGTAAGCGGGATCAGGAAGGCATTTCATAAAAAGCACTGGATCCTACAACACCTCTTAAAGTCCTAGTGCATGTCATTATCCCAGAGAGTTTAATACACTCAGTCACAATGGATAACACAGCTGTGGAGAACCAGGAGCCTTGGAATGCAAGGACACACGTCAACATCCTAGCCCAGTTACATCCTGGGTAGCTGACCAGCCACTGCATGCTTTACCTGGCAGATGGACATGCAGGGGACGGTAATAATGCTGATTACCACTAACTGACTGCTGCTCCAGACCCAGCTTTTCATAAGCCCATCCACTGCTCACAACGCTTCAAGAACGACAGAACTGAAGCTAAGCAAATTCAAACCTTCAAAAGTGCCCAAGCCCTTGAGAGGATGCTTTGAATAACAAGAGCAGTAAGATGTGAATCAACAGTTGTAAACTTCCATACAAATTGTAGGTGTTACACATAAGAATATACATTCTTATGTGACTTTGCTATCCATTTGTACGTTTGTCAATCACTCTTTTTAAATTTTTTTAAAAAGTAAAATTTTATGTGTATGGGTCTATGTACCTGGTGCCCAGTGCCCAGGGTGGCCAGAAGAGGGAGCTGGATCCCCTGGACCTAGAGTTGCAGATAGTTGGGAGCTGCTTCGTGGGTGCTGGGAGTTGAAACTGAGTCCTATCTAAGCATAGCCAGTTCTCTTAACCACTGAGCTCTGTTTCCAGTCCCTGTCAATCTTTCTTAAAACTACCCTTAGTAATTATCAAGGCTTGAGAAATGCTGATATCCCTTTCTTAAGTACTAAATAACTGCCTGACAGCTTTTTCCCCCAAACTAGAGATTCAGCATCACTGAATTTTTATGTGCTCTCTCATTACGTCATCTGATCACTCAGTTTAAACAAAGGGGGAAAAAAATCAAGCTTCTTTTAAGATATTAATTAACAACACAGTAATATATTCTAGTTCATTCACCAGAGATATTTACAGGAATAATAAATTATGTATTGCTATAGCTTCTAGCTTAAAAATAAGTATAATTTTTAAAAAAGTGTAGCCAGGCGTAATATACATGCTTCTAACCCCAGTACACAGGAGGCTGGGATCATGAGCTTGAGGCCAGCCTGACCTACAGAGCAAGCTTTGACATCTTAGTGGTGAGTCTGTGATCTGAAAAGGCCTTTATGTGACCCGCAGTCCCTGTGTATTGTCCTTAGACATAACAGCATTTACCTGATGAGTGCCGGTTCCCCGTCCATGAGCTCAGGATACAAGCATCAGTATAATTTTTAATCTTTCTTCAAGACATGCTGGGTCTAATGGGGCAGATACTGTCAATTCTAACGTTACTAGTAAACATCAATTTTATTTCAAATTTGTAGTTTTCCCAAACAAAAATGTAATGAGGCATAACTAATTCAATTAATTCCATTTTCGACATCAAATTTTACAAAGGAAATGGACAAAAGGATGATTTAAAAAAATGGAAAAAGCCAAGAAGGAAGTCAGATCACGTGACTATCCTACTCAAAATCCCTCAAGAGCTTCCAAATGTATTTTGAATAAAAATCAAACCATTTACCCTAATCAATGAGCCCCACTTGAGCTGGTATCAGTCAGCAGCTGATCTCATTTTGTATTACTCTCTTCTTTGTTCACCGCAGGCCAGCTGCAAGGCTTCCCTCTGCTCCAGGAGCAGAGCCACTCCTGCCTCCAGGCCTTTTCCCATAGTTCAGCCACAGGTAGATCCCACCCGTCCCTCTCCCCATCTTGTCCACAGATCCACTGAACCCCTGGTTTCCTCTCTTGATAGTGCACTGTTGACAGTCCAACCCCCTCTTCTAACGAGAGAACGAGAGAGCATGTACCTCTCACAGTGCATTTGCCAAAGTAGACTAGAACTTACAATTAGAAATGGTGTGTTGTATACACTCAACAAGTATGTCTGAGTGGATTAAGTTACTGAGTGAGCTTGGAGTCGCTCTGCTGCTAGTCCTAGACAGGACGGACTCTGCTTTATTTCTGCATCCTCCTCACCCCACCCTGCTTCATATAAAATAGACAATTGCTATATACTTGCTGAATGAAGTGACATTTTAGATTTCAAGCCTGAAATTCTTAGGTACCGGAATAACAGAAACAGTATATAACAAAGGCAAAACCAATTCACACCATTCTGTCTTTCCGCATAGCTTCACGATCTTACCTACTGTTTTCCTATTTAAAAAAAAAAATCCTACTCTGATTTCAAGAGCCACAGACTGTTTTGTTTATAAATGTTTCCCAGAACTGGTGGAAGAAACAGAATACCACTTCAAAACTTTACAGCAAGTCATTCCCATCCTTATAAATTACCAATATTCCCCAAACCCTTCCTTCCTCCCTTGCTCCCATCCTCCCTCCAGCTACTAACATCTTCATCCACCCAACCTCTCTTTCTCCCTACTTCTTTGTTCTTTTGGGTCATTAAAGAGAGTAGCTTAAGATGAATTTGAAACAAACGAGAACTGGGATGGGAATAGATTGTTTCCTTTAAAGTGTATGGCTACATCTTCAGTACCACATCCCTGATAGACCTGTCCATTCACAGGGTAGATGGGTAAATGAGAATGAGACATGAGGAACATTTTAACTACTGACTCTCGCAGATCCTAAAATCCCAAAGACAGGACATTTAAATTTACTCAATATTTACTCAAAAATGTACAAAGAAAACCTAACACAAAGCTGGAATCCTTCAGCGGCAGTGTTTAGCATGCTCAAGAGTGCTCTTTATCCCTTTACAGGATATTCTAGCAGGTTTCACAACCAAGCTGTTAAAGTGTTCTACATACTGAATAGCCTCCAGTTGGTTATCCATTCGATCAGGCTTTTATATCATAAGAAAACATTAATTCCTACAGTTTGAAAGCAGTACCTTTTCCATTCAGTAGCACAATTTATAATTGCAGTGTATTACTTTAACTTATTGATGCGATCCCCATGGCATCACGGTTGTTAGGCAAAGGTACATGAAACATTAGGAAGGCAAATGAGAAATCTATAAGCCAATAAGCATGGGACAAGGAAGAATACTAGAAAAACTTATAGTTCAACATATTTCAAAGGGCTATAGCACACATTTTGTATAGGACAGCAAAAAGTGCTAGTTATTGTTATTGTACAAACTATCATATTTCCTTGAGACACAAGAAAAAGATACAGGGATCAGAGATATCTATTAAAGTATAGACATTTGAAAACAATTAGCTATCCAGAGTAGTTGTTTTCTAGGGTTCAGCACAGCTTGACCTAGTGTATTGGTATTTATAGTGTATTAGGAAATCATCACAAAAGTCAGCTGTTTTATTCTGATCCTGCTGCTTCTCCAGTAATACAGCTCTACATTTGGTAGCTAAAACCATATTTTATTCACTGCAGCTAAAATTTTTCCATTAACTGGTTAATTTAATTAGAAAGTTAACAGTATGAAAAAAATAATTATTTCTGCTATTTCAGCTATGAAACTACTTGAAACAGTATTTTTGAGTTTTTAAAAGTAAAACAAACTTTACAGGAAGTATATTACAAAGATTTCTTTGTTTTTTTTTTTTTTAGTACACACTAATCAATAAAATCAGCCTATAACTGTACCTTCCAGTTAGAGAGAATTTGGGAGTTCAAGGGAACTGCACATAGCGCTGGCAGACACTTACTCTTAAGAAATAGAACTCTGTGTTTGTATTGTTCTGTTCACTTAGGGTTACTAATGGACAGGAAAAAAAAAATCATGAAGCTCCGAAGAGTGGACAGTAGCTATTCATGCTCTGGTGCTCTATAGCTGCGGGAGAGAAGAAAGTCCACTCCCTAAATCTTGGGCAGAGATTTTCTTAAAAAAGAAGAGAAAAGAAAAAAAAAAGAATCCTTTCTTGTTAAAGCTCAAGAGGATATGAAGAGAAATGAAAGAGAAAAAAACTCAAGCTGATTCTGCTGTCAATTTTAGTTGTCATAATGTGCTTCAGAGATAAAACATTCCTCTGAATGGCAATTGAACAGATGGAAATTTTCATTTTTGGTTAACTGGATGGAAGAATTGGACCAGTACCTAAAATGACATTGAAAATGAAGCTGAAACCCCCTCTCACAAGAAGGAAACAGATGCATCACTCCAGATACAAAATAAATTATTGAACAGTGCATATATTATATTGGCATCATTGTATCCAACTGTACATCTGCACAGTGTTTTAGCATCCTGGTGAGAGAACAGACATTTCTGAAAGGGAAATAGGCAACCATTGAAGTGAGTCAGATAAGTACACCATTTGGGTTAGAAAAGCCAAAGCAACACTTCACTGGATTTGGAGTTATTCATGCTGAGAGGGAAAAGGAAGTATAAATTATACTTTTTCCAATGCCCTTGAACTCCGCAATGATTAAACCATGATAGATTTTGAAATGCAGAACCACATTTTCAGAATCTTAAATCAGAATGAATAACAAATAATAATCTTAAGACCCTAAAGGTTAAGGGGTGACTGCCCTCCTTCAGTACCCTGACTGAGTCACACATTAAACAAGACCACATTCCTGGCATTAATGAGGACCAGAATGGACTCACGGAGCAGGGGGATAACAGGACAATGTGGTGACTTAGTTAAGTGACCAGGCGAGTAGGAAATGGAGCTGGAAGATGGGCTCTTCGTGGCTTTTGTGTTTTATTTGTACATCCACTCTGGTCCTTTCCACACTCAGCCTGTCCACTGCTGCAGCTGATCCAATCAATGCCAGAGCACC
>NW_021604578.1:10844676-10855882 GCF_004785775.1 Grammomys surdaster | reverse complement strand
GCAGCTGATCCAATCAATGCCAGAGCACCCACCACCCTGCTCTTCCTCCACTTGATCTTCTCATCAATGTTCCCTCCAGGTCTTAATCCAGCTGAATACCAGATTTTGATGATTTACCATTTTGTTTCTTTTTAGAGTTAACCTAGGCTGGCCCTGGGCCAGCAATGGTCCTGTCACAAAGAGTGACATTACAGGAAGCTGTAACCAGGGGCTGTAGATGATGCCTGAGATGCCAAATCCTGAGGTTAGTGTCTAAAAAGGAAAAACACAAAGGGGAAAATGTTGCCAATATAAGGCTTTTGCAGCTATAATAAAATATCTGGCTTCTTTTTATTTATTAAATCATCCATCACAATGTAATAAGCTTTAATATCTAAAGACATAGACTATTTATCACACATAGTTTCCAACCCGACTATATTTAATAAGGATTCACTACCTTGAGACCAATACTCTGCCTCCCAGACTGACAGAACAGCAGAGGTGAGAAAAATATGTTCAGTGTAACTCCACCTGATATTAATGGAAAGCAGACAGCACACGGGCACAATTACAAGTCTGGACTGTGGACTCAAGCTTCACAACGGTATTTATGAGTAGTATTTATTTTGGAAACAAAAGTTGCACAGGGAACTGTTGCAAAGTCCTTCTGTGCATTTTTGCAATCCTTTTAAATGCAGTCAACTACGGAGCAGGGAAGAATTCATACATAGAAAGCATGTAATGTAAACGGGACATGTAAAGAGGTTGGGCCCATGCAGACTTTAATTAGACAGCGGGAAGCCTTGAGGGGAGTAGGTGGGATGTGGGATTCAAGGAGTAGAGAATAACTAGGAACCATGTGGGCTCCCTCCAAGGAAGGAGAGGATAACAGAACCTTTAGAACAGCCATGGTGTGGCTGGATGCCTAAAGAGAGTCGGTTGCTAGAAAAAAGGCCTTGGTGTGATAGGGCACCAATTCACAGAAGAACGAGAAAAAGAGGTGGAGCACTAGTCAGTCATCTGCTGTCCCTCTGCCTCATTCCAAAGCTCTTTCTAAACTAAACCTATGCTGTTTCTTACTTCATTCTCTATGTGTAACACCTCTGATGCCAGCCGCAATCAGTCTTATAAGAATATGACCAAACATCTTACTGATACACAACCTAGCGCACAATATTCCACAAGCTTCTACATATGCAAGATGCTCCTCCTACAGCGATCAGTGGTCATGGGAGAACAAAGCTGAAGGATGAGTCATCAAAGAGCCAAGTGGAAAGCTGCATCTCACGCGGTAAGGGTGTACACGAAAGTCCAGCTGTTCCAACATGAAGCCTGAGGGGGGCGGGGCAAAGGGTTGACTCCAAGGATGCACTGTGTTCTCATTTCAGGTTAAGTTAACCTTTTCTAATTAAATTTATTTTCACATTTACTGTGTATGGGCATGCACGCATTCTTGTGTGCCGTGCTATGGCATGTGTGTAGAGGTCATAGGATAACTTGTAGCAGTTGGTTCTTCTTCTACCATGTGGGTCTCAGGGATCAATCCAGGCCTGGGTCATCAACCCAGCAGAAAGTACCTTTCCCCGTTAAGCCATCTTGCCAAATCTAAGCTTGACTTTTTGTTATCATCAGAGAAACATACCTAAGGTAATATTGGCATGACTTCAACATTAACATTAAACACAAACCAAGATAGTTTATGAGTTTATAAAGCATAAATGTACCACTTGGAATGATTAGTGCTTAGAGGCAGATGAGACAACCAGGCGGCTGCGTTTCCTTCTCTGAACATAACATTTCAATGTGACAGGAAAATGTCCAAGAGCCATTAATGAAACCATGCAGCATATAATTATCAATAAATCCACACACACCCCACTTAAGACTTTCACTTTGCTTGCTTAGCCTTTGGTTGGTCAGGTGATTCACACATTTTTAATGCTATCAAGTTATAAGCATTGATCCTTCGAAATGCCTTATATACACCTCAACAATCTATTCTATCTATATTTTAATTTTTCCTTTATGCTGCCCTCTAAAATTTTTTACTTAGCCTAATAAAAATTCATAATGTGAACTCCAGACAAAAAAAGAAAAAATTTCTAGAATTCTAAACATTATTAGCTTTCTATTATAAAAGGAAAGTTACAATTAAGCAAAATATATTAAGACAATAAAATTTTATGTATGGGTGCTTTGACTGAATTGTTTGTACTCTACATGTGTGTCTGGTGGCAGCAGAGGACAGAAGAGGGGGTCAGGTCCCCTGGGACTGGAGCTACAGCTGACTGTAGGCCAACATGTAGAATACTTTAGAAGACTTTTAATTTATAGTCGACATCTTCTGCCCTGATCTGGTTCAGAAGGCCATGCCATGATGCTGGAACTTACATTCATAATTTTATTTTTATGTGCATGTGAGTGTGGCCGTGTGTGGGTTTATACGTTGAGTGCAGTGTCCCTGGAGGACAGAAGGGGACCCTGGATCCCATGCAGCTGGAGTTACATGTTAATTTATTATTGTTTAATTGAGGTAAAAATCCACATGACTTTTACTATTGTAAAGTGGGAAATTCAGTGGTGAAAAGTGCCTTCTCCATGTAATCCGTCCTTTACCTACCCCACGGTCGTTTCATCATCGTCCCTAATGCAAACTGCGCACGTAGGAAGCTGCCACTTCCTGCATCCCGTCTGCCAGTGGATCCTGCAGTGCACGCTCTGTCTCAATGCATCTGTCTACGCTGGACACTTCATATAATTAAATCATACAGTGTTTATGTTTGCACATGGGACTCCCGGGCCATCCACAGGCAGCACACATCAAACAATGCTTTATTCCCTTTCCTGCCCGAGTGGGCGCTGCATTATACATAAACACACGCAGCACCGTCACATTTTGTTTACCCATTCTTCTGTGGATGGACACTTGGGACGCACTGAAGCTATGAACAGTATTTTAAGGTGCTCACTTGAGTTCACTTTTCTTTGGCCACACATGCAGTAGAGAGGTTGATTTTGTGTGGGGACTCTGTGCGAACCTCTGAGGGACCACTAAGCATTCTGCCCAGCCACACACCTTCATCAGTTCCCCCAGTACCACAGAGAGCTCTACTTTTGTATGCCTGTCATTATTTTCTTTCTCCTCTGTGACTCAGTCACATTCCCGTCACTAGCCTGCTTGTTTTTATCATTACATTTACTTATTTATTTTGGGGCCGAGGCAGGGTCTTCCTATATAATCCAGGCTTGCCTTGAGTTTACTGTGGAGCCCTGGTGGGCCTAGAATTGCAAGCCTCCTGTGTCAGTCTCTCAAGTAGCTGGGATTATAGGCCTGTACCATCAGGTCTAACTCACCTTTTTCCTCTTTGAAATCATAGTGGTTGTAAAGTCCTTGACTCATTCTTCTCCAAGGACGATGTTTCCATGTGCTTGTTAGCCACTGTGTATCATCTTTGCAGAAAAACCTACTGACATCCATTGCATGCAAGTATATAGTTGGTAAGACTAATGACTACTGTGTGTGTGTGTGTGTGTGTGTATGTCACTATGTTAGATAGTTATATATAACTAGATATAGTGATCGTGAGTTTTTTCATCACTGAGTTATACAAGTTATTTTAGATATAAGACAAGACACATTCTATGGTTTGCAAGCATTTTTCCTTATTCTTATACGTTTTTTACTTTCCTGACAATGTCCTTGATGAACATGGGTTTTTAATGTTGATGTAGTCTAATTTAGTGTTGTTTGCTTTAGGAATCCTGTCCAAGACTGTATCGGCAAGTCCAAGGCTGTCGACTTTCACCCACAGGCAGTGCTTTGAGACGTTCTGTAGGCTCCACTCTCGTGGTAACAGTTGGTTTACTTGGCACACAGTGTGAGTTCTTGCAGCTCTCTCCTTTGCTCTCAGTCCTGTTTGTTGACGGTGTCTGCTCCCCACTCACCAGTCCTTGCTGTAAATCAGCTGTCTTAAACCTTGTGAACTTCCAGCTCCTGTCTGGTTATCTACTTCAGCTATCCATTTCTCCAGGGGCTCGGATGTTCGAGGAGCTAGCTCTGAACTACTACTGAGGTCAAAGACACGCCATCAGCTTGGCTACACGTTTGAACAGCAGTCATCCCTGTCACCTGGGTCACACTTCACAGGGATGAGAGACACTCGGAGCTGGCACTGATTTCTAGCACCCTCTTCCTGGAGCTGATGTGAAGGGCTACGGATGTTCCATAGGTCAGGCACTCCAACAGAGGTACAACTTTTTAAATTTGTGAATTATATTTATTTTTCTATGCAATAGAATTACTAATCTCCCCTTCTCTTCAGGTCACCATTGCTGGAAGGAGAGAGATAGTAAAAGGAAGGGAAGGCAATCCAACAAGGGCAAAGATCTCCATTTTTAGGAAATCTATACCCCTTTAAGCAATACTCAATAAACTTAGAGTAACGGACCAAGAAGCACCTTACCACATAAGCATGGGCACCCGTAACTACCACTAGCATGTACATACCAGCCACAGCCAGTCTACATGGAACAAGCTCTCTTGTATTTACAACAAGGTCTTTGTTGTAAAGGAATTATTGCAAGCTATGTGAGTGCATATACTCCCACACCACTTATGTTTTCTAGGTTATGAATTGAGGAACTAGTACAGAGAAATGGGCTGAAGGAAATGAGGCAGTAAAATCTAAACCTTACTTAAAAGTGTGAATTACATTTATTTTTCTATGTGTGTCTGTGTGCACACGCACATTCATCATAGCAGACCTGTGAAGGTCTTCTGACAACTTGTGGGAGTCTGTTCTCGCCTTCAATCCTGTTCTGGGGATCAAACCAGGGTCATCAGGTTTGGCTGCAAGCACCTTTACTCACTAAGCCGTCTAGCCACTCCTTAAAGATGTTTTTATTGAGCTACCTGAAGGCTAATTTTCAGATCAATTTAAGGAAGAATAAGAATAGGAACAAATAAGAATTATTTGCTTTTAAATTTTTTATTACATCAAAAAGTATAGGAAATTACTTTTTCCCTTTTTTATTCTTATTTGTCACCTAATACCTAAGACCATAGTTCAGCTAACCCTGCTCCATCAAGTTTCTAACTTCCCACTGTTCTCAACATGGAACAACACTGACACATTTATTTACAGTGCACACTGAGTGACATTTTACAGGGAGATCAGTCATTCAGAGCACTGAATGGACATGTGAGTTGTCCACGAGTAGGTCATTATAATGAAGACTATTGAGCAGCCTGGAGTGAGGCCGAAGATTCCGTGAGGACAGACAGGGACTGGATCTATGAAATTCAGTTTCAAGGACAGACTACCAGGACTCGGAACAAAAAGAAAATCGAACGTGAAAGATAAAATACCAACAAAATCATTAGGCCTACAGGGGCTTGTACACTTTCAAAGGGACTGATTTCCCCTTCATTCTGTTTTAAAGGAGAACAAGAGAAACCCTGCAAGACAGATGAGGAGACAGATGAGCTAGTCACCTCAGGTCCATTTCCTCATTGTTAACAAGAACCAGCTAAACTCCTGCTATCACCAGGCACCGTTGGAGGTGTTGACAACAGAAAGATTATACACTAGATAAACTTCATCTTAGAATTAGAAGACTCAGAAAAATTTAAAGATATAGGAAACATATGTGCATACCCAGAAAGGCTTTGGCATTACATTAGGAGAAGCTAAAGTAATCATATACATTCTAATCAAAGTCCACTGTACTAGATGTTTGAATCAAATAAATAGCTCAGTAAGTGTAGTGTAAACCCAACACTCAGGATTGAGGCAGGAAGACAGCCAAAATTTTGAAACCAGCCTAGCCTACATGAGGAGATCCAGGCCAGCATGGGTTATGTAATGAGACCCTATCTTAGGAAACCAAAGGGTAACAACAACAAAACAAGAATTACAGCAAACAAAAAAAATCAATTTAATTAAATTAAAGATTTTGTACTTCACAATGCCATCTTTGGAAAGATCTTACATACTCACTTAAAACACTTAGCACTTTTACTTACTTAGAAGCAAGTCCTTTTTACTCTAGGTTTCTGTTGTAAATGACTGTCAAACTGTTGGCATCTGTAATTACCACAGGAGACCTGTACAAAATTAGGCTCATCAATGTTCCATCATGAGGAAGGAAAGAGGGGCTCAAACTACGCCACACTTCCTCAGGAGAGAGAGAGAAAGAGAGAGAGAGAGAGGGAGAGAGAGGTGTCTAATGCTGGCAGGGAGAGGCTCACACGTCTCACCTAAACCCCCACACCACATAAAGTGGTTACCGGTTGCTGGGGAGCGAGACTTGAGTAGGCTCACTGCCTCTAAGTTAAGCATGCATCTGTGGGCAATGCCTCACTCGTGATCCTGTAAGGAACCCAGTTATACACACCAGTTCATCAAGCTGGACTAATTCATCAAGCTGGATTCACACCTTTGTTCTGTCATTAGTGCCCTATCTGAAAGGAACAGATGTCTGGTCATGTCTCCCCAGGAAAAGCTATTGCAATAGTTATGATCAAAATGATACACAGAAACTCAAGGCATGATATTAGATCCTATATTCAAAGTCCGCTTAGAACAAGCCAGCCTTCCCTCATCTTCAGTCTTACACACTACAACTGAAACTGACAACGAGCAACACTACCAAGCCACCATTTATAATCAAATGTAACCATCTGTTCTTGTCCTTGTCAGTAACTCCCAAATCTCTATTTCCAAGTCAGACTTCTAAATTCTAGGCTCTTTTAAACAGTTTTCTGGGTATCTCTATTTAGATGTCTAATCAAAATCTCAAATGGAGTCTAAGACTGAAGACCTCATCTTACCTCTCCAATTTTGTTCCTCCTGCAAATGCTTAAACAAGAATCCCCAGAATTATTCTTATACTGTTTTTCTTACCTCACTTTAATAAAAACAAAACAGCAACCCCAGATAATGATGATCATACAGACTGTAATCTCCCAAGGCAACTTTCTCTAAAATATGTATGTGTGTGTGTACATATATGTACGTGTGTATATACAGAGTATATATATACATATATATGTATATATATACACATTTATATGTACACATATATACATATATATGTTTATATACACATTTATATGTACACATATATACATATATATGTATATATACACATTTATATGTACACATATATACATACATACGTATATATATACACATTTATATGTACACACACACACAAATGACTCAGCCTGTGAAAACACTTGTCATATAAGCTAGGTGACCTAAATTTGATTTCTAAAGCACAGAAGGAGGAAAAATTCCCCAAAATTGTCTTCTGACCCCTCATACATAGCATGGCCACATTTACACATCACAAGAACAAATGTGCTTTTGAAAGGGGCTACAGGATCCTGTAGGTATCTCACACCTTTCAGCCTGAAGCTATGATTGCCTAGTCTGATATGTGTATGCCCCTATGATGATGAACTTCCGTCAGTACTGGGCCAAGCCAGTGAGGCTGCCTGTCTAATCCAGAAAAAGTTCCAGAATCATGAGCTAAAAATAAATCTCTCTTTATTTCATAAGCAACCTGTATCAAATGTTTTGTTATAATAGCAAAAAATTACTAATATGCCGGCATTCCTATGTTATACAATATCATTCAGCCTAAATGTCCATCATCTGCAGGTATTGACAAAAAGAAAATATGGTATATATACATAATGTAATATTGTTCAACCTTTTAAGATTTATTTATTTATTATATATGAATACACTGTAGCTGTCTTCAGACACACCAGAAGAGGGCATCAGATCTCATTACAGATGGTTGTGAGCCACCATGTGGTTGCTGGGATTTGAACTCAGGACCTCTGGAAGTGCAGTCAGTGCTCTTAACCACTGAGCCATCTCTCCAGCCCCTTGTTCAACCTTTTAAAAGGGAGAAAATTCTATCATTTGTGGCATCATGAACAAACTTAGAGGATATTATGTGGTACTTTGAAGGAGAAATGTCCCCATAGGTTGTGTATCTGAACATCCCCCAGTTAATGGTGCTGTTTGAGTAGGATTTTGCAGGAAGTGGAACTGGCCCATGAGAGAAAAAAATATATACTGCAGGCAGGAAAGCTGGAGGAGTAGAGCCATTTAAGCCCTTCCACACCTGAGAGGTACAGGATTTGGAGGCTCCTATGCCGTTCTGCCTTGCTTTGGTGTAGTAAATCCCTCACTGTGCACCTATTCCTCTCTAATGTATATTCTGTGCTATTTATGTTGAGAGTCTGCAATTCGCTTTTTGACTTTACAGGGGTTACAGTTAAGAGACTGCATGAAATCTCAGAAGAGACTCTGGATTTTGAAATTGTTGAGCATGAAGGACTATGGGACTTTGAGGTTGGACTGAAAGCATTCTGTATTACTATGGCTACCAGCCTATGAGTCCAGGGAGCGGACTGTGAGGGTTTCAGTGAGATGATCCCCCATCAGTCTCAGGCATCTGAACACTTAGACCACGGTTAGTAGCACTGTTTGGAGAGACTTAGGTGTGGCCTTGTTGGTGGAAACATGTCACTGGAGGCAGGTTTTTGAGACTTATGCCATTTCCAGTGTGCTCTCTCTGTTTTGTGCTTGCAGTTCAAGCCATATGCACTCCGATTCCAGCGCAGCTTCCGCGTCTCTACTCTGCCGTCATGGACTCCTATCCCTATGGACTCGCAAGCCCAAATAAACTCTTTCTTCTAGAAGTTGTCTTGGTCATGGTTTTCTAGGACAGAAATAAAAAGTAACTAGTACAGTTTAGGAGCTGTAGTCTTGCTGGAGGAAGTGTATCACTGGGGGTGGGCTTTGGTCATTTAAAGCCTTGTACACTCCAATATGCTCTCTGCTTAGTGCTTGCCACTGACGGTGTGAGCTCAAAGCTTCCTGCTCCTGCTGTCATGCCTGATGTTTGCTCCCATGGCTCTTCACCTCCTTCTATTAAGTTGCACATGGTCATGGTTTTTTATCACAGCAAACAAAAAATAAATAATACATACTTTAAATTATGATGATGATGATGATGATGATAGGAAGAAGAGAAAGAGGAAGAGAAAGAGGAGGAGGAATAGGAGTCTGGAGAGATGGCTCAGTGGTTAAGAGCACTGGCTGTTCTTCCAGAGAATCTAGGTTCTATTCTTGGCACCCACATGGTCCCTCACAACTGTCTGTAGCCTTAGCTCTGGGATCTGACGCCCTCTTTCGGTTTCCATAGACAATCCACATGGCACATAGACATTCATGCAGGCAAGGCATCTACATGCATAAAAGTAAACAGATCTCTTAAAACTTACCAAGGAATAAATGCGTAAGTGATAGGATTTGGAGAATATGTTCTAAAAATTAAGATAGGCAAGGGAAGACAAATCCGACAGGATCTTACAGATGCGTGAGATATAAACGGCTAACTCAAAGACACACGAGTAATGTTGCTTATCAGGAGCTGGAGAGAGATGCCGGGAGCCGAGGAATCAACAGGATAGAGGAAACATTCTCCTGCACACCATGGTGACTATGGCTAATAACAGACCACATATTACAAACCTGACACTTGCTGTGGGATTGGAGCTATCTCACCATAAAAAAGAAAAGTACTAATTATATGAGGCAGTATGCAGGTTAGCTCAACGTATTCTACAATGTAAGCACATACTAAATCATGCTGCATATCCGAAATGTAAATGCTAAGTACATTTTCTTTAAAAACCATTAGTCCAAAAGTAAAGCAAATATTTTACTGGTTAAAAACAGTAGCATTGAGTGTGCTTGGGGAACGTATGTAAGAATTCATTGTGTTATTTCTGTAGCTTCTCTAAGTCTAAAATTATGTTCAAGTATGAAAACAGCCACCAAAAGTGAAGCTCCTAAGGTGATCTTCCTGTTCCAATCTGACTACTGCCTGTTCCCAATACAAACTAAAGCAGTCCTTCTGGGACCATAAATCAAATGATGTCATCCTTCTCAATACCCAGAAAGAACCGCCAGATAAATCCACAGAGCAGAGAAACTCACAGTGCTATTGTCTGGATGATGCGTTCTTGCTGCAAATAGCCACTTCATCTCATTCCAGTCTTTCTTCAAATATAAGTCAAGCAGACCTGTCCCCTCCGCCCTCACCCCACTCCCTGAACCCTGCACAGTGTACCCAGGACACTGACGACATCCTCTGCACTTCCTGCATGGCTAGAGCTGTGTAATCTACTGTCTGTGTCTGCTTTTTATCATGACTTCCTTCACTACACTGAGACCACGCACTATTGTGTACACTCTTATTGGTGTACCTCCAAACACCAAAACTATGTGTGGCACACAGAATACCAGTGAAATAGAAGAACAAATTTTGCTGAACACCTATTACTATCCAGCAGTTATCCAAAAGAATAAAAATCCAGCTACATAGTAACCACTTATAATCCAGTGAGGACATACAGGAAATACATAGGCTGACTATATTCTAAAAAGATCTAGGCACAGAAGGGGAGGCAAACTGCAGCTGTACTGAGATCCAGGAACTGCTCACTGGCTCTGCATCATTAACAGTTTGCCCAAAATAAGAATGCATCACCTATAAGATCGGTCCTCTGCACAGTTATTTAATATTACAGTTCCAACCCAGTCCTCACGAATGTTCTTAAAGTCCATCTCCACAATTTTCTAGGGTTTAAAATGTGTCACAAAATGAGTGTAAAATGAAAGTGCAAATCTTGCAGAAGATGGCTTCATGAAGTCTACAAAAGTATTATAGAATCACAAGAAAATGGCTGATTTCCACGGTGCAGCAAGATAGAAATATGAAAAATAACCCAAATAATAATGAATATAGTAAAGACTGTTAAAATATTTAGAAGAAATGATAATTCCCTCAGATTTTGAAAAAAAAAAGAAAAAGAAAAAAGAAGAAAACGAAACACTTCTTACTTTCAGTAAGAGACAAATGTGACTTGAGCATATCATGTTGTGTTATTATAACTTTGTCAAAAGATCCATGTTAAAACAAACAAGCAGACAAGCAGCAAATGCACAATGCAACGGTGGACAGGCGGCTCAGGAGTCAGGAGCACCAGCTCTTCCAGAGAACCCGTTCAATTCTCACACCCGTACACGGCAGCTCACAACTGTGTGTACAATTCTCACACCCGTACACGGCAGCTCACAACTGTGTGTAAGTCCAGTTCCAGGACCCGTACACGGCAGCTCGCAACTGTGTGTAA
>NW_021604578.1:10843663-10844666 GCF_004785775.1 Grammomys surdaster | reverse complement strand
AAGTCCAGTTCCAGGACCCGTACACGGCAGCTCGCAACTGTGTGTAACTCCAGTTCCAGGACCCGTACACGGCAGCTCGCAACTGTGTGTAACTCCAGTTCCAGGACCCGTACACGGCAGCTCGCAACTGTGTGTAACTCCAGTTCCAGGGAATCCGACACCCTCTGTGGCCGCCTCAGGAATGCACAGATGTGGCGCACCGACTTACATGCAGGCAAACCACTCATACATAAAATAAATAAATCTTAAAAAAAAAAACAAACAGTACTAATCAACACACAAGGGGGTGACGCTTCTGGGCATGTCCCCAAAGACTGTAAGTCATACCAGAGAGACACTTGCACATCTGTGTTTATTGCTCCATATTCACAGTAGGTGGGAAACGAACCCGCCTAGATAGTCATCAATGAATGAATGAAGATACACAGGGATGAATGAAGATAACGTGCTATATTTGTTCAACAGAATTTTACTCAACTGTAAAGCAAAATGAAGCCATGAAACTGTAGGAAAATGGATGGAACTGGGGGTTAGTGTGTTAATCACAGTAACCTAGACTCAGAAGACAAATACTGTGTGTCTTCTCTCATATGGGAAGCCTAGATTTTAACTTTCATGTATGTAAGTGTGGGTGTAGAACATACAACTGGAGGGAGCACCATGAGATGGGAAAGTGGTGGGAAAGAGGGCAGTAGAATATCCACAACAGGAAAGCACAGGGTGGGCACTGAGGGGGAGGCAGCAAGTGGGGAGATGTGGGGGGTCACAGGGTGGGCACTGAGGGTGAGGCAGCAAGTGGAGGGAGGTGGGGGGACACAGGGTGGGCACTGAGGGGGAGGCAGCAAGTAGAGGGAGGTGGGGGACACAGGGTGGACACTGAGAGGGAGGCAGCAAGTAGAGGGAGGTGGGGGTCACAGGGTGGACACTGAGAGGGAGGCAGCAAGTGGAGGGAGGTGGGGGGTCACAGGGTGGACACTGAGAGGGAGGCAGCAAGTGGAGGGAG
>NW_021604578.1:10823227-10843263 GCF_004785775.1 Grammomys surdaster | reverse complement strand
GTGGGGGTCACAGGGTGGCACTGAGGGGAGGCAGCAAGTGGGGGGAGGTGGGAGGAACACAGGGTGGGCACTGAGGGAGAGGCAGCAAGTGGGGGGAGGTGGGGGACACTGAAAAGGCTGTAAGCAGGGGACACAGGGTGGGCGTTGAGGGGGTAAGGCAGCAAGGAGGGAAGGGACACAGGGGAAAGGAGGGAAGTACAGCAGGAGCACTAACAAAAACAATGTATAACAGTGCCACAATAACCATTACTTCATATGCTAATTAAAAATAGAATTTCAGAATCTCAGGGAGATAGAATTTCAGAATCTCAGGGAGAGGAAAGATGGAAATAGGGGTACATATCATATTCCATTATATAAATGTATGCAATTCTCCAAGAACAAGTTTTTGATACAATTCCAAATAGTCAGCCCTAAATATATATACATATGAGCAACGTTAAACAAACTCATGCTACACACACACACACACACACACACACACACCTAATATACACATATAGATGTATGTTATGATAAGAATAAGAGGTCACGAACTTGAGAAGTGGTGGGGCAAGGGAGGAAAGGGAGGTGCAGATGATGTAAACAAAATTCATATATAAAGTTTTCAGAGAATAAATAAAATGTAAAAAAATTTATGTTAAATTATAAAGTAGAATCTCTGAAATATCATTTTAAAAAAGATGTGAGGTGATTTAATTACATCGATATACTCACTCCATGAATATGCACATATGTCAAGACATCACCTTTAACAACTATAGCTACATACAAACTTTACCTATCAATGAAGCTGATGGAGAGACAAGTACCTAAATCATTCTTAGTATCAGAAGTCGCCGTGCAGTTGTAATTAGTCAATCATACCTCCCTGTTCATCAATGTCTCCTTCCTCACATGCTCGTCCTTCATCCATGCACACTTTAAGAGTTACTGAGCACTGTGCGTATTCCCGACCAGCTTAAATTCATTTATCTAAGTTTTATTTACTCATAGGCAGGGCACTATCAAAATGGCTTCTGGACCTTAAAGGACTTTAAGGTGGAGCGACACTGATGAAGGGAAGACAGAAGACATATTAAAAAGGGGGAAATGGTTTCCAGAGAAAACCCCTAGAGAGATGCACATGCAACTAATATATGTTAAGTCAGAGTTATGTCCTAAAAAGTAAGACAATATAAATCATTTTATGTGACAGATTCAGCTAAAATGGAAAAACTCCTTAACCAGCATCTTAGGCAGAGGGTGCAGTTTCTCATTTGGACCACAAGATGGAGTCATCAGCTAGTTGGAATGCAAGATTACAGTAGAGACAGCCTGATTTAAATTACCCAAGCTATTTATTTAAAAATGACTTTATGCAATCCATTGTAAACTGTATATATACCCCACACCATTTTGTAAAAGTGGATTTAGAATAAAGATTAGAATAAAGATTTAGAATAAAGTTTATAATAGAAAAAATTATTCTAACAGTTGAATAATGAAGCCTTCCACATAATTCTGAAGCTATTTCTCAGTACCAGTCCTCATTCAACTGTGACTTCTAAGAGTGTCATCACAGGTTTGTCACTTGTAAAGCAACTTACACTTAGCCTCGGGCAGCAGAGGAAACGACTTTCTGAACTGAGTAGCTCTTTGAAAGTTAGATGAGGAAAACAGTTATCTGTCTGATTTTAAATGCCAGGGAAACTGGGCTCTGTGCACACATGACACGGCTGGGTTCTGTTACTGAGTGGTCTTGATGAAGCAACACTATTGTTCTTCTTAATTCTTGCAATCTCCCACAACGCAGAGTCTCCTGACAAATGCTAAGAAGCGAGTCTAGCACACAGTGTTTACTATAAATACTACGATTGCTAGTATTGATATTGATGTTACTGACCTAACATAAAGCAAGTACAAAACCCTCAAAGACAAAGACGACTAGCAAGTGAACTCCTGGCAACACTTGTGACCTCATTTAACAAAAGACATAACCCAGTTTGCCAATCACCCATAATAAGTTTCCATTTCAGCTCAAAGGTCCCACTCTCCCAGCGTAGGAAAATCAGGAATAGGATTACAGTTGCTTACGTTCATTTAAAGGCACTGCCAACACACACCATCCTCATGCTTTGTTGTTGAAAATGAGATAGACACATCAGACACAAGTTCCGTCACAGACTACAGGGCAAACAGTGGGCCTTTCCCCCTTTGACAAAATACAATTAGTATTTAAGTGCGTGGACTTCATACACGACTGAGGGAATTCAGGAAACAATAAAAAACGAAATCTTATAGGAAAACTACTGACAGCAAAGTACTGACTACTGCCATATTGTCTGTTGTTCCCTGTCCGCCTTGTGTATTCCAGTTTTTCTTCTATTTTCATTATGTATTGTTGTTGCTGCTGCTGTTTGGGTAAATAAATGCTCTGGTTCCTCCTGGGTGTGGGTGGGAAGCGAGATTCCTTCAAATCACTTTAAAGTAAAAAGTAGTAAAGGCCCGGTCACTCTTGATTTTTGGAGCAATGCTGCCCCCTGCTGGAAGACATCAAATATTTTCATTAGCCCCAACCTTTGAAGAGTCTAGAACCACCTTCCAATTATTAACTAAAAAAACACAAACTGGACTTTTAGTTGTAGTTGTTTTCCTTTCCATATTCTCCATGAGCATTTCTATTCTCTACATAATACACATGAATTGGCTGAGGCTAGACCTTCCAAATCAATGTGTCTTTACTATACACACAACAGAGGAGGATTTTGAACACTTAGATAAATGTTTCTGAAGGGAAACTGTAAGGCTAAGTATCTATGCAGAAGCTTGTTGATGTAATAAAACTCAGTTTAAGAGATCGGAGGGCAGGTCCGTGTCTGAGCCAGACTGGGAGTTGGCTACACTATGGCCAGGCACTTTTATTTCTGGTAGGAATACTTATTCCTCCAAGGCTAATCTGGCTTATTTATTGAACAGCATCTGAATTACCTAGGCTACGATCCTTTGAACTACTTCATCCATGTATGTGTTTTGACTTTTAGAATTTGGGGCCAAAAGATATCTGAGTTCATTTAACAGGTGTTTTTGCAGTACCCACTCCATATCCAGGCAGACACAGGAAACTAAGTTTCATTTCGGTGAATGAGACAATTCACTGTGTTTGAAATGAGACTATGAGCTAGTTGGTGACTGTGAAGATATTAAAAGCTCAGCATTCAACGAAAGAGTGATAACTATGGTTAACTTAAGCTCACGCAATGGAGGTACTGGGACATTGAGAATGACAAAGTGTGTTTCTAATTTGTGTTACTATATGAGTGTGTAAAATTTAATTGAATAGAACCAGTGACTCATATCTACCTATTATCTCCCCAATCCTACTCAGTTCACATATAAAAGAGACTTATAGCTGTGCTAGAAAACAGATCAAAGTTCCATCAATAGGCCTGAAACTTCACTGAGCTCAGTGACCTGTAACAGCCACTCTGTAGCAGCCTCCTGTAACTCCAGCTCCAGAGGATCCTATTCCCTCTTCTGGCCTCTGTGGGTACTCACATACTTGTGGCCCGCCTGTGCGAGAACCCACACTCACGCACACAGGGTGGCCAGGGGAGTGGGAGGATAAATAATTATTACAGCACTGAAATCAATACAGAAAAATAAATTCAACTAATTTAAAAAAGTCAATGAACATATTTTAATGTATACTTAACAGGATGAAGAGAGAGGAAGATAAGAGAACCATTATGTCACATGCACACAAAGAAAACAATATAAATACATATTACTAAGTGAAAGACGATCTGAAAAGGTTGTATACTGTATAATTACAATTCTGGCTCTTGGAAAAAGCAAACGACTAAGGCAGTGACTGCTAGAGATTATGTGAGAGGAGCAAATGGTGGAAATTCTCACGTGAGACACCGGCAGTGGCAGAGTGTGGGAGAGGAAGAGAGACTACATTAGTAACTTCCACAAAGCTTTCCTGTACCTAACACAAAGTCATGGGCCAGTCAGATGGTTCCAAAAGCAAAGGTGTTTGCTCCCAAGCCTGGCGGCCTGAGCCTGAATCCCAAAACCCACAGAGCGGAAAAAGAGAATGGTCTTCTCTCCCAAGGCTGACTTCTGCCATCCAAGAGTACACTGTGGCCCAACCATGCCTGCGCACATACACACAGTGAATAAGTGAGTCAATATTAATTAAAAAGCCAACCCATAGATTTCAGTTTATGAGAGTAAACAGTTTTGAGATCCACTCATGAAAAGAACCTCTGAGCTAACAGGGAACAAACAAGGAACTACTTAGCTTACAAAGGGAATTTTTAAAGCTGGGTTATGGAGATGGTTCCATGGGTAAAGTGCTTGCTATACAAGTGTGAGGACCTGAGTTCAAATCCCCAGCACCCATGTAAAACACCAGCTCCTGTTAACATATGCCTGTAATCTTAGAGCTGAGGAGGTGGAGACAGGATGGCCAGGATCATGCTGATCAGCCAATCGGGCTGAGTCAGTGAACTCAAGGTTCATCAAGAGACCCTCCCTCAAAAAATAAGGTAGACAGTGACTGAAGGAGACAGATGACATTGATTTCTGGCCTCCATACAGAGGTACACATGCATACACACATGCACACATATGCACGCATACACACACACATACATACATGTATACACATACACACACATGCACACATACATATGCACACACACATGCACACATACACATGCACACACATATGCGCATACACACACATGCACACATATGCACACACACGCACACACACGCACACACACGCACACACAGTAAATAAAAATCCTGGTACTGGACAGGCAAAAGGCAAAGGCAGGTAGATCTTTTATGAGTTCCAAGCCAATCTGGTTTACACAGTGAGTCTAGGTCAGCCAAAGCTACACTGTGAGGCTGTTTCAAAGAATAAAAAAAAAAAACACAACAAGAAAACAACACACAAGCACCCTTCATAATATTAAACACAAGAAACTTCTAAGCAAATAGAACAAAATATGTGCACACTCCCTGTGCTGTAAACTACAAGTGAAAGAAGAAATCATGCAACCAAGAAAAAGGAATCCAAATTTAACTCCAGTTGATGGGGACTTAAACCTCACTCTCTTAAAGCGATATTTTCCAACTTATTTCTCTTGAGCTCTAAAAATGTCTTGTGATGCTGTGTAAATATTTTATTCACATTTTATGGAGTAAGTTGGAGCTACTGAGATCATATGGAAATTAAATAATAAGAAAAGGCTAAGAATCAGTTATGCCTCTGGGGAAATGAGAATTAATGTTCATGCAAAATCCATATGTGAATGTTTGTGGCAGCTCAATTCATAAGCACCAAAAGTTGGAAGCAACTCAAATGTCCTTCAGTGAGTAAACGTACAAGCTATGGCACATCCTTGACATGGAATATTAGTCATCAATAATAAGAAACAAACTACTGATACCTCATTGAATCTTAAAGGCATCATTGTGCTGAATGGAAGGAGCCATTCTCGAAGACTTCCAGATGGTATATGACTCTCTGGATAACAGTCTCAAGAAGACAAGACTATAATTGACATAATAATCAGTTACCAAGGTTACGAACTGAGAGAATAACTACCAAGGGTCAGCTCGTGGGAGATACTGAAGGCAGTAACTGTGTCCTGTATCCTGACGGTGATGAAGTTAGATGAATCCCCGACTCATCAAAATATGAAATGTATGCCACTTTCATAGCATTTGAATTTGAAAAGAAAGTCTGTGCTGTGTGTGAGTCCTCTCTGTGTGTTACACACATCTGAGTGTGCAAGCGTACATCCTGTGCACATACAGATGGAGGCCAGAGCTGGATGGCAGGGGTTTCCAAACTCCAGACTCTCTGCCTTAGTACCTTGAGACACCGTCTCTGGGTTGGAGACTTGCCTTCTGACTAGGCCGGCTGACCCCTCCGAGATGCCTGTCTGTTCCCACAGAGAACAAAGGGTGTAGGGTACATAAGCCATCCCTGGCTTCATACATGGGTGCTGGGGATTCAAACTCAGAACTTCCTGTTTGCTGAAACCCAGACATTTCTCAGTCCTTAAAAACAATTAAAAATAAACTCAATTTACTAATGGTAAAGTGAACAATAAAGAAAAACTGAATATCTGTATGCACCAATTAGCTGACTAAATCGAAGGGAGTGGACATCCCAAGTGCTGGTGTGGATGTGAAACAGCTGAACCTTCCAGCACTGCTGGTGGGGATACAAAATGGATCTCAAACTGTTTCCCTTCTTTTCTCCTCTCTCTCTCTCTCTCTCTCTCTCTCTCTCTCTCTCTCTCTCTTTCTCTCAGGGGTTTGTATTTGTTGTTGTTTTGTTTTTTCCTTTGATACAGTATTTCTCTGTGTAGTCCTACCTATCCTGGAACTTGCTCTGTAGACTAGGCTGGCCTCAGATGCAGAGATCCCCCTGTCTCTACATCCCGAGTGTTGGGAGTAAAGGTATATGGGCCACCAGGGCCGCTCTGTCTGTTTCTCACAAAGTGAAATGTACATCATCTACAGGTTGGTCCAGACGTTCTCCTTGTAAACATTTTAAGATGAGAAATGAAAGCATTGTATCTACAAGAGCCTTGTCTCCATGGATGTTAGTCATTTATCCATGACAGTCTTAAAATACTGGCAATAACTCAAAGATCTATGAACAGGTGAACAGATAAGAAAACCATATACATTACATCCGACACAATTAGAACATTAGCGACAAGGTTAAAATTTTGATATACACACAAAGATGAATTTCAAAACAATTATCCTAAATGAAGGACCCAGAAAGAAATCTAAAGGCATATATATTTTCACTTATAAAATTTGTTGAAAATACAGGACAATTCATAGTGTCAGAAATCAGATCAGTGGTTGTCTGGGTACAGGAAGTGGAGGCAGCATATTTAAATGCTTAGGGGGTAAAAAAAATTCAAGGTAGTAAGTTTTAGAAAAGGGCTAAGTGGGTGCTTGACAGCTCTGTCAGAGGTTAAGAGCACCTGCTACTCTTGCAGAAGACCCAGGTTCAAATCCCAGCACCCATATGGTGGCTAAACAACCATCATTAACTCCAGTTCCAACATCTATGGCACCAGATACACAATTAGTGTGCATACCACATACATGCAGGCAATACACATGCAATTAATAAATCGATTTTAAAGCTAAGTAAAACAATTTCATATTGACATTTAACATGGTTAATATTGTGAGAAATGAATGAAATACAGTGTTGGACCAGTCTTCAACCGTCCCAGTAGCGACAGACACTACTATTATCTCTTTGATGTAAGACCTCTGAGACAAAGTAAGAAAAACTGACTTGTGCCTTAGCTGCCTCAGTCATCGCTTACGCTCTGACCCAACTTCTTTCTCTGCGACTTTTTATACTGGAGCAATAGAGAAAAATAAAAGACATTGTATGGCCTGCTGTGAAAAGAAGGAAGAGGAGGAGGAGAAGGAGGAGGAGAAGGAGGAGGAGGAGGAGGAGGAGGAGGAGGAAGAGGAAGAGGAGGAAGAGGAGGAAAGGAACCCCAGCCCTGACTGTTCTTGAATTCACTCTAGAGCAGGCTGACCTCGAACTCAGAGATCCATCCGCCTCTGCCTCCTGAGTGCTGGGATTAAATGTGTGATCCAACACCGCCTAGCTATGACAGAACACCTCTTAACTAAACCGTGCGAGTTCTTGAAAACAACTTTAGACATACGTTTCTGAAATCGACCTGGACAAGGTCTTGGGACTCAAGACTCTTTGGAAGGGAAACGGGAACTGTTAGTTAGAAAGGATCAGTGTATCTGGAAACTTCTAGATTGACAAGGACGGCGACAGATAGGGAGAGCGCCCCAGACAGTGCGCCACTGGGAAAGGTAAACTCTGCGGACAACCGGGATCTGAAGACCAAGTCTTGGCACTGGCGCAAAGCCTTTCCCGATGCTCCCCAGACCCTCTGGCAGATCTTGAAGGACTGGGTCCAGACTTCGTTGCCCAAGGCAACCACCAAGCCCAGGATATCCAAGGCCCGGCCCCAAAGTACCGCGGCCGTCACCCGCCCGGGATGAGCAGCGACCGGTAGCCGCTCCTCGCTCTCACCTCTCCAGTTCTTGTACTCGGCGACGTAGTAGTATTTGTTCCCCAGATGGTCCGTACCCACGTGCTCCCTCACTTCCTTGGACAAGGCGCTCCAAACTGAGCGCAACACACCACGCCACCAGCTCATGCCTGCGCGCAGCTCAAGGTCCCAGGACTCTCCCTTACGACCGGAGGACACGCCCACGCGAAGCCCCGCCCACTGACCGGCGTTCTCGAACCCCCCCAGTAACGCCGCTCTCCTTTGGTCACGTCACATCGCTGATTGGCCAATGGGAGCCCGTGTTGTTGCATCCGGTTCCAAGCTCTGTCATGGCGGCACTCAGGCCTCAAGCCGGTGTGTGGAACCAAGATGTTGAGCTTTTTGTCCGCTCGACAGTCGGGTTTGGAGGACCCTCTTCGCTTGCGTAGAGCGCAGTCCACACGGAGGTAAGGCACGCCATGTCTTTTCCTCTTCCGGTGCCAAGTGAGAGTCTGGAGCAGGGAGTTAGGGTGGCAGGACCGATTGGGCTGAAGATGAAGTCGGCAGGAGCCAGATGAGGAAGATCCGCGTGTGCGTGTATGGGCAGAGTTTGAAGAAGAAACCCAAATCACAACGACTGTAGCTTGCCGAGCACGAGAAGAATGAAGTCGAAAGTAACCAGGGAGTCAAGTTAGATAACTGTCACTCCGGGAGAGACCTGATGGCAGTGTTGTGAACATTCTCACGGCCAGCTAACCCCGCTGCGTTCCGCTTGACTTTCACTTCTAACGTTACTGCTAACGCCGTTATTTTTGTAAAATTTCTTGTGGGTTTATCTTTAAGGCACAGAATTGACAAAACTACTTGCTTTGAATGTGTTTGTAAACTGAGTAACAGGTGTACAGTCACCGATCATACAGATTTTGAAAGAAGGCGTGTAAATACGTCACCTACTACGTGCTGTTTATATAGTGATTTGTAGATGGAATATCAACTTTTGGGCTTTCAGCTTTATGGTATTTCTCAGTAACTGAAATTTGAACAATGTTGACGGGGGAGGGGGGAGCATGAGACAATCGAAGTTAGCTGCTGTGGACAATCTGAAGCAGTCCCATATCCTACATCTGAGATTAAAACAAAAATATATTCATGTAAATATAACTGTTTTTTTTTTGTTGTTGTTTTGTTTTAAGAAATCAAGATTCTCACTAGAGGGAAATACTGTCACCCAAATCATTTTTTTTTTCTTTATAGACACACTGACAGTTTACTCTGGTTGCTTTAAAGCTGTCTTTAGTTGTCAGCAATTTGGCTGTGATATATCTAGATATGGATTTCTCCAGGTTAACTCTACACAGCAATTGCTTTACCTCTCAGTTTGTAGATTTATATCAAGTTGTCAGTCATTTTTTCCTCTCCAGTGCTTCGCCTGTCCTGTGTTCCTTCTCTCCTCCTGGATCAGTTACATTAACCCAAGTCTTCCCCACTGTGTTGTTAGCTTGTGTAATTTCAATTATTCTATCTTCGTGTCCACTAATAGCTGCCTTGGTCTTTTGAGTCCATTAAGTTAAATGAGTGTGGACGGTTTTTAATCTCTTACCCATCAGTTTTCTGTGTCTGCTGTGAAGTCCTCGTCACATGACTCCACAGCTATGTGGGTCAGCTTTGGCTCCTCATGAGTTCCTTTCTTTTGGAAGTCGAAATTTCTGGGATTCATCATATGCAGGATAATTTTGAATTACATCCTTAATATTTTGACCACTGTTACTAGGCTCAGGATCTGTCTCTACTCTGTAAAGAGTGTGACGGGGTAAGTGCTGGGATAAAGGTGTGTGCTACCTCCGCCCTGGCCTTGAACGGTTTTAAGGAGTGTTCTTTCTGATTTCCATCTCTGCTGTGATTTTCCAACATATGGAACCCATCTTTGTCCTCCAACCAGCAATTCTGGCCTCTTGTTACTGCTGTACCTCACATTTCCATGATTGGGCCCAAAGCAAAGTTCAGAAGAAGAAATGCAGATTTAAAAAAATAATCAAGACACTAATGAAAAGAAATTAGTTTGCTTCCATTAAACTGCGGCATTGAATATAGTTTGTATTTCTACTGTCTTAAACAGCTGAGGGAATCTTTAAATTGTGTAATTCAAACTTTTATCCACTAGGTGTCATAAGTCAGGCTTATTGGAATATCCATAGATAACCTTTTTAAGGACTTAAAAACTTTAAATCGGCAGTTTTCAACCCGTGGGTCTCTATACTTTCACAGGGGTTGCATATATCCTGTATATCAGATATTTCTATTACTATTTGTAACAGAAGCAAAATTACAGTTATGGAGCAGCAGTAAAAATAATTTTATGCTTTGAGGTCACTACAACACGAGTAACTGTGGTAAAGGACCGCAGTATTAGGAAGATTTAAATGAAGTTTACAGTAGGGTTTCAAGTGAAATGTTTGCATATGGTTGGTAACTTGTTTAGAGGTTTACATTTACAAATCTGAATACCTTTAAATGTAGTAAAAATACTAAAGACTTGCAGTATTTATGGTAATCTATGTAATTTTGGGGAAATAAGGAATTTATTTGTATTATACTTTTTCTTATCATTGTTGTATCTTTTTCTTTTTTTAATTTCTGAAGGGTCCTGGGACTGGAGTTAAACAAAGACAGGGATGTTGAAAGAATCCATGGCAGTGGAGTTAACACTCTTGACATTGAGCCTGTTGAAGGAAGATAGTAAGTTACAGCTTCACGTTTCTCTCTACATGAGGTGTAGTAAAGTCTTGCCTGTTCAGATTGATTAGTAAAAAGTTCTTAAAAATATTTTTAAAAATTATAAATTATAGCATTTGTTGAACAAACATTTATTCATTTGAAATAGAAACAGAAAATCAAATACGGAAAATGTTTTCAAATCAATATTCCAAATGTGGCATAAATATATTCGTGTTAAATCAATAAACCAGGAATTTATGTTGATGCAGAAGGCTTTTAAGTGCTGGGATGTGTTTAGGTGCTCTTCTAAAATATAGTTATTACTTTCAAGGACTAACGGGAAGTAAAACAAAGGTAGAAATGTGTTTGGCAAGCTAGGTTTAAAGATGTTTCACTGAGTTTCTTACTCATCAGATCTGTGGCCTTGTGCAATTTACCTGACCTTTCAAATTGTCAATTTGTCTTAGCTATTCTATGGGAATGATCATGCTTATTTGTCAAGTTCTTATTTCTTAAGAACTTGAGAAAAATCTGTATTGAAAACATGCTTGTTCCATCTCATTGCCTACACTGTAGCTGAATGCATTCCCCTGCTCACAACTTCCTGTCACATTTCACCATGAATCGGCACTCCACGATCCTCATGCGGGAAGGTTTCAGGGTGGAGGGTGCAGCTCTGTGGCAAAAGTATGATTTGCATGCTCAAGATCTGGGTTCAGTCTAGAACATAATGGGAGGAGAAGATGGGGCTGTTAATGAAGGTGGGCTCAGAGCCCTCCATGTGAGCTCAGGGTATAGTTCACTAATAGACCCTCACCTAGCAGGTGCGAGGCCCTGGATTCAAGCCTCAGCACTACAAGGAAATAAAACAAAGTCAGGCCTTAGGTGGTTTATAATTAGCTGATGTATTAAAATCACCGATGGGAAGTAGTTTCTGGTGTTGTGATCTAGTTAGCAGTTGCCCTAGTTGATGTTTACATTAAAATAAGCCAGGTGGGTGCGGCAGACTTGCGCTCTCTTACTTTCCCCTTCTGCCATGATAGTCTACAAGAAACACGGGCCAAAACAGTTCTCAATTTAACACATGGCTACATTTAAAAGATGGCATACAATAATTCTTTTCTTTTCCCTAGCTTTCCAAGGCTTAACATACCACTTCCTGTTCAAAGGCAGGTGAGGGGCACTCATTGATAAATAAAATACATGCAGATCCAAGGAACAGAGGATAGCTGATTTTTTTTTTTTTTTTTTTTTTTTTTGTAATTGGGGCCGTTTGAAAAGTATAGTAGTGTACCAGCCAAGCATTGGTATAGTGATTGTGTACCCTGTGAGGGACAGTAACCAGTTAACAGAGTCAGGAAGAGCTGGTGGATTTCAGTTTATGTATGTGTGAAATATGTTTGAAGAGTATTGGATGAAGACATTTTTATGGTGTGTCTAATTAAAATCTGAGCCACTTAGCACAGTAGCTTTCCCTTTAATACATGGTAAAAGCTACTGCTGTGCATTTCTTTTCTCTAAAACATACTTTATGTAATCACATTTAGTAGCAAGAAGACATAAAGGTGAAAATACATGTCAATTTGAAAACCAAGTATTTTCTTTCCCTTAAGAAATCAGTTCAGAATTATATTAGTATTTGTCATCCACCATGAACACTATAGCGGAAGCACTAAAAGCCATAGTCAAAACCAGGACACAGAGATCTGGTAGACCAGACTCAGTTCCAAGATAGGTGTTATTTCAAGAAGACTATCCATAAACTGCATTTTTTTAACAGGTTCAATTACATAGGATACCCTTATGAAGATAAAAATTTATGTCTTCTGAGTTCTTTTAATTTATTCATCTTTTATAAGTTTTATTTTCTATATAAAAATAATACCCTACCCCTTTAATATGGTCATGATTAGCAGAATAGTAACCTCATAGTTAAATATTATTAGTGTCAGGTACCAAATAGAAATTCGTTTAATTTCAATAATGATTAAATTTTCATGCAGTAAATAAACTCAAAAGAAAATTTTTCACAATTATTTTAATAAAAAACATTTTACATTTTTGTGAACACCAATTAAATTCAATTAAAAAAACAACTTTTTTTTTTACATTGTTTTACATTGATAATACATTGACAGTACTGGCAGAGAAACAGAAACCCAGCAGGTCTGAGCATGTAGTTCCGTTGGTAAAGTGGTGACGAACACCTGTCATCTCAGCTCTCAGGAGATGAGAGCAAGAGGCTGACCCCTGGAAGGTCACCAGGTCAGGAAGTGTCTACACAAATCCCAAACTGTGAGTAAGGGGAGACAAACCTTGATGACTGCAAGATCTGTGTGCTGTTGGTGTATACTCGTGGAAGAAGGAGAGTGAGCAAAACTGATGGAGTCACTGATCTGGCTGATACCTCCAAATTGCTGTCTGATTTCAGCATGTCTGTCACACACCAGTGACAGATGACTTCACGGCCAGCCTGAGACTGCAAGGATCTCAGCCCAGCCCCTATAATGGCTCCTAGGAACTAATAGTCAAGCTCTGTGAAGAATGGAGCCCCACCCTGAAAAGTAGACTCCAGCTTAAGAAGTGTGGGACAGTTCACACAAAGGGGAAGGGAAGCCCAGTAACAGATCAGAAACAGAACAGATCAGGGCATCTCTTATTAAAAATTGGTATGGTTTAGGAGAAAATATAACTTAGAAGGAGTATTTTTTTGAAGATAAAAAGTTGAATTGTTATTCTAAATCCAGACTCCATTCTGAAAGAGTAGGGAAAACATACGAAAATAGGATATAAGATGTAAGAGCTAATAGACAGTGACCTCATGCCAGACAGGTCATCCGGGAAATGTACCAGTGCTAATCTCATAGTCCCAAACTAACAAAAGGTCTGCTTATCGTACACATGTACACAGACATCTGTTTGTGTGTGCATATGTGTGTATGTGCGCACATGTGTGAGCTCATGTCATCATGTGTGTGTGGCACACCTTTAACAGCTGACCTCTCTCTCCAGCCTTCCCTCTAAATAATTTTAAATGGTAAAGTCTATGGAAGATTAATGTAAATTTAAATTTAAGAATCTCAGAAATGAGGTTATTAAACCCAAGAAAAATATTAGAAATGAAAGAAATATTTTAGAAAGGAACCGAAGCATAAGGAACACAAACAAATCTGTACAGGGTGTAATTCCTTAGAAACTGAAGGCAAAAAGCAGCGAGAACTTAAAGATCAGAAAGAAAGGGAAGGTCAGGACTGTGGTGTGGTGCTTGCCTCTTGTGTGTGTGAGGCCACAGGTTCACTAACCCTCTGGAAGGAAAAGAAGACCAGGATGTGAAGGCAGTCAGGCAGAGGATGGCCTTATCTGGCATCAGTGGGAGGGGAGGCCCTTGGTCCCATGGAGGTTTGATGCCCCAGCATAGGGGGATGCTGGAGTGATGGGGCAGGAGTGGGTGGGTGGGTGGGGAGCAAAGGGGCAAAGGGGAGGGGGAAAGGAGGGTAGGATAGGGGATTTGTGGAGGGGTAACCAGGAAGGGCGATATCATTTGAGATGTAAACAAATGAAATGATTATTTTAGAAAATGAAACTATAATTCAGTAAGCCTTGTAACTGGAGTAACATCTACAACTGTGGTGTATAAGGGAATGGATCACACTGTCACTGGAATTTGACTTTGGAATTTTTGCCCAAAGGAAGAATTTCTTTTTTAATCTAAAACACTCTGAGAATTAATTAAGACTTTTACATCTGCTCATACTGATTTTCAAAGCCAGACGGGCAGACATTTGTCAGTATACAGTGATTCTTAGGGTACTATACTGATTAGCCCTTCTTTGGTATTCTACCGAGTTGAAATCTGATAGCCAGAATAACCAGAAAGACAGAAATATAAGTGTTGATGATAACCAAAAATTCTAGAAAATAGCAATACTATATGTAAATGTATAACTTTGTGGGTCCTAGGTATTGGTTTGGCCGCTGATAACATCACAGTAAAGAAATTATAAGCAAAGTTTATTATAAGTAAAGATTAGAAGTCTAAGGTTGCAGAGCAAATGACCTGGGTTTAGCCAAGGATAAATCACAAGAAACAACAGGTTGAGGGAACAAAGAATCACAAGAGTGAATTAAAGGTCTGTATCCATCTAAAATAATCCAAAGCAAAGCTCCTGTTTTCATGATATACTTTTGGGCGATGAATTGTGAAGTATTTAGAAAAGGAAGTCGTGATTACTATAAAAATTGCATTGGTGAGGAACTGAAGAAAAGGAAAGGGAGTTTTAGTGGGAAAGGTCCTAGTGTGTGGACTTCCCTGGAGACCCTGAAGATGAGATGCACATGTTTATTTGGCTAACTGTATTTTGTGTAATACTGGAGTAAAATTCAGAATGCCTAAAAATTTGCAGTTAAGTTGATCCCAAAGAGATTTTCATCTTGTAAAAAAATGTAAAAGGATGGTACTCCGAATGGGGGTAAGAACACAGAGGCCGTGACAATATTGAATGTGAGATAGAATGTATTCCAATCTGTGGGAAAATAAAACCCTCCCTTTTGTAGACTTTGTTCTGAGTTCACTTCATGCTTCACCACCTGTTGTTGTTTTTTCTAAACTGAAAATATGATGGCTGATGGGCAGGTCAGTTAAATGTTACAGCTTCAAATTCAAAGAGTATTTCAGGTAATGTTATAAAAACCCAAAATCATGATTGGAGAACAAACAAACAGCCTGCAACAAACTAGGAACAGTCCTGGACAGACTCAGGGGTCCTGTGTAATGTATGTGACAGGCTAAGACTATTCTACAAGCTAATTTTGTAAATGAGTTGAATTAATATGAAGAACTTTTTGTTGTCAAGTATATGATTACATATGACTATTGAGAAATCATTTTGCAAAGCTTTTGAGTTAAATCATTTCCAGGCTCTTGCAATGTAATGAGCTGGTTTGAAGGACAGGTTTGCCCCTTTAGTGCCCTTTGCTCCTAAGTCAGACTGAATGTACAAGCCCTAGGCTTCTCATCTCTCCCCTCTCCCTCCCCTGCTTCACAATATAGTCTTCCCTCAGTCACTAGAGTGGGACTCTTATGCACCTTGCTGGCTATGTTCTCTTCCTTTATCAGGTACCAGTTTAAATATTATAACCAAGGATGCTATCCTTGAAGCCTCAAGCTAAAATAAAAGTAGCATATTGCCATGGTGATCCCAGTTGCAACTTATTACACATTAAGGTCAAGCACAAGGTTTTTCCTGCTAGACTGTAACTTTCCGGGTGGTCAGGGAGCATGCCGTGTGTGCATAGCTCATTAGCAGAGTACCTTTTGCGTTGTTGGTTCTGGGCACAAATCAATGGAATGAATATGCTTACCTAAAGAAGAGCCAGCTTCCATTTGCTGTTGCATCAGCTTTATCATTTAGGGGCAGTGCCCTCCCTCACTTCGTTATTACTATTTTTACAGATGTCCAAGGGCTCATCAGTGATATAACTTTCCCTGGAACCCATAGTTACTGTCGGTAACGGACTAACTCTGTTTTCATTTAGCAGATTTAAGAAGACATTTAGAGTGGTACTGTAATCTTTTACTTTCTTAGCTGTCTTTTGCATCTTGTCCTACCATCTTTTTGCAGTCATGGATGTAAACCTGAGATGATCAAAGGTTGAGATTTTCTGTAGTTGTGCCTTTGTAAATGTTAAGAAATTCCAGTTTCCTGAAGTCTGTTAGAATGAACTGAACTTGCTGTCTTAATACTTCCGGCATATATAGGTCAGTGTGCAGTTATGAGGGCATCATCCATAGGTGGACTTCTCACAGTGGTTAATGTGACTTTTCTGTTGTCAGCATGTTGTCAGGTGGTTCCGATGGTGTGATTGTACTCTATGACCTTGAGAACGCCAGCAGACAGCCCTATTACACATGTAAAGCAGTGTGTTCCGTTGGCAGGTGTGTATTTGAAAGTGTAACTCATGAATATGTAAACAGTTCAGTATCCTTTGCATCAAATGGAAACAGTGAAAGTAGCAGTCATACGCATGGTGTAAACAAAATTCAGTTGACTTGGATATTCTTTGACGCTTTCCTTGAAAACTATCAAAATTCAATATATTTTTTGCCATGTGACTTCCTCCAAACAGTTTTTGTGTCAGCTTTCAAATGAATTTTTAAAGACTTTTGTGTCGTTTTGTTCTGTACTTACAGAGCATATCTCAGTAGCTGTGGTTCTAATACCACTTAGTATAAGGTTCATGTCTGAATCTTCCAGCTAATTATAAATGCAGACGAAGTTTTCAACTGATGTTAATAGGGAAAAGATTAAAAACAGGGTGTAATAAATATGCAAGCAGTCCTCTCACCATACGTGCACGTGCCTCTTTCTTATCTGTCTGCTCACTCAAAAAAGCTCAATTTAAGCCCAGGCAATGATGGCATGTTCAGTGCCTTTAAACCAGTACTTGGGAAGCAGAGGCAGGCAGATATCCAAGTTTAAGGACAGCTTGATCTACAAACTGAGTTCTAGGACAGCCAGGACTACATAGAGAAACCCTGTCTTGAAAAAAAATACATACATACATACATACATACATACATACATTGCTCAACCTTAAAATATACCTGTCTGTCCTGACTTCCCTGGCTATTTGGTAGGTTGTTTTTTTTTTTTTCCTGACAGTATTTAAAGGTCTTTTGCTACTGCCTGTGTCTGATCTGTTCCTGAGCAAACTTTGCCGTAGCCAGTGTGCTCTCATAGGGAGAAGCTCATAGAACTGTATGTTCCTAGAGGACTGCAAAGGACCCTAGGCTCTGAGTCATAAGTGTGTGTTTACACACTATTCATTTTAGAAACAGTTTTGAAAATCTCTCTTGAGACTGACTTATTTTTTTTAGAGGTAATTTTACTGGCTCCATCATTCTTAGCAGGCTTTTGTGATAATTAAATATTTTTAAAGCATGTTGAAAGCTGTAAAAACTACTCTGTAAATCAAAATATAGTTAAAGAAAAAGTTCAGGGTCAGTTAGATGACTCAGTAGATAAAGGCATTTTGTCACCAAGCCTGGTGACCTTAGTCCCTGAGACCTACATAATAGGAGAGATCTTACTTTCATAAGTTGTTTTGTGGACTTTACCTGCAGGCCATGTACACACACACACACACACACACACACACACACGCACACACACACGCACGCAATTAAAAATTAAGACTATTACCTACTCAAATACTCTAGGATAGCTGAGCACAGTGGCACACGCCCTTAGTCCCAGCACTTGGGAGGCAGAGGCAAGAGGAATTCTGTGAGTTTTAGGCCAGCCTGGTTAACCTAGTGAGTTCCAAGACAGCCAGGACTATGTAGAGAGGACCCTGTCTCCAAAACGAACAAACAAAAGGCCAAACAACAACAAAACCAAAGAAGCAAAACAAAATACTCTAGAACATCTTTTTGTAGAATATTATTTCATTGTCAATTTCCTACTTGTATGTCTACCTCCCACCCCCTCAGGACTCCCCTCAACATGTCGCCCTCCCAACGTTATGTTTTCTTTGTAACTCTTTGAGTCCAGATAGTGCCACAGGCATGCTCATAGATGCAAAGTCATCCATCAGTAGCTAGTCACTCCTCAGCTGGGAGTGGAGCATGAGTTCCTCCTCCAGCCCTGCTGCAGTGTGGACTGGCTTGATCCTGTGCAAGCCTTAGGCAGATAATCATGGCTGCTGTGACTTCATGCAATGGCCATGCTGTCCTGAAGATGACATTTGACAGAGCTCCTCTCTGTCCTCATCTCCTTTCTATCTGTCCCTCACAGCACTTGAGCACTCAGCAGTTCTTAAGCTCAGCATTTTGGCCTCTTCTGAGTCTTCGCTTGAGCTACTGCCCCTGCAGAAAGAAGCTTCTCTGAGCCTGAGGGCAGCCCAGCACAGGCTGTGGATAGAAGCAGGAACATTTAGAAGGCAACTGACACTATGTCCATTTAGCTGTCCAGAGCCTGTGAACTCCGTAGCCATGGGCTTTTGAAGAGCTTTACAGTAGTAGGCACAAAAGTGCCTTTTTGTGAAGCATACCTCAAATCCCAGCTTGCTACTGACTGCCACCTTGCCTGGCAGGCTGGTATTGTAGCATGCAGCTTCCATATCTGGGTAGTACCACTAATGAATTTTTCTCTTAGTGGCCTGCATAGCAGCTTTCCACACTGAAAGCTAGCTGGCTGGGAGGACGCTTGCAGGTCAGTTCCAGCTTGATTTCTCCGTGTCCTGCAAACAAGATATACTGTGTCTTCAGCAGTAGTGCCTTACCATCTAATTAGTGGTGGGCAGCCGAGATTAATAGCAGTAGCCTAGGGCCTCCCAGAGTTGCAACACAGTATGAGACCTGGTTTTTAAGAGGTTTGAGCCATTTACTCACTTTCAACCCTTATCAAAAAGAAAAACAAAGGAAATTAAATTCTAGAGTGCTGGCCTTAAACTCACAGAGGTCCTCCTGCCTCTCCTTCCTAGGTGCTGGGATAAAAGGTTTGTGTCACTACACCCAGGTTTAATTTAATAATTTTAAAATCTGATATCTGATATTAAAATTTATCATTAAGTTTATTAAATAATGAAATATATATGTATTTTATGTGTTTGACATATGTGTTTATATGAATAGATATATATACATATAATGTTACTCTGAAGAACTGTGATCTGGTAAGTTTTTTGTTATGTAATTAAGTAAATGTTTAATGTGTCTCAATTTTATTATATTATGACTTTTATTCCTAGGTTCAAAGAATAGAAGTATGACATTGCATTTCAAAATGGGTATATTTATAATGTCATTTTAAAAAATAATTATAATAAAATTCATTGTTATTGTGGCTTAGGCAACTTAGTAATATAGTTGTTAACTTTATGTTGTTAGACTTAATTTGTTTGTTCTTAAACATTAAGAAGATTTTACTATCAAAATTCTTACTAACTATACCTGAAAATAACACATGTAATAGAATGATACAATATTATATCCTGTTTCAAAATTTAAATTTAAAATATAAATGAGCTTTTGTTTGTATTTCTACAGTAAGGACTGGCTTTATTTAAAACAACTCATCAGAAAATCTATGTTGAAACCAAGACTCTGGAGCATTATCAGAGTTGACCTAACTAATTTCAAGTAGTAATTTATTGGAATGTGCTTGTAGCTCATGTAATTGTGGAGAAAATGAGAGAATCAAGTTTATCCAATGAGCAGAAAGAGAGAGAGAGAGAGAGAGAGAGAGAGAGAGAGAGAGA
>NW_021604578.1:10760311-10823127 GCF_004785775.1 Grammomys surdaster | reverse complement strand
GAAAAGAAAGGAAGGAAGGAAGGAAGGAAGGAAGGAAGAAAGAAAGAAAGAAAGAAAGAAAGAAAGAAAGAAAGAAAGAAAGAAAGAAAGAAAGAAAGAAAGGCTAGAACATCCCCAGGGAACATGACAGAAATGATTCCATTTGCACTTTGATATAAGTCACCAGCGTAGGCCCAACTCTACAGCCCTGACTAATCACTCACTTTCCTTGGGATTTCCATCCATACTTGGAGATTTAGCATTCCAAACAGATCCGTAAAGCTCAGCTCATGGCTTTGCCCTTGGTGCCAATGAAGAGGAAAAGACAATTTCTAGAGTTTCTCACTTTCTATAACAGAAAGTAGGTACTTGCGCTCAACAAAACAGAGGCTCTCTGCATCTAGGAGAGGTTTGAATTCTTAACTGAAAAGAAAGAAAGGTGCCTATGAGCTGCTGTCCACACATTTAACTGTCTTCATCCAACTGTGGGTAAACACTATTGTGTGGAATCCCATGGCAGTATGTGGAACATTCCACGGTTCTAATAATGATAATTGAGAAAGGAAAATCCCATGCTGGTATGGAAAACCACTGCCATCTCCAAGGTGAAGGAAGTCCACTGTAGTTGGCCACATATACCCTGCCCCCCCCACACACACACACACACTGACCAACACACACACACTGAATACAATACAGGAGTGAGCATATCCCACATGGTGTGCCTCAGGAGAAGGCAAGCTTCCACATCTTGAGATGGGAACTGAATCTGGAGATGCCTGGACATCCTCTCTTCCCTTCAGAGTAGCTAGGACAAGGATGTGTGAAGTTACAGTATCAATCCATATCGTCTTACCCAAGCCTGCTTCTTTTTCGTAATAATACATTTGAAACTCACCCAAGACAGCAGTCTAAATCGTGATTGCTGTTTTGTAGAAGCCATCCTGATGTTCACAAATACAGCGTGGAGACTGTTCAGTGGTACCCTCATGACACTGGCATGTTCACATCCAGCTCGTTTGACAAAACTCTGAAAGTATGGGATACAAACACATTGCAGGTAAGAACATTAACACCTCTCCAAATTGCTTTGTAGGATAATGGAAAATTGAGTCTCAACTGTATTGGATGATCTTTTTGCTAAGATATTCTGAGTGTCAGAATAAGGAGAGTTATACCCTGGTTAACTAATTTCTGCTGATTAGCTCTGTGACAATGGGCAAATGCCAAAAGAACCCTGCGTCTTTGTTCTCTCATCTGTAAATGAGGGCAGGATGGCACCTTCTAGAATGGTGCCATCTATTCTAGATGGCTTATTTACCAACATACATAAAATATTTAGCACAATGCCTAGCACATAATTAACACACAGAACCTTAGCAAATACCTTTATTATTTGAAAACTTTGAGCTTAGGAATAGAATTAGAACTTTTCCCCTCTTGATCTAAAAACTTGCAGGAAAAGAAAGATTTTAAAGTAGAGTTTAATAAAAGTATAGATGGTTGAGATGAGAATTATATGATAATTAGTGAAATTTTTCAGTACTACCCTTTTCTCTTGGCTTTCTATCTGCATACCTGTAAAATCTCTCTATAGGAATGTGACATCTCTTCAGAGTTGGTATTTCCTGTGTTCTTGTGTTCTGTGCCAGCCAGGGTTATGTAGCAAGACTCTGTCTCAAAAAACAAAAGCCAACAAAACATGTGGTAAAGATTAAATGTGTGTCATGAGCTTCCTGTTTTGACCACTCTGGGTTATCTTGAGGTCCAACCAATCCTCCATTGGCAGAGCCAGCAAAGTCCTGTTTAAAGAGTTTGAAAAGCTTCGAAGGAATCTAGAACCCTATAGACTGGTTCTCAAAGAATAGAAAGATCTAGAAAAGTAACTTCAACTTGATAAATGTTGCACTCTTGTTGTTTTTATATACAGCAAGAGGCTGAGAAGGCAGGACTCGGATAGCTTTTATGAGACAGAGTAGCAGTTGGTCATGGTTTATATACCTATAATTCTAGCATTTGGGAGGCTAAGGCAGGAGAGTCATGTGTTTGAAGCCAGCCTGTACTGTCCTGTAAGTTCAAAGCCAGCCTAGGCTATAGAGCAAAACCCTGTCTCAGAGCAGCAGCAGCAAACACACACACAAAAATGGTTCCCAGTTCTGGAATGGGAATTAGGTAGTTTATTGTGATCAAAGGGTTTGCAAGAAATGCATCTGGAGATAATCTAGGAACTGGTCTATTTGATTCTGATTCCGGAGTGAGTCTATACCAAAAGTAGAGGTTTGCGAGTCAGTAACATTCAGCTGCAGAGAGGAAGCTTATATAGAACAAAACACTACGAGTAACCAGGGTTATAGCATAGAAGAAGTGGCAACAAACTCTGCAAAGTAATGGAAAGGAAAAAGACTGTTTCTAGGAAAGTGGGGTGAACAGCTGTATTGGTCAGCTTCCTAGCTGACAAACCATGTAGAATAACGAGGCTATCAGTGACAGTGAAAGAGTAGTGTAAATAAGAATAATGAAACAAAAGTAAGATTGCAGTGAGTTAAGAAATGGTAACTGGGTCCTAGAGAGATTGTTCAGTGGTTAAGAGCACTGGCTGCTGATCCAGAGGACCCAGGGTTCATTTCCCAGCATCCATATGGTATCACACTATAGTCTGTAAGTCTGTAAGGGGATCTGGCACCCTCACACAGACATGAATGCAGGCAAAACACTAGTACACATAAAATAAAATCAAATAATTAAGAAAAGAAGAAATGGTGATTAAAGATTGCTAAATTTGATGTGAAGAAGAGGAAAGAAAGTTGAGGGGTGGTATTTCTTTATTTTATCTTGGGGATAGGTACTAAGATGAAGAGCTTTCAGTGCTTCCAGGAATGAGCCAGAAAGGACAGTAGTTAGAGATAACTCATAGTTAACCTGTAGATTGAAGTTGCTCACAGTGTTGAGAGGCTCTGAACTTGTGAAATGGGGAAGGACTATTTCTCCATGATGGAAACGAAGAGCAGAAAGAAAGCTTAAGCAAAACTGACTGGCTGCATAAGAGATTGGGAGATTTCTGATTCAGTGGCTTTTATTTTCTCTTTGAAGTAAAAGATCTGATCACCTGTTGTGATTGCGTAAGGATGTTTGTGAACAGTGGAGAGCTGGAAATGCTGCAGGATATTGCAGACAACTAGTAAGACTCTGTACGGTGGGCTGGCAGTCCTTACTAAAGTCTACCTGTAGTGAGTGCTCTTCTAGTGAGGCCAGTCTGCTAACTGCGGGTTTTGCTGAGTAAAGCAGAGACTGACCAAGAGTAAGCTGTGGGCAAGTCTGACTCAAGGTGTCTTGAAAATAAAGTGATATTAAGGATGCAAGCAATGGGGCTGAAGAGATTGCCCAGCAGTTAAGAGCACTGGCTGCTATTCCAGAGGTCCTGAGTTCAATTCCCAGCAACTACATGGTGGCTCACAACCATCTGTAATGGGATTCAATGCCCTCTTCTGGTGTGTCTGAGACAGCTAAAGTGTACTCATATAAATTAAGTAAGTAAGTAAATAAATAAATAAATAAATAAATAAATAAATCTTAAAAAAATATAGGCATCTTCATTAGTTGCTAGTGGCTGCTTTGACACTACCATAGCAGAGATGTCTGGCTGTCTTTGCTCATTGAAACTGCAGAAAAGCTTGCCAACCCTTTTGTACTTCAGTGTGGCAGTAGATTAAAAAGGTGGGTATTTTATGGCTTTGGGGTAGAGGTCTTGACAAATAGGATAGCAGCAAACAGAGAGAGTGGTACTGGCTGTGCTGGACTTCACAGTGCAAGCTGGGGAGGAAGAGTGGACAGGAAGGAATGCTAGGGAATCCGGGGCTTGTCCCAGAGTTCTAGGGTCGCTGGTGAAGAAAGCCAAAAGGAGATACTGTGGTTACAGATAGCTGTCATTCATGATTTCATGGGCATGTGATTGAATCATGGATGAGAACTGAGGCCAGCTGCCTCTGAGAGGCAGAGCTAGCTAGCTCATTGATGGAGATGCTAACCTGCTAGAGAGGAATGGTGAGCCAAAGGCTTGTCTTTCCTTAACTTCTGGGACTTGTCATGTTTTAGTTGATAAGTTGCTAACAGTCAATTAAGAGTATGTTTAAGTTATGGGAAGGAGAATTATTGCTTTGGTTTTACATGTTTATTTGTTTGTTTGATCGTCTCTTGATTAACAGGCTGCAGATGTGTTTAATTTTGAGGAAACAGTTTACAGTCATCACATGTCCCCAGCAGCCACCAAGCACTGTCTGGTAGCAGGTGAGTTCACATCCTTTTGCCTTTTAGCATATGGAAAGCTCTCCCGTTTTAGAGTTAGTTATGTTTGACAGAAAAACTTTAACCTAGGTAAAGGTTACTTTAAATACTGTATCCTAGTGTAGGTCTAGCACGTGCTAACAGCTAGGATTCAAAGAGTGTGAGAGTATCGGTTCTCTCTCTCCCCCTTTCTTTTTTCCTTTATTTTGCTTCTTTCAGGGAGCCTGTGTCTGTTCTCTGAGGAGTCCTTTTAAATCACTAATCTTTCAGGTATTTTTATATGAACAAAATATGGTTCCTCAGTGGGTGGAGCTGTTTGCTGCCAAGCTTAATGTCTAGAATTTGATCCTGGAACACACAAGGTAGGACAGACTGACTACATCAGGTTGTCATCTGATCCCAGCATGCCCTAACACACACACACACACACACACACACACACACACACACACTACATAATTGTATTTTTTATTGGATATTGTATTTATTTACATTTCAGATGTTATCCCCATTCTCCCCCCTCCATAAACCCCTTATCCCATCCCTCCTCCTCCTTTTTGCTTTTATACCATTTTAATTTCATGCAAGTGTTAAGGTCAGTTCTAGGTTGAGGAACTAACAACACAATAGATGCAAATAGTCAAGGAACAAGCAAAACAATACACACAAATAGTCAAAGAACAAGCAAGGCAATAAACAAAATTTGGTGAACACTCCTGTGATCACTGTTTCTAAGGGATTATCAAGATGACCAAAATACCTGAGCCTACTTCCCTGTCCTAGCCCAAAGTCATTTTCATGCCTGAAGCCTACTTCGTTGTTCTAGCCTAATATTTAGATTCCTGCCTGAAATTACTTCTTTGTTCTAGCCTAATGTCAGATTCCTGCCTGCAGCCTATTTCCTTGTCCTTGGCCAGTGTCAGATTCCTGCCAGGCAGCCCCAAAAGCTGTCCATATCTCCCCTTTTTTTATTGCATAAACAAGAGCCTGTCTTAGGTCGTTCTGATAAATGTATTTTTTTAATTTGATAATTTTTCCTGTTCAACACAATCAAAGGAAAACTTCTTTCTCTTTAACATTGTTATGGAAAGGAAATAGGTATTTATATGAATCCTGCAATAGCAACAAAACATTTATGTATAAAGAAGAAAAACTGTTAACCTAATATTAGGTGTCTGGTCTTAGGCCTCCATTATTCCTGGTACTGCATGAGTCTCCTCACAGCTGGACATCAAGCAGCTGCTTCTTCTCTAAGAGCCAGACACTAACTGATTTTCAAGATCTGTTCAGCCTGAGTCAGTTGCTATGACGCTGTATGTAGGAATTGGAGGGATAGCAATAGCGTTAACTTACAGAAACTGCTGTTGAACTTGAATGGTTTCATGAGACAACATGGCAAAGATACATACCCTTGGAATGCTGATGGAGGCTCCCTTGTGATATTTCACTGTAGTTACTTCTCGGTGTCTCTGCACAGCCTACAGCCTACACAGACAGACTGTTCTGTTGTAAGACTGGGCAATGGAGCAGAGGTCACAGCACAGGTCTGCTGTGAGTGAAGTGCAGGCACAGGTCCATTTCTCAGTCATAACCAATAGAGACAGACACTTTAGATGTTTGTAAATGGATTATGGCCTGCCCTGTCTATTTCTGTATAGAAGACTGAAAATGCTGTGATTGTTAGTGGTAATTTGCTGAGATCTTTTTTATAATGTATAATATTATATAAAAACTTTTCATGGTTTTTCTTTAACAGTTGGAACTAGAGGACCCAAAGTACAACTTTGTGACTTAAAGTCTGGATCCTGTTCTCACATTCTACAAGGTACTTTTGAATGTATATGTATATGTATATGTATATGTAGTTGATATAAATATGTATGTATATTTATATCAACTACTACTTTGAATAAACTGTTCAGTAAAAAAACTGTTCAGTATTTGTGATGACAAATAATGTGTTCTTTGTAAATGACTTGACTGATGCATTCTGTGATAGTTGTTAAGTCAACAGAGAAATGAAGGTCCTTCTGTGCATTATTCTTGTAAAACTGAGCTGTTGAGACGTTTCTGTGAACAATGACTGCAAGGGGAACTCAGAGGAAGTAGGAAATAGAAAGCCCAGCTCAGAGCTTTGGCTGTTTGTACATGAAAACCATTAAATGAGTGAAAAGACTCACATCATGGAACATGTTTCATGACTCCTGTTGATAACTCGGCTAATCAGACAACTTTGTTCTTCAATATCTTTTCTCTTCAGTACAGACATTTTAGAAAAAAGTGATAAGGCAGTACTCTGGAGAAGTACATTAATATAAATAACATCATTAATTTTTAATCCATATTATTTCATTTAATTCTAAAAAATGAAATGATGGAATGTAACTCAGAAATGCACGTTTTTATCCATCTCTGAGAAACATAATAAATATACCAGAAAAACTTAATGGAATGAGTAGCCTTTTTAAAAAAGGTTTATTTAATAATTTAATGTATATGAGTATATGCACCACAAGCATGCCTGGTACCCTCGGAGGTCAGAAGAGGGTGTCAGCTTCCCTGGGACTGGAGTTACAATTTTGAACTGCCTTGGGGTTGCTGAGAATCAAACCCCAGTCCTCTCAAGAATAGCAAGGCTCTTAACCATTGACTGATTCTACAGCCCAGTGGGTAGTATTTTTGATATTATTATCATCATCAATAATTTCAGTTGATTTAAAAGCTAGGCAGATGAGATGTCTGATTTGAATAGTTCCATTAGGTATCTACAAATTTGTCGACTCAGTTTTTTAAAAACAACTGTTAACACTTTTTTCAGAGAGGAGCTTTTTCTTTTTTCTGTTACAACTTTCTAAAAAAAATAAAATATTCTTATTTCTTTAAAATACTTATTTTTATTGTCATGTATGTCTGTTATAGAGATAGGTACCTCAGTGATGTGAACTGATTGATACAAGTTAGTAATTGTATCTCCCCGAAGCAGAAGCTAGTCAGTCTTTCTACATTACAAGTCCTGGGTTAAAGACTTCCCAGAAACCTTACCTCAGTCTGTAAGTGAAGACACCACAAGTTTAAGAAGTGATCGTATCCACTCACTACTATTCATGCTTGCTGTTTTCTGAGTCACGCAAGATTACTGCCTTCCTGCTCTGTTTTGTTTTGTTTTAATTATTTTACAAGACTTTTCACTTGTATTTGCAGGTCACAGACAGGAAATATTGGCAGTTTCCTGGTCCCCACGCTATGACTATATCTTGGCAACAGCAAGGTAAAGTGCAATTTATTTGGTTTTACTGTTAATATTAGTAATTAGAAGCAATTTGAGAGGTTACATTTTCATAAGATACAGATTTTGTCATATATAGTTAGTACCTGAAAATGAAATATTAAGTAACAAATTTCAATCCATATCAGCAAAGAAAATATTCTTTGCCTCCTTTTGTCTTTTTTGTTTTGTTTTGTTTTTTGTTTTTTCGAGACAAGGTTTCTCTGTATAGCCCTGGCTGTCCTGGAACTCACTCTGTAAACCAGGCTGGCCTCAAAGTTAGAAATCCTCCTGCCTCTGCCTTCCAAGTGCTGGGATTAAAGGCATGCGCCACCACTGCCCGGCTCTCTTTGCCTCCTTTGGATGTGTGCAGGTGCACATGTATGTGTGTAAGCCAGAGGATGACACTGGGGTTGTCATCCTCCACTGGATTTATTAAGCTCTCCACTGAGCCTTGAGCTCATTGGTTCAGGTAAGGACTGGTTTGTTTTCCTCTTCCCAGCTCTGAGATCACAGAAGCACACAGCACTTGGCTTTGCAGGGAACCTATGCTCAAGTCCTCAAGTCTTCACACTCATGCTGCAGGCTTCTTCTGTGAACTGTCTACCCAGTGCCCTCCTTTACGTGATATCCATCTTGAAAGCGTTCACCTTTGAGAACCCAGAGAAAGCAAGAGAATCTCTAGTGATATGAATCAGCTCACACTGCTAGCAACACAATTGTGGTGTTCTCCTATATGGAAGTGTAACACTACACACTTAAGAGTGACATTTTTCATTTTTCTTAACCCAAAATTTTTGCTCTGATATAAAGTACCCATCTATCCATTGATTTAGTTGTTAGTATTTGATGGCTACTACCTGTTCCAAGTATTGTACTAGAGACACAGGTTGATAGCATCTTCAGAAAGCAGACAGTCTACAGAAGGAAAGATAACTGCCTACAGAACATCTGAAATGCCTTAGTAGCAGTTGACCTTCAGTAACTAGTACAGGAAGAGTGCCCTTGGTGAGGTTGGACAGTGAGGGTAGAATATGGCTTGGAGGTGAGCTTGTAAAGATTCCGGATGATAGGCTATGGGAAAATGGCTAGTTACAGTCCATAGGCCCACTGGACAGCTGTGCTCGGTTCAAGAAGTAGACTACAGCTATACCCAGCCACAGAGCTCTAAACATCACATGACACAGACAAAGATTTTTGGTGTATAAAGGAAGGTACCTGAACACGGGGAAGTTGTGGAAGCCTTGCTAAAAGGAAGGAAAATCACATACATAAAAAACTGTCAGAGATCAGTGACCTGAGGAGGTAAAAGTGTATGACTACTGAGGTACAGTGACATCAAAAGACAAATAGGTCAGGCAAGATGGCAGACGAAGGTGCTCGCTGCTAAGCCTGCCAGGGAGGAGTGATCCAGCTCACATAGGTTGTCCTGTGATATTTTTCCTTGCATTCATGTACACACATGCATGCACGTGCACCCAAATAAATGTAATTTTTTTAAGACTGTTGTAGTCTATGAAGACAGGATAGGTTGAGTGGGTCTGACTAGGAGCACATGGTACTACAAGGTGATTTTAAGAGGAGAAATGGACACATGTTCTGTCTGTTCCTTAGTTGTTTCACTTGAAAGAAAATGAAATGTCTAGCTTTTAGAAGATATTAAATGTTTTTAGCAAAGACCAAAAAATAAAAATATTGTCTTTATTATGTACCTTATTTTCAAACTTCTATAAAAACCAAGAAACCCCAAATTGATGCTAAATAAATGTTTAAACAAAAAGATTTCTTAACTGCTTGATTGTCTAGATAACAATTGAAAAATAACAGAAAGTATGTTATAGGTAGTGTAGTAGGACCCTGGAGAAAAGTAGAATTTTGTCCTTGTGATGTGATGAAAAGTTATCTCTCTTTGCTACTTTTCACTATTTTATGTACTGGTGAGTGGTCAGTGTTGAATATTTGTTGAAATAATACAGTACAATTGTAGAAATATATTTGTGCTAGTAGAGTGAAACCACTGTGGTCAAGTTGGCAAAGTAAAGAGTGGAGTTATTTTCCTAGCTACACATGTCAATATATGACTTTTTTTCCCTCAGTGCTGACAGTAGAGTAAAATTATGGGATGTGAGAAGAGCATCAGGATGCTTGCTTACTCTTGATCAGCATAATGGGAAAAAGTCACAAGCTGTTGAATCAGGTAATAAAGACCGTATTAACATAAAAATACAGTAATGCTTCTTGTGGTGGGTTTTCTTTTCATTGAAATCAAATAATATATATATTGACAAATTAAAAACTGATTTTTGTAAATGGCATTGACCATGAATCAGTTTGTGAATCAAACTTGATTGTGATTTTCTTTCTCCCAAGATACAAATAACTGGAAACTGCTTTTGCCTCCAAAGTTGCAGACAGAACTTTTTGTGTAACTTGGTTTAGAAATATTTTTTCTTTAAAGCAAACTATGCAAATTCTGTGCTATTCTGAAAGCTACAATAGAGTAAAGAAATAGCGATGTTTTGTGCTTTCATGTCACCATAAAAATTGCAAGTTGTGGTTAGCGGAAGTTAGGTGCAGTCCATGTGGCAATCCAGCTCAACGTGTTTCTAAGGGATTTAATTCCTGGGTAGTAGTGTTCACTCCTTCTGGACTAGAAGTGTATTAGGATACAGTGGGATGCTCCCTCTGCTTTCCTAGTGATGGGATTCCAGGCAGGCACTGCCATTACAAATCTTTAATTTGTCAAATGATTTCTAGTTTAGAGGGAACTATATATATTTCTAGTTTGAAGGGTCAAAAGATGTTTAAAGTTCTGGTATTGAACTGTACATTTAATTGAATTTAATAGCACCATTTACTTACTGAAAAAAATTATACTTAGCAAGTTTCTTTGCTGGTCCTTTTCCTCTGTATTTATGGTTCTTTTAATGTTGCTTATTTTGTGTTCACGTAATCTAAAGGTTGGTTATGGTCAAGTTATAGTTTAAGTAATTTACTAGTTATTTTTTAATGTGTTTACATATACGCTCAATACATTAAAACATAAACCAAATGTGTTTTCATTGCAGCAAACACTGCTCACAATGGGAAAGTTAATGGCTTGTGTTTTACAAGTGACGGGCTTTACTTGCTCACCGTTGGCACAGACAACCGAATGCGGCTCTGGAATAGCTCCAGCGGGGACAACACACTGGTAAGAGACTTCAAAGGGCCTTTCAGTGAACGGATTTGGACTTTGTACTTTGCTATGGATGTGACTTTATTTCTTGCCTTTGAATCACAGCTGTTAGTAAATTTTAGAAAGATGCTTTAGATGTGAATGACTAATTCTCAAGTCAAGGTAAGCCACCCACCCTGCACGCTTGGCACTCCCCGCTCTTACTGGTGAGGTAGATTTGTATGTACCTGATGCTTCTAATTAAAAGATTGAGAACTTCTAATATGGATGAAGTTACCAACTGTCAGATTTTACATTTAAAATTAATCAGTTTTTTAACCCATTCATTCTAGCTGATAATTTTCTTTAAAATTCTTGAGAGGGTCACTCTGTTTACTTATATAAATACTAGTATTTCTATGCTATATGGAGTCGTTTTTTGTCTGTGATGTGACCTCAGACCCCATCAGGAAGAGGCTTCTTCCTGCCAGGAAAGCCCTCTGCCATGAAGCTGCACACTGCAGCCTCCCTTACAATCCATGTGGAGTAGTTTTCTGTTTGTCTTAGGGTAGATTCTCGGGCACTGACTTTATACTTTAGACTCTACCATTCCTTGTATTATGTCCTAAATCAGCCACCTTCTTCTCCTTTCTCCTCATCTTCATTTAATAAGTATGTATTCAGCATTTACTTATTTGCCAAGCAATAATAATATGCAGCAATAGTCAAAGCATAGGAAAACCTGTCTGCTCTTAGGAAGCTTCCATTCTAGGAAGGATTTAAAAAAAAAATCAGTCAGTCAGTCAATGGATGAACATAAATTGAAACCATGGAAAAGAAAGAGCCTGGTATGTGTCTGCACTCAGGTGGATTTCAGGGTCAAGGCTGGGCTACCTAGTGAGTTCAGAACCAGCCTGGGCTACCTAGCAAGACCCTATCTCAGGAAAAACTCAGTAAGAGAAAAGACACTAGGAAGTTAGAGTACCTGGGTTTCATAGGGCAGTCATAAAAGGCTTAATTGGGAAGTTAATGTTTGACCTAGAGGAAAAGGGGAGTTGATCCATCAACTACTTGAGAGTTAATCTAGGGAAAGAAAGGAAACCTGTTTAAAGACTGATGTGGTAGCATCATGAATACTCTAGGAACAACTGGAAGCTCTTATGTTGACATCCATAAGCAGTAACAGGAAGTACAGATACCGAGAGCTAAGCCGTGGAGGCCTGTGTGAGGCCTAGGAGAAAGAGACAGCTAGTAAAGGCCTTTCATAGACAAGTGGCAGGATCACACTGTATCCAAGCTTCATGTGACGAATCCAGATGGTGCTGAACATATGTCCATGGCTAGAATGGTTTTACTCTTTAAAGATGGTGCTGGTGCTGTAGGGCTGTGCTAGTGAGTCCATATATAGAATAGTGAGCTTAGAATGGGTCATGGGATTTTTAATGGACATTCTCAAAGTAAGTTATTCATAAAGAGAGAACAGTGCTAACTGAGAAACTCACCTACAAAAGATACTTGAAGGGACATGAGACGTTAATCCCAGAAAAGAGAACTCTGAGGAGAAATCCTGCCTTCATCTTTGTATAGGGCTTGTCAAATCAAAAACCAAATTCCACTCCCTTCATTTAGTAATGTTGAAGTATTGGGTGATTTTTAATAACTCTTTTCAGTTTTACTGTCATGATTTTGTAAGTCATGGATATTGTCTGCCAATCAAAGAATTACAAAGTTTATAAAGTAATACTGAGCTACCAAATAGAGTACAGAGCATAAGTGGTAATTGTGGTTTTACCTTATGCAAATATGTGTAAGTATACATTTCCAATATGTCTTTAATTATAAATTATATACAAATACTGACTCTACATATTAAGCTTTTTTCCTCACACAACCATTAACGGATCCTTAATGGTTCATGATGCAATCTTCCCATGGTTTCTAGACTGAAATTTGGAGACCATGCCTTAAAGTTAGGAGCAAATTCCTGCAGGGAAAGTTCACAAGGAGACAGGTTTGGCAACAGCAACACCAACAAAAGAATGCAAAGTAGGTATTGGTGCTGTCTGTCCAGTTATTGGCCTTCTTCATCATATATGACTGATAATGTCAGGGAACTGAGCCTCTGTTCTTTGCTCACTGACACCACTATTAAGCCAGCCCCAGTGCTGTTAGTTTCTCTGTGGTTTCTTTTTCCTGTGTCTTCCAGTATCACTGCTAGGCTCACCTCTGATAATCATTCTAATATCCTAACTATTGTGGCTCCTCCCAGTGGAAGTCTTCCACTTATTCCTCCAACCTTTCCTGTTATTCAAATGCCTTCGCCTGTTGTGTAAGCCGAACATTCTAGCTCTCTGGATGTTCTGCCTCTTTCCCATTTCCCCGCCTTTAGTGTGCTTAGAGCCGCCACACTGCCTTGTCTTTCCACTCTGCTGCCCAGAGTGCTGCCTTCCCTCTAGAATATCCCTCCCATTGCTACTTCTTGGCTTTCGAAGTTTAGCTCAGGCTCAACTTGTCTTTGATTCTATTCTACCTTAGAAGCTTCCAGAATACTTTGGGCTTGTTTGTCCTTCCATGTACTATTGTCATCACTTCTTACAAAGAATGAAGATTGTTATGTAACAGAATGTTTCAGTGGTGTAGTTAGCATAGTTTAGATGCAGTGTTTGAGGTATTTGAGTCTGACTTTCACTAGCCAAGATACACTGATGGAGTTACATAGCCTTTCACTTCTTTCTGCCCTCTCTGCAGTGATGTTTCCGAAGTCTTCCGGGGTTAATGCAGGTGTCCCACATGGAGCTGAGCACACACAGCCCCTTATTTTCAGCACCTTGATGAGTTTTTTCAGTAGCTGCTGCTCACTGCGAAAGAAGCAAGGTTGAGAGCAGCACTAATCTCTGGGTATGAACAAAAATGTTTAGATGCCATATTCCTTCAGCAAAACAGTAATAGTAGGTCCTCTCAAGGAGGTATGATTTCCACAGCCATGGGCTTTTGACTGGGTTTGCAATAACAAGAGCCGCCAGTCCACTCAGGATGGCTGATGCCCCTCTGATGGTTCGTGCCGCTCTTGCCCCAGTGGGCACACTCATGGCAGGTTGGTATGGTTGCATTCAGGGATGTCACTGACTTCAGGGTTCATTAATGACCTTTCTTCTCAGCAGCCTGCATATCACCTTCCTACACTGAAAGCTTAATAGCATAATTGACATTTTGGGTTTGGTTTCTTTCTCTATGTACCACATCCAGGGCCAATAGCATCTTCAGCAATACGGCTGTACTAGTATGGTGGGCAAGCAAGAGCAATGGCTACAGCCTTGCTGTTTTAAGGGCCTTTGGGCTCTCGCTGACCATTAGCTTGTAGGGAACTAACCCACCTCTGGCAAGATTTTCACTTAACTGTGTTTTCTGTGGGAGGCATTATCCATACAGCCTTTGTGTTCTTTAACCCAGCTCCTCCTCTCCTGTTGGTTTCCCCATTCTCATTTTACCCATCAGTAATCCCCTCCTACTTTCATGTGTGTCCTGCTCTCCCCTCGCCCCTGAGGCCCTTCCCCACTTATGGGCCCTCTAGCTTCCTGAGCCACGCCTCCCCATAGTTAAATGGTACATGGTGGCTCATTTGTGGGAATGAAAGAGTGCTCTTCCTAACACGTGGAATTAGTGACTCTAGATGTAACTGGGTGCCTTCATTTCCCAGGGGCTGTCGTGTACATGATTTCCCTTGTATTTTTACAGTAACACTATTATGGTAAATGATGTCATTTCCATTTATCAGATGAGAAGAATGGAATTTAGAGGTTAAGTCTGAGAGAACTTGTAACACTTAGATTTCAGACCCCAAGTTCAGTGTTGAATGGACTGCAGCCCTGGTGTCACAGGGTGGCTGAAGGCACTAGCTCCATTGCAAGTTACACTTTCAGCGGGTCTGCCAGTCTGCTGCATTGAGTCCTCTGGGCATGGTACTCTCTGCTGCTTAATTGTTTCCTTAAAGTGCATTCTCAAGAGCAACCACTACATCAAATAAGAATGTCTTTATTGTCAGTGAGTTAGTTCTGAGAGAAGTGAAGGTTGTGCGGCCATGTTGATACTTTTCCCTCATGCACCTTAGGAACAGGGCAGCTCACCCGAAGACACATCTTCATTCCTAGTTTGTTTTATGTTAAGCCATTGTCCCTTCCTTGTTGAAGAAATAGCCAAATTATGACACCAATAACATGCTCTCCTTACTCCTCACCAGTACCAAAGGGTTCTAAAACGCTAGTCAGACCAAAGGTGGGAAGTGCAATAAGGTCAGATGTCTCATATGGCATACATGAGGCCTAAAACAAGGTAGAAAGCAAGCAGGGAGGGAAGAAGAAAAGGGGCGAGGAGAGGAGAGGAGAGGAAGATAAGATTCTACAGAGTTTGACAATGAAAATGACTCAAGTTTGTCTTTGTTGTATCATATGTCCTTTGTGGGTTTATTCACAATTTCTGTTTCCTCAAATATAAAATGTACATTTGTATCATTGGCCCTAGTTTTTATTTACATACTGGTTTCTTTATGTTTTTGTCTTTGTTGCCATTTTAACTTGGGCTTTAGCAGTGAGTAACATTATAATGTCATCCTGCAGGTGAACTACGGGAAGGTGTGTATTGACAGCAGGAAAGGGCTGAAGTTTGCTGTCTCCTGTGGCTGCAGCTCAGAGTTTGTGTTTGTTCCCCATGGAAGCACCATTGCCATGTATGCAGTCCACTCAGGAGAGCGTCTCGCCATGCTTAAGGGACATTACAAAAGTGTCGACTGCTGTGTGTTTCAGCCTAATTTCCAGGTAAGAATGATACCTAGGGGAACTTACAGTGGTTAGATGGTGGGTAAAGCAGGAAGTTGTGGTTCTGTTCTCACGTGTTACACACTTTTAATCATTCTGAAGTATGATGCCGTCAATCCACCTTTGAGCTAGTGCTTAGTTAATAGAGATTAGAGCAGCCTACTCTCTATTAGGACAGAAGTGTAAATGAATCAGTACAATACTGTGCAATTGATTGAGATTGAGTTGTCTTCCCTTTGAATACGAGCTCCATTTAACCACTGAAAGTCTTAACGAAGTCTTTTAGGTTAAATTTTTAGGTTATTTAGTTACTTCCAAAATGTATGTGTGACTATATCAAAATCTGAAAGTAATTATTTTCTGCCAGATGCTGATAGAAGTATACTTTCATAGTGGCTAGATACTGAAATGATTAGTAAAAGTCCTACCTTTTAATTAATTCAGCTCACATAGTTTCATTTATTTATTTGTGTGTGGGAGGGCACATACCATGGTATATGTACAGAGAACAACTTACAGGAATCAATTTTCTCCCTCCATCTTTGAGGTCCTGGGATCAAATTCCAGTCATCAGGCATAGCAGCAAGTGGCGTTACACACTGAGCCACCTCAGCAGCCCCACAAAATTACTTAGATACTTACATTAGTTAATTTTCCTGTTGATGTGACCAAAATGTATGACCAATAGTAACTTAATGAGGGAAGGATTTATTTGGGCTTCTGCTTAGGAGGTATACAGTTTGTGATGGCAAGAAAGGGAATTGGGCCTGCAGGGATATTTGACCTAGTCTGCGTCCAGTCAGGGAGCATAGGAAAATGATCACTGATACACTTGCTTTGTCCTGTTTGTTCTCCCCAGAACATCATCCTACTGGATGTTACCACCCCACATTTGTGCTGGGACTCCCTCAGCAATAAACCTTTCTGGAAACACTCTTGTAGACACAACTGAGGTGCTTCTTTTTTTTTTTTTTTTTTCGGTTTTTTGAGACAGGGTTTCTCTATAGCCCTGGCTGTCCTGGAACTCATTCTGTAGACCAGGCTGGCCTCGAACTCAGAAATCCACCTGCCTCTGCCTCCCAAGTGCTAGGATTAAAGGCATGCGCCACCACTGCCCAGCTAATTTCTGAGATGTTTCTATATGGTTCTAAATCCAGTCAAACTTGCAATAAAGATTGCCATAGTACTTACGAGTTTTGTTTAACATCTTTGCTTTTCTCCTTCCTATTAACTATGGATCAGACTTTTTGGTTTTGGTATGTGTGCATGGTATATATTCACATGTGCACATGCCTATGTACATGCATGCAAGCCAGGGTTGGCCATCAGATGGTCTTCTCTGTCACTCTTCGCCCTGGTTCCTTGAGACAGGATATGTCACAAAACCTGAAACTGGGCTGGCTGTCAGCAGTCTTCTGTCTCATCCCCTGACACCCAGTGCCTGCTTACCAGTGTGTGTCACCACACTTAGCTTTCTTTACATGGTTCTGGAGCCTTGAGTATAATTCTTCATGCTTCTTCCATAACAGCCTGCTTATTTATTTTCTTGGCCTCAGCCAGGGGTGTGTCTGTATGTGTTTTGGGTGATGGTGTTTTGTTAAAATGTATGATTAATGATATATCCTGATGGCTGGTAAATAACTACTATACCAGTTCCCTCTTTGGACTTTTTCTTAGAACTCTTTAGCAACTCCACAATAGTTCTGCACAGCATCTTCAAGGGGGCTTCCAAAGACCCTACTCCATTCTGAAGCTAGTGTCTTTCCTGACTAGTCAGTATACTCATATAATAGGTTGTTTTGTTTGTTTTGTTTTGTTTTTGAGAAAAGATTTCTAAAGTAACAGAGATATAATGTGACTGGCCCCAAACCTAAAAGTTGATGTTAGCAGTGCATGGTTCTCTATTCAAAGAGATTTTTCATCTGAATGATCAATGAAAACAGTCCCTCTGAGACAACCACGATTTTAAATACGATATTCTGATTATAAAGTACAACTTTGTTCTAGGCAGGAGCTTCTTAGACAGGGCTGAGAGTCAGTTAAGATGACACCAGGGTGAGCTGGAGAGATGACTGCAGTTAAAAACGTTTACTGCGCTTCCAGAGGACCTGGGTTCCTTTCCCAGCACTCATGGCAGCTCACAGTCTTCTGTAACTCTGGTTTCAGGGAATCTGAAGCCCTCTTCTGGTCTCTTCAGGTACCATGTACATGCACGGTTCACATACATGCATATAGGCAAGACATTCATATGTACACACATACATATTAAATAAATAAATGAATGAATGAATAAATAAATAAATAAATAAATAAATAAATAAATAGGTGAACAAGCATTGCCTAAGCTGGGTGTGTTAGCACAAACACTGGTAATCCCAGCATTCTGGATTATTGTCAAGAATTTAAAGTTGACCTGGGTTACATAGCAAGGTCAAAGCTAGCTTGGGCTATAGTGTGAAACCTTACCTCAAAAAAACAAAAACCAAACCAAGACAGAGCTTGCTCTCGGTTTCTGAGCAGCCAGACATCTGGTATGGGCTGTCACCTGTGAAATGCTCTGCCTGTGTTGTGATGTTCTGTTCTACTTTGTTTTTTGAAACAAGGTCTCATATAAACCAGGCTAGTCCCAGACTTGCTATGTAGACAAGAATAATCTCATACTCCTGATCCTCCTGCCTCTACTACTCATGCGCTGGGATTACAGTCATGTGCCACCACTCCCAGCCAAATGCCATGTGTTTATCTACTTCAAACTTAGACTGAGTCACTGAACACATCAGAAACACGATATATTTATTTTACTGCATGATGAGAACATTTTCAGTTTTGTTGGTGAAGGGAGTGTTGTTCAGTGGAGAGCAAACAGTATGTCTATAAAGACATTGACACGACTGTACCTCAGCCCATGGGTCCTTCTAGTCAGTAAAGGTCTCAGCAGACAGGATTGGGTCTTGAAGCTCTTGTGAAGAGCAGCCAGGTAGACAGCTGTAAGCCAATGGATCTTTTCATAGAAACCCTTGGTTTCTTCATTGGAGTCTTTATTGTAGATGGCTCGGTTTTTGCCAAAGAGAAGCTATTATACATTTTACTTTCCCTAACACTTGAAATATGCTTATAAGTATTGACAGAACTACCTAAAGCATTGAATTTCTGTAGGATTTTCCCACTTGTTTGTAAACTCTGACATATCCTGATACGATTTTAAAGTAAAAAATAAGCTTCATACTATAACAACTATTCCTATAAAGATCTCAGTAGGACAGTGGGGTCAATTCTCTCATCTATAGAATGTACAAATTGGTATGAAATCTCAAGATAGAGACAAAGGCTTTTAGCATTTTTACAAAGTTATGCCAACATCATGCACAAAATTTAAAGGCATCACATTTTTAAAAAAAAATGAAGGGCATCATATTTTGTTTAATGAATAGAAATTAAATTAGTGGAATTAATCTAAATTAACCTGCTTAATCTAATCATTTCAAAACTTGATACAGCTCATTTCAGCTTTAAATTGATCAGTCTTTGTTTTCTATATTACAGGAACTTTACAGTGGGAGCAGGGACTGCAATATTCTTGCTTGGGTACCAGCTTCATATGAACCAGTTCCTGACGATGATGATGAAGTAAGTGGTGCTTTTACCAACTGTGCAGTGACTTCTAATTATGAGCATTAGTGTCTTATTTATGTGGGAGAAGCTGTTAAAACACTTCTTGAAGTTTTCCAGTTGTATAGTAATTTATTATCATACAGCTATAAAAATTTAGAAAAACATTAAAAGAACATATAATTTCTCTATTTTAATTAATGAATGCTGTATTTACTGCTTTGAAGATAGTAGTTAATTCATCGTCATATAATTTAGAGTCTTCTCTCAGACACATGCTACAGTAACCCTCATTTGTCATTAGTAACTATTTGAAAACTTTTTTGTTGTTTTTTTGTTTTTTATTTTTTGAGACAAGGTTTCACTGTGTAGCCCTGGCTGTTGTGGAACCTACTGTGTAGCACAGGCTGACCTCAAACTCACAGAGATCCACCTGGCCCTGCCTCCTGAGTGCTGGGACTAAAGGTGTGAGCCACCATGCCCACCTACTATTTGGAAACATTTTTAATGCTTTAGTATTCTGTCATTTATATGTCATAGTTTAGATGTTTAACTGTTTCTGTTGATTATTTTAAACAACATCAAAATAAATTATTCTCTGAAGTTGTTTATATTTCTAACTAGTTTTAGGATAGAGTTCTAGAAGTAGTCCTAAAGTATCTCCTGTTACTGTTTGCTTGCTTCCTGTGTGGCTTCAAGCCAGCAGGAAACAAGTGCCCAATACAGTGAATCTTCTCTGCTCTTACGTGGGGAAGGAGGGAGGTGTGAGCATTTGCCCATGTCTGTTTTCTGGCAAGATCCACAGTTTAACAAGATTGACAAGTGGGCAGAAGCCCTGGTTCCTCTTTAAGTGGTAATGCCATACAACTTTCCTGACGCTTTCAAGTCACCTAATGGTATTTGTCTAAGGTGATCTTGCAGTGACACATCCAACCGGCATTACCTTGTCCTCCAGAATGCTTGTGGTGCCTGCCTCGCAGCTATGGCCCCGGCTCAAGTAACTGGATCTTCCTTAGTCTGGATGGCAGACTCTTCCCTGTGGACTGGAAAGAGCTGGAGTTAACTTTTGAGTTGTAGTGTAACTTTTTTTTTTTTTTTTTTGGTTTTTCAAGACAGGGTTTCTCGGTGTATCCCTGGCTGTCCTGGAACTCACTCTGTAGACCAAGCTGGCCTCGAACTCAGAGATCCACCTGCCCTTGCCTCCCAAGTGCTGGGATTAAAGGTGTGTGCTTCCACTGCCTGGCTTGAGTTGTAGTGTATGACTCTTAATATCTGTCTGTTCACATGTCAGATTCTGTCAGTTGACACTTGGATCTGCAACCTCAGTGCCTATCTCGGATAATATGACAGTGTGACTAAAAAGCCTTAGATGAAGGTGTTACACAGAGGTGAAAGGCTGGAGTTCTGCTCTGAGGCAGTGGCCTCTCTTACTTTACATTACAAAAAGCAATAGATTGATAAAATAGTGTTTTTAAACTGGGCACTAGTGTGATAATATCCTAAGGACCTTCTGCTGGTAGGCAATAGGAGAATTACCTACCATCCTACTATAAACTAGCAGGCATTGAGTGGCAGGAACAGGCTTAAGTGTGATGGTCTTTAAACATGAATTCTGCTATGTAATTGAACATGTCTAAGATGTCATCTATTTCAGGAACTTTTCTGGAAAGTGGTGTTAAGCATCCCCACTTATCCTAACTTGAAGGATATAAAAATATGAATTAAATAATTTGGTATAGTTTTTTTTTCTTATAAGACGGAGGAAGCTCTATAGGTAATTCAAAGCAACTTGAATAGAAACGGAAGGAAATAACTAATCAAGCAAGTCTGACATTCTGAAAATATGTTTCATATTCTTAGTTCCTTTAATAAAAAGAGGGCCATGTCAGAAGACACCAGAAACAGAGCTTTACATGAATAGTAACCTTAGCAGTGTCTAGTAGCTATTAGCCAAATATAGTTTCTATCTGAATTTGTTACCAGTATAGCCAGTGTGAAGCCTGGAAGTTATTTTCTTTGGACCTTAAATCAGATGAAAGAGAGAAAGGCATGTTCATAAATACCTAGGCCACAGACCAAAGTCAGGTTAAGTGTGTCCGGATCTCATCACATGTCTCAGATGGCTTGATTATTTTTACAGCCTCTTTGGATGACTAGATTTTGAATAGTTTGATTTAGACATTTATTTTGCACTTTTACTTAATTATTTTGTCCTGCTTTTGAAGAATCACTCTGTGTGTGTGTGTGTGTGTGTGTGTGTGTGTGTGTGTGTGTGTGTGTGTGTGTGTATTTTATAGCTTTGGGTCATGTTGGGAACTATAACAACCATTTGACAAATTAAAATAATAAAAATAAAGCTACTGTGATAAATCACATAGAAATAACAATTTTAGAAGAGAATTAAGTAGCTTGTTATACTTTGTAACTGAACGCTCATTTATCTCTTTGCTAAATAGCTGTGGTGACAGTTTGGTTATCTCATCTAAAGCAACTCTTACATGTGGAAAATGCAGACCAACAGAAACACCTGTGTGGAGCACAGGCTTGTGATCCCAGTGCTTCAGAGGCTGAGGCAGGGGTCGGGAGGGGGCTGAGATGGAGGCCAATCCCAGCCAACATGATGAAGCCCTATATCCAAGATGAAATGAGTTGAGCTTTATGTTTAAGTGTTAGAGCTATGAAGCCTTAATCTTTTCAGATGCACCACTGCCAGCCAGAGAGATGGTTTGGCAGTTAGGAGTGCTGACCACTTTTCTAGAGGACCTGGGTTCACTTCCCAGTACCTAAACAATGGCTCACAATCACCTATAACTACACTTCCAAATTGTCTCATGCCCTCTTCTGGCATCTGCAGGCACCAGGCATGCTGATGGTGAACAGGCATATATAAAGGCAAATATCCATACATGGAAATAATTTTTTATTTTTGATCAAATACTAATTTTTATTAAAAATAAATTTTCAATAAAAACAATAAAATAAGCCAGGTATGGTGGTACATGCCTTTAATTCCAGCACTTGGGAGACAGAGGCAGGTAAATCTCTTGAGTTCAAGGCCAGCCTGATCTACAGAGCAAGTTCCAAGACAGCCAGGACTATACAGAAAATCCTGTTTTTAAAAACAATAAATAAATAAATAAATAAATAAAATATACTGTTCCTATTTTAAACTTTAAGGTCTGAATAACTCTCATTAATGTAAAGTGCTATATCTATGAAGTGTTATTTTCAAAGATTCATATGAGGTAGAATATATATACCTCAACAGAGAAGTCAGTTGGAAAGAGAACTGGTTGCATATGTGGATGTTTACAATTTAGCTCATGTTTTTCCCTGAGCTGTTAAATGAGTAACTTGCCATTTCCCAAAGAGGCCACGTATATGGCTCAGCATAACACAAAGAACATACATACACACACACTGCTTCCTCCTGAGTGCCAGGCAAACCTAGGTCAGACCTTGTTCTGCCCTGACCAGCTGTTACCCGGGGACAACTGTAGCGTTTTCAAATACACGTATCAGATTGTCAAGCCAAAGTTGTTCTTAGATTTCCATTCAAACCTAAGCAGAATGCCTGAGGGGTGTCTCTCAGATGTTAAAGGAGTAATTTAATTCTACCTATAGAAATGAAAAGACCTTAGATGACAGGAATATGTTTTATGCTCTTTAGATCCATTGTTTAGTTGGCAGGCTGTTGTATTATATCTAGAGAATCTATCTGTTTGGTTTACCCAGACTTTCTAATTGGCCAAGGTCAACTCAAGCCACTCTAACTCCTAAGTACCTTTTGCTGCCAGAGATGTATCTCAAAGATACATCACACCCTTAATCTTCTAGAATCCTACTTCCAGCTGAATGTGCCTACTCATTGCTGCAATCTTAGCACCCAGGGGACTGAGACAGCTTGGGCTACAAAAAGCAGGATTCAGCACCCTGCCCTTCCACTCCCACCCCCAAATTGACATTGGCACAGGAAATGGCTGTTTCTACTTTGCACTTGTATGGATGTATCACTAGCTGACATGGAAAACTCTGAGACTTTCCAGTAACACCAGACACTTGAAACTTTGTGCGATGTATCCTTGTGATGCTGTTTTCAGCCTTATGTTTTGATCCTGGGCTGGGTATCATCCTCATAACATGCATAACTGTCTGTAGAACCAGAGACCTGGTAAGGCAGAGGGACGGTTGTTCATGTACAGACTCAGTGTCCACTAGGAGGAGATGTTGTAGAGAAAACCAGAGTGGAAGACCATCAACTAGTGATGCATGTATTCAATCCACCTGCAGGGTCATTATCGCAGCTCTTGGGATGGTGTTTTATTTGTGATTGTTTTAGCAATACAGTAGACTGGTGGTATTGTAATGTGTTCCAAATATCTGTGTTTACTACTGTAAGTAATAAGTATTTGTACAAATATGTCGAAATCTTGGTTATTTTTGTTTCTATGTTTACCAAAGAAAAATAATTCATAATGAAATACAAATGTGTTTTTCTGTTGAATCTTCAACAGAAATGAAATGAAATGAAAGTGATTAGTAGACTGTACATTGGGCCTTCATAATGGAATTAGAACACATGAGCTTTGTGTAGCTTTTATTTCCCAAGGATGTTTTTGGTAGCTATCTGAGGCAGAGTTAAAGGTCTAAAGAAAGGAGGGAATTGTCACCCCATGCCCAAGTATACATGGTGCCTCTGAGATGGAACTCTTTCTCGACAGCCTAGTGTAGCAGTTACATTGTCAGGCTCCGAGTGGGAAGTTTACAGACATGTCTCATCACACCCAGCTTACAATATCACCCCTGATGGAGGTCATGTTTGAACTGTAAGGAATTATCCCTGTTAATCCATCATCATCAGAATAAACAAACATTTGGATCACAGAACAAATGAAGAGATATCAGGCCTTCGTTACTGCTGGCTGGAAATGAGCGATTAGCTGGAGTTTGGTTATAGTTTTATATCAGACGTTTGGAGACAAGTGTAAAGAAATTTTGTACTTCTTAGTAGTGATAGCCACTAAGTTTAGCAATATACTCTGATCTATTTTACAAATGTGCAGCATGCCTATATCACAATATATTTTCTAGCTAGTCTATCTGATGTGGAAACTTACTGGAAATACTGGCTTTTCCATTTGAATTGTAAGATTCTGTCTTGTTGATCCTAAAGGAAACAATGTTCTTAGACATAACTTAGGAGTATTTACCCTTCACAGAAAATGTTTTTCTACATTAGAAAAGGCATTGTATTGTATCTAAGATAATTTAACACTAAGCTTGCAATTTGTTTAGCTATTGAAATTTGGATCAGATCAAATATCCAGATGCAAAGCTGCAGAATAAGAAACAGACCTGATTCCTAATTGAAGAAAAATGATCATCTTTTAAGCCCTTTGAAGGGATTTCCCAGAGATAAGAAAGTTAGCGCTCTTGGTTTCCATACAAGTAGATTGATAATTAACAACTGAATTGATAATTCAGTTAATTAAAATTTTTCCAGTTGTTAAACCTTTTTCACCTATGCCTCTAGGATGGAAGAATGTTATAAGTTTTTGCAGTTTTGAGTAAAGAGCTCAAATAACTTTTAGAGAAATCTCCCAGGGAAACCTCCATGCTAATTATTAACCTTGTTACCGTGTCTCTTGGAGTTCCCCTGTGCTTTGACACTGTTAGCTATAGCAAACAAAGAGACATGGCTATGTAATAACCCACAGTACTTTTTTATTATAAATTTTGTTATTCAGCTGGGCTTGGTGGCCACATGTTCATTATCATCCTAACCCTCAGGAGGATGAGCAGGGGGCTTGCCACAACTGACAGCCAGCTGAGCTACAGAACTGTAGTGAGTGGGGCTGAGGAGATGGATGGCGCAGTGATTAAGAGTACTGCCTGCTTTTCCAGAGGACATGGGTTAGATTCCCAACACCCACATAAGGGTTCACAACCCCTGTAACCCCAGAACTGTAATGAGCTTTGGATCAGCCTAGACTTCAAAGCAAGACCTGTCTCAAAAGAGGGGTGGGGGAATTACATTATCCTCACTGATAAAAATATTCTTCTAATTTTGGTATTTTTTATTTTTAGTAGTAAAGTTCATCCAAACAACACAAAGTTACCAGCACTTGTGTGCTGGACTGTGCCATCTGCTGTCTGCATGTGTCCTGTCTTAATCCCAGCTTGTCAGTGTTGTACCTTTTCCACAGAGTTGCAGACACTGTGAGCTGTGTCATTGTGTAGATCTGTGCAAGGGCTTGTGAGGAGGGGAAGCAGGTTATTTGGGAAAAGTCAGCTTTGTCAGTTTTAAATGAATTTACATTATCTTTACATTACTTTTGTTTTTAAATTAGCAGTAATACAGTTTCCAAATAATCTAATTGATGTTAATCTAGCATATTTCATAATGATTATGAGGCTAAAATTATGAAATACATAAAACAGATTCTCCTCTCTTTTTCAGGCTCCAACCAAATCCCAGTTGAACCCAGCGTTCGCGGATGCCTGGAGCAGCAGTGACGAGGACGGGTGACTGTCAGTCCAGTGCCTCGGCTCTTGGCCCCTCGGACTTCCAGGGCAGTGCTGTGTGTACTTCCGCACGGGGTGTCCTTCCTATTATTGTTGTTTGAGACAGTGTCTCGCTGTGTAACCCTGCCTAGCCTGGACTAGCCTGGAGCTCTGTATAGAGCAGACTTGGCTCACACTTGCAGCCGTTCTGCCTCTGCTCCCAGGTGCTGGGGTTAGAGGTGTGTACCACGTGGCCCCTTCTGTGCGTGTATGTGTTTGTTTCATTGTTTTTAAAACTTTTTAGACAGTTTCTAGCCTGTTAATCCTGAATTTGGGGTATTTCCCTCTGTTTTAAAATGAGATTAATATTTATAAAACCCTGAAATACACTTTTCTATAGGATAATTGATCAAAACTTGTCTCCTGGAGCTCATTTACCAGGGTGGTGCGCCAGCCCCCATGGGCACAGCACAAGAACACAGTCATTATCCTCAGCCAGGGCCTTATGGGCATCACAGCAGCTTAAAGGTGTGGTCTCAGAGGAAGGTGTCAGCTCGGACTATGCTGTCAGAAGTGTCAGTATTTAAATACTTGAACATACAAGAGGCCATGAGGGACATTTCACATTCACTGAAACACTCCACCACTGGTCCCAGTAGGTTCATGGCCACCTCATAATGCAAAATACATTCAGTTCAACTTCAAAAGTCCCCATACTCCTTCAGATCCAACACTTGGAAACTCCAATATCTCCTCATTCCTGTAGAATAAACAGGTAACCATTCCCATTCCAATGCAGAGGTGTGGAGCTGTAACATGGAAAGACTGGACCAAAGCAAGGCACAAATGCAGCAGAGGGAAGGAAACTCAAGTTCCATGTCTGCACCTGGGCCTATCGTGGCATCTTGGCTTCAACAGGCTCAGCCCCATGCTTCAAATCTGTTGCTGGTAGCACACATGGCCTTTCTCAGAGCAGTTCCACCCAGTGCCTGGACCTTCCTTTCCTCAGTAGGCATGTCATACCTCTGACACCTGCAGTATCCTGGGGTCTCCACGGTAACTTAGACTTCACCTTTACAATTCATGCGCAGCCTACTCGGGAGTTCCATGCAAGGAATCTGGCCTACCTTTGGTGGCTCGTCTGGAATGTTGGTGCAAGCTTCCATGATACATAACTTGCACTTTGCAGGGCTGGAAAACTACACTACATAGAAAACACCAAGTGCTGCTGTCCTTTCCAGATGTAGTCTAGCACTCTTCAGGCCATGGCTACAGCAGTGTCCATGTGATCTCGGAAAAACTCTTCTCTGGGCTCTCACTTTGAGACTGTAGAGATTCTCTCACTTCGGCCCCCTTTGCTTTCTGATGGGCTTTCATGTTTATGTACTGGGACTCAGACCAGTGGGGCTTTACCTTCCTGGCTGTCGGAAGTACGAGGTTTCTGAGGTTTCTTTCTCTTTTCTGTTGTTCATCTTACAACTAGACCTGCTCTGCCCACACTCACCCTGCAAGTTTAAGCTCATTCATGCTGCTTTCTTACCTAAGAAAGAGTTAATTATTCTATTATTATGTAGATTTATCATCATTCTGCTTTCTTACTGTAAAGTTAATCTGGGCACTGAGCAGTAACCATCCCACAGCCTGTGTGCTATGCTGTCCCAAAACTTCCCCCACAGATCAGTTTATTCTAAATTCAGCCTCACTCAGCTTATCAGGACATGGGTGAATGTAACACAGGCCTCTAGTTCAGCTCCAGATTGGGCCCTTCTTCCCTTTGGACTCAAAAGCACCTCTCTTGGTGTTTTTCTGAGCTCTGGCTAAAATGGCCCAATAAGGGTACTTATAACATTCAGGATGTTCTTTATTCTTTAACCCACAATTCTAACATCTTTGTCTGGCAAATTAGTCCCAAAGCTTGGAGAACACATCAGATTTATCGTAGCAACAAGGCTACTCCATAGCACAAACCTTACACTCAGTGCCAGTTTTTTTTTAAAGGATTTATTATGTGTATTGCGTGGACATGTGCAGGTGAGTGCAGATTCCTGTGGAGCCCCCAGTGTCTGATCCCCATGGAATTGTAGTTATAGTATGGATGCTAAGAACTAAACTTGGGTTCTCTAGAAAAACAGTACTGAGACATTTCTCCAGCCCCATGTTTTCTTTGTTATTTCATTTTCACACAGTGACCAAATAACTGACAAGAAAAAAATAAAAAAGCAAGAGGAGGAAGGATTGATTTAGTTCATTAAAGCAAATGAACTTAGATGATTCAAACCTTGCCAGAGATGGAACCACGGAAGCCTGGCACACTGGGAATTTTGCCTTTCAGAGAGTGTACCAGAAAAAGCTAATCACAGAAAGAGCAAGCACTTTGCCTGGCACTGTGTCCTAGACAGGATGGTTACAGCAGGCCTGGGGTAGAGAGGGACTGAATACTGGGAGTGAGTATTAGATTGCTAGCCTATAGTTAACAGTTCAGTTGTGGATATGGCTTTTCTTTTTGTGTGCAAGGGTTTGCCTTTGGTGTTTTGTGGAGACATGGGGCTGGAGAGGTAGCTAAGAGTTCCACATCTGGATCTGCAGACAGCTGGAAGAAAGCCTGTAGGCTTGGAATGGGCTTTTTGGAACCCCAGAGTCTACCCCTAGTGACACACTTCCTCCGTCAAGGCCACACTTCCTTATCCTATAGTGCCACTCTCTGGTGACCACTATACAAATCTTTGAGCCTGCGGGGGCCATTCTCATTCAAACCACCACACTCAATCTGGATTCCAGCTCTGGATCCTGCAACCTTAGCTTCCGAGGTGCTGAGATTGCAGACATGCACCTCCATGCCTAATCCTTTTTTGCAAAGAACATTTGAAGTTTCTTCTTTGCTACCTTGAATGGCTGTTAAATCTCCTTGACTTCTAGAATTTTAACAAGTTGTGTAAAGAAACATTTTTTGAGATGTAACCCAGGTTGTCCTGCAACTTGCGTTATGACCCAGAATGACCTGGAACTCCGATGCTGCCAATCCTGGAATCACAGGCATGTGCCATCACACCTAGTGTATGTGTTGCTGATATCAAACCCAAGGCTTCTTGCAATCAAGGCAAATGCTCTCCCAGCTGAGCTTTTATCTACTCCCTGCAAAATAAACATAACCTGTCTCTATAGTTGTGTCTGAAATCGCTTCAGATATAGGGAACATGGTTCTTTTCCTGCTGTGTGTTTCTAATCAGGTAACTGACAACTCAAGAGAGGAAAAGAAGGTAAGCTGTCATGATCTATCAGTGTTCTTTGTGTCAGAATCAGCAAGTCAATGTCCTGCACCCTCTTGATGCTCTTGGAAACTCCTGTAGCTTTTGCACTAATGTATAGATACAGTTTTCCTCGTTCATGCTCTGAGGGTGAAGAGGGTGTCACAGCCCTAACTAGACCTGTTATTTGGTCATTATATCGGTTACATCAATGTGTGAGGCTGGGTTCCTCAAGCTTGTGCTTTGAGTCTGTGTTTGTCAGTGTTTACTGTGTAAACTGCAGAACTAGAGAGTGGCCCTAGGCCTGACTGGCGGTTTTGTTTCCTTGCCTCTGGTAGTCACCCCTGGAAAACAACCGACTCAACGATTTATACACGTCACTTCTCTTTGGTTTGTAGTATTCTTTGTGGCATGGGTTAGCAATAGCCCTAACCTAAGGCCTGTTGACATCTTGGGCAAACAGCAGCCACCTATGACTCGGGTTCTAGCTCCAAAGTTTCCCTCCCTGTCACATGATGCTCCATCAACACCCCTGTGTGTATCAATAGTTTCTAAATAAACACATCACTCAAAGCTGTGCTTAAAGAATTCCTAATGAATCCGGGAGTTGACTTAACCATTTTTATCACTATTACAGTGTTGTGGTGTTTTCCTATTTGTTCTTTTTTGTTTGTTTGTTTGTTTGTTTGTTTGAGACAGGGTTTCTCTGTGTAGTAGTTCTGGCTGTCCTGGAACTCACTCTGTAGACCAGGCTGGCCTCAAACTCAGAAATCCACCTGTCTCTGCCTCCCAAGTGCTGGGATTAAAGGCGTGTGCCACCACTGCCCGGCTTCCTATATGTTCTATGTACAAGGTTTTGTTTTTTTTTAAAAGACATCTTTTAAAGATTTATTTATTTATTTAATGTATGTGAGCACACTATAGCTGTCTTCAGACACATCAGAAGAGGGCATCTGATCCCAATACACATGGTTGTGAGACACCATGTGGTTGCTAGGAATTGAACTCAGGACTTCTGGAAGAGCAGTCAGTGCTCTTAACCTATATTAGCATTTCCATAAATACTATCGAAAGAAGTGAGGGGACTGCAGAGAGTGGTCTGCAGTTAAGAGCATTTGTTATTCTTTGAGAGGGCCTGAGTTCAGTTCCCAGCCCCTACATTGGAAGCTCACAACCACCTGTAATACCAGCTCCAGGTGATCCAGAGCTGTCTGTCTGCTTGGACACTCGCACATACATGGTGTAATGCACACAGACACCAAATAAAAATAAATACTTAAAATCACTAGATTGCTATAGAAATTGAAAACTATTAACATTACTTTTTAAATCATAACTGATCCATCAAGAAAGAACAGGTAACTAGATGTAAGAAGGATTTGAAGGCCAGCCTGAGTACGAAGTAGGGTGGGCTAGACTGGGGCGGGGGGAAGGATTAAACAAGGAAATAAAGTCAGATGGTCTGAGGCTTAGGTTTGATGTTATACCAGGAACAGGAACTAGATGATTCTTACAACCTTTCTATTATATTCATTGGCTTAAAAACTAGGTCAGAAAACTAGAATAGAAAATTAGTAAAACTCATTCTATTTCTAAAATCACTCATTGTGAGATTTAAAAAAAACATTTAAAATGGTATTCAGTGTGAAAGGCATAAATAGAGGTTTATATTCACGAATAATTAAAGTTCATTGAAGGTAAGGGTGAAGGAATTGGCTTGCTGAATGAACACTGAATCTGAACCTCCAACTCTCCTCCCCTTCTCTCTTTCTTTCTCTCTTTAGGGGTGGGGATAGAGGATTGGTGGTCATGCACACGTGTATGAGTAGGTGCACACATGTATGAATAGGTGCACACATGTATGGGTAGGTGCACACATGCACACATGTATGAGTAGGTGCACACATGCACACATGTATGGGTAGGTGCACACATGCACACATGTATGAGTAGGTCACATGCACACATGTATGGGTAGGTGCACACATGCACACATGTATGAGTAGGTACACACATGTACACATGTATGAGTAGGTACACACATGCATACATGAGTAGGTGCATATATGCACACGTGTATGAGTAGATGCATACAAGTATGAGTAGGTACACACATGTATGAGTAGGTGCACACATGTACACATGTATGAGTAGGTGCACACATGTATGAGTAGGTGCACACATGCATACATGAGTAGGTGCATATATGCACACATGTATGAGTAGGTGCACACAAGTATGAGTAGGTACACACAAGTATGGGTAGGTGCACACATGCACACTTGTGTGAGTAGGCACATATGGACAGCACAGGTTGACCTACTCAAACAGTCTCCACCTTAGTGTTTTAAGACAGCCACTTATTCAGCTGCATTAGCTTCTCACCAAGCTGTAGGCATCCTCCTGTCTCTACCTCCTCGACAATGGGATTACAGATGCGTACATCCGGATATTCAGGAGACTCTGATCTGACCTCCCTTCCTCCTGCTAGTGTTGAAAGCTTGGAACAGATAACAGCAGACCAGATGGTTCCAAGAAGGGGAGTTTATTTAGTTGGAGGGAGAGCAGAGAGGTAAAGGAGTAGAGGCCAGCCATGACCACGTGGAGAGAGGGGGAAGAGGGGAAGGGAGTAGGAGAGGGAAGCAAAAGAAAACAGGAGAGAGAGGAGGGGGCAAGCAGCCCCTTTTATAGTGGGCAGGCCTACCTAGCTGTTGCCAGGTAACTGTGGGGAGGAGCATACCTGGCTATCGCCAGGTAACTGTGGAGGTGGAGTTTAACAGAATACTAACAAGTGCCACAAGCCCTCTACCGACTCCCTATCCCCCTGAGTTAACTTTTAATGTTTTTATCTGAAGTATACAGTGAACACTGGTTAACTGATTGGTTTCACAAGTTAATATACTGAGCTAGCACCATCATTTGTAGAAGAGAATAAAAGACATCTTATGAAATCACAAAAAATAAAGTGTATTTCTGACATATAAAAGCACTTGACTAGTAGATGTCTTATGTTAAAATCTCGAGAGTATCAGGATGCATCATCCTGTGAAAATTCACGAAGGTCTTATTCCAAGATGACCTGCTCCTTGACTTTGTCTTGCTCTCCCTTCTAGATTGGAAACGTTCCATGAGGGCAAAGCTATTTTGCCTATTACCACATCAAAAGCACCTAGAATACTGCTTGACGAAAGTTGGTGCCACGTGTATATGGGTAATTCATTAGCAAATGACCCATTGCCACGCCCTTAATTGCAGAATAATCTCACTGTTTACGTGCTGCAGAGTTGCTAGTTGGTTGTTATGTGTGTCATTTACTGTGTATGAAATTTCAAGTGTATTAAATATTAGCCAAGTTGTGCAGTGGAAACATTATGTGTTGATGGAAAACAAAATTATTACTTAAGTTGGTTGTTACATAATTTTGTCTTTCTGCTCATAAAATAGCAGAAGATTCTTCAGTCAGTGTTGCTATTGGCTCTTACATCATTTCAGATCCTTCCTGGATCTTCCACTGGTCTCCATTGGCCTTTTGGTGGTTGGAATAAAAATGGCCCCCATAGGCCTATAGGGAGTGGCACTATTAAGAGATGTGGCCTTGTGGGAGGAAGTATGTCACTGGGGTTTAGGTTTCAGATGCCCATGCATGGCCCAGTGTCACTCTCTTCCTGATGCCTTCTGATCTGGATATAAAACTCTCAACTTCTTCTCCAGCACCCTAGCTGCCTGTGTTCTGCCATGCTTCCCATCATAGAGATAATGAACTAAATCTGTGAGCTACAATGTTGGTGTGGTCGGTCATGGCACTTATTCACAAGAATAAAACTCTAAGTAAGATAGTGCTCATTAACTATATTCTATGAACTTCAAGGGACTTGTGGCTTTCAGGAACAAACAAAAGTAAGGGGCTTTTGTGAAACCTGAAGTTCAGATTTCTTTATATGGTCTTCACTACTCACACATTCCTACTTGGTAATGTGGTTGGATTAAACTTTTCCATTTCATTTGACCCAAAGTTTGGCTATTTATCCTCATCTCCACCCTCTATTATGGACAGCTGACAAGTCTTGGAAATTTTACATACCTCATGTTATGATTGGGACTTTAAAAATTAAAATCAGAGGGAAGATTTAAAATCACAGGGCTGAAGAGACAGTTTGGTGATTAGAGTAATTTCTGTATGATTATAAGGACCAGAATCTAGATACCAGCACTCACATAACAGGCCACGAATCCAGTGCATCCCTATAACCCCAACTTTGAGCAGGATGGAAGCTGGAGGGTTGCTGGGAGCTTGTTGGCTTCCAGCTTAGCCAAGAAAACTTCTACCCTGGATTTGTGGAGAGAAAGTTGGCCTTGAGGAATAAGTAGATAGTATATAGAGAAAGACAATCCTCTCTCTGGCACACAAGTATATACACCTATACACACACATGTGCATACTCAAACATGCACACAAACAAACTCTTAAAAAAAGAAAGTCATTTTATTTTACTGTGGTATAAACATAATAGAGATTAAATTTATGGTATAAATTCAAATAGTCATCCTGATTATTTTTTCTGTAACATCCAAGATCAGTATTAATTTTTTTCAAATGAATACTATGGGTTGGACAGATGACTCAGTGGTTAAGGACATTTGTTGTTCTTGCAGAGGACCACCTACAAGGTAAAGGAGCACAAAGTCTCTCTTGGGAAAGGAAGTGCAAAGTAATACTTTGCTCAGATTCCATTGCCCAGAAGTTGTTCCCATGGCCAAATGTAAGAAAGGCTGGCTGGGAAATATCACTTGCTGTGTGCTCAGGAGAAAGCTAAGAAAGACCTCCTGAATCATTGGCCACCATTAGCTACCATCTTGTACGGCCATGTGCTTCATTTCTTCCTCCTTTTTTTTATTTTTAATATCTGAGAATTGTACATAAACAGTGTTGTGGGTTTGAACAATTCTCTCCTCCCACTCCAGTTCCTCCCATACCCACACTCTCACTTCTCCATCCCCACTTCATGTACTTAATTTTTAGCCCACTGAGTATACTTAGTACTGTCAATATATGCCTGGGTATAAGGCCATCCTCTGGATCACAGGATCCTACCAGGGACTGCAGCCCAGAAAAAAAATATAGACTCTCCCCAACCCCCACCCCCATCACTAACCCCAGTACCCACCAGGCAATAGCTCCTCAGCTAGGTTTGAGATTTTATGATCTCCTCGCCCATCTATGCTGGAATTTTTGGCTGGCTTGATCTTACACAGCTCTTGTGCACATGGTCATAGCCACTGTGCGCTCATGTGTATGATGTCACATATGGAAAACATTTTCACAGAAGTCCTTTGATACTGCTGGCTCTTACAATCTTCCTGTCCCCTCTCCCTCTATGATCCCTGAGCTTTGGGGGAAGGAAATGTGATCCAGATGTGGTCTAGACTTGGGCATTTCATAGTCTCTTATTCTCTGCATTGTGATGAGGTACGAGCTTCTATCGGCCACCGTCTTCTGAGAGCAGCTTTTCTGTAAGGATTGAGAACTGCCCCACGTACATCATCAAGACACTGGGCTCTCCTTTCTCAATGCACCAAGAGCTCATTCCCTTATAGATTCTAAGACATAAAGGGCTGTTTATGTCATCATCACCTGTTGCAATTCCCTAAGCCCTCTGGACAAATCCAATCTTCCTCTGTTCAGGCTTAGATGAAGGATGCTGAAATAAATGAACTGTAGTTGAATAGTGTAAAATTTCCTTTGGAGTTGAAAGTCACAATCAATCAATCAGTCAGTCAACTCTCCTTTCATTTCTTCTCCTGCACTCTGTTTCCCCTCCCCCCTCCTTCCATTCCTCTTTCTCTCTTTCTAGCTCTCTTTTTGAGACAAGGTCTCAGATGTCCCGGGCTGACCTTGAACTCATTGTAGTTAAGGGTCACATTGACTTTCTCTCTCTTCTCTCCCGAGTGCTGGGATTACTGTCCTGTGTCATGTGTCCCTAGTTTATGTAGTGTTGGGGTTCTAATCCAGGACTTTGTGTATCCTCAAACAAGCATTCTAGCAACTGAACCACATCCCTGACCCTCAGAGTGGCTTCCCTTCATAATTGCCTTGTATCTTAAAATAGAGAACTCATTTTAAATGCATTAAAATAGATATTAAAATCAACGCCAGAGATACTGCCTTTAAATTACAGCCATGTGCACAGTCAGTGCTTGACGAGCTGTGCCAAAGAAAATGAATGATAGAAAGCAGGAATGATGTGATTTCCTGATTACTTTGGAATTCAGTGTGTATACCCATCTCTACTAAGCCTTATTTTCAGAACTGGCCTCCATTGTCATTTATGCCAAGTGACCTATAAATATCAACCACATGCCTAAAATAAAGAGAACAAATAGCTTAGAATATACATTTTGAACAAAGGCAATATTCTTTGGACAATTTAGGAAAGCTTGAACAGCTAGATAATCCTGTTTGGGACCAAGGTACACACATGCTTTTCAAACAATAACTCCTGGTACCTCTACCTGCTGTTTCACCTCAGCATTATTGCCGAACTGGAATTACATCTTATTGTGTTCCTTTAAATCCATGTGTTGAAACCTAGTCAACAGTGTTCTGGCATTAGGAGGTGCAGCCTTGCGGAAGAGATAAGATCGTAAGATCAGGGCCTCTGCAAATGGAGTATCATATGAAGGTCTCCAGAAAGCTGTCTTGCCTCTTCTACTAATAAGAGCATAGCAAGAAGGTCTGCTGAAGAGAAGTTTCCAAACATCAACCTGACAGCTCCTTGGTCCTGGCCTCAACATCCAGACATGTAAGAAGTAAATTCCTGTTTATAACTTTCCCAGTTTATGATATTTTCTCAAAGTAACTCAGGCTAAGGCAAGAAACTTTTAAAAAAAATATTCAACATGCTATAAAAATACAAAACAGCATATCACTCGTAAAAATCAAATTTCTTTAACTAAGATCACATTTGATAATAGTCTGTTAATAAGAGTATCTTTGGGCTGAGTGTGTAGATTAGTGGGAGAACATATGCTTTACACATGCTAGGCTCTAGGTTTTAAAGTGTGTCCTCAGTTGATCATCTTACTCCGAACTGAAGAAAATTTTCCAAAAATAAAATGATAGTCAAAGGAGCAATTTCCAGAGTTAGTAAGAAATTACATAATTACCCCAGTATTATTAAAATAAGGCAAGATTGCAAAACATGAACATAGCACAAATGAATTTTGCCCTAATAAGACAGAGCTCATATCTTCTGAATTATGTGAACCTATAGAATATACCTAACATCAGTTAGCCACCTATGTAAAACTTACAGAGCTGTATATAAGGCAAAGAACATGATGGATGTGGTAACAAAGTCTGAGAAGTACTGAGAACTAATGACGTTTTAAAGCATAAATGTGATAACGCCTTCCTAAATAGTTACTGTAAATACTTGTCTCAATTAAAGCATTAAAAGTAGTAGTTCCTTGACTGTTGACCATAGTAAGAAACAAATTACATTATGGCAGCACTTCTGTTTGAAAGTCTCTTTATCACAAAATGTAGACAACGGTAATTACTATGTTGTTGGATTCTCCCCACCCGATCTGGGGCTTTGTGATATTAAGACAACCTGACTAAATCGCCTTTCAGGTATTACAAGGAGCACAGGAAACATTTTCATGGCATTTGAAATCAAATTAGTCAACGTTAATCTCAGGCTCACCAGTGGTAATCCTTCACAGTAGAAAGACATGCTTATTCAGTTTCTAATGATTAGACTTTGTATGAAGATTATTACAGTAGTGACTGTTACAGTCAGTTAGGGGATGGCATTTCCCCATATCTCATTTCTAGCATGAAAATTTAGCATACACTTTACATAAATGAACAGGGTTACCCCAAGGAAAGTGATTTGTCTGAGGCTCACAGTTTGTGTCGGTATCCAATCATTAATAACAATAAAACCTTTGAGCTAGACAGGCTATAAAGAGATTGAAATAAGGCAGTGAGATCTGGGAATGGCTGGCTGTTGTCAAGTACCTGGCACAGTGCCATTATGTCCTTCTCGTGACTATACCAAGGCTATTTTCACATACAAGAGATATGAAAGGAAGCATTTTAAGACACTTGAACAGCAAATTGACACAGGTACATTCCACAACTTTATCCAGTGTCTCCTCACCATCTACACACTTATTTAGCATCTGTGGTGTTTTAATATGCTTGGCCCAGGGAATGGCACTATTACGAGTTGTGGCCTTGTTGGAGGAAGTGTGTCACTGTGGGGGTGGGCTTTGAGACCCTCCTCCCAGCCATATGGGAGCAATCTCTTTCCTAGTTGCCTTTTGATCAAGATGTAGAACTCTCAGCTCCTCCAGCACCATGCCTGCCTAGACATTACCATGCTTCCTGTCATGATGATAATGGACTGAACCTGTGAACCTGTAAGTCAGCCCCCATTAAATGTTGTCCTTTATAAGAGTTGCCTTGGTCATGGTGTCTCTTCACAGCAATGGAAACCCTACCTAAGACAGCTGCTATGGCATGTAAGCTATTCTCCTAGGCAACAAGGATTGAAAAGTAAGACAAAATCTCTTCCCTGAAGAGATCATAATTTAGTTGGGTAGACAATAAAGAAATGTCAGGAGACATGGAGATATGGGCTACATAGCTTGTTAAACTGCCAGTCATACAATATCTGTATCAGAATCGTGCAGAATATGTGTGGAAATCTCGGCCCACCATTCAGGGCTACTAATTGGGCATCCCTGAAAATGCTTTTCCAGGAGATTGTTATTATTTTTATTTAAAGATAAGGATTTGCTATATGTTCCAGCCTGGCCTCGAACTCATGGTGATCCTCCTGCCTCAGCCTCTACGCGTTTAGATTACAAGTGTACAACACTACACCCAGATCTAGAAATGTGCATTTTAACCCTCCAGTGATCCTGGCTCTCAGTAAAGTTTGATGGCCATTGCTAAGAGAAGTATCCAGTATGGATTCAGTCTTCCCCTCCGTGGATGCAAAGTGATGAGCAGAAATAAAAGTTTATTTATTCTCAAGAGAAGTCATTAACTCAAGATAAGCTTTAAAAGAAGCAATAGCCAAGTTAATAAAACTAGAGCTTAGTAAACACAAGGGACACAGAATTACAAAAAAGTAGAACATTTTAGGGGTAACAAGATGGCTCAGAGGGTAAAAGTGCTTGCTGAATAAGGCTGACAACCTGTGTTCAATCTCTGGAACCTACCCAAAATGGAAGAGAACAGAAAGTTGTCCTGTAGCCTCGGTCAGACCATTGCTCATGTGTCTGCACTGGCCTCAGTCCTGTAGCCCACATATCTTCTACACACACACACACACACACACACACACACACACACACACACACTCTCTCTCTCTCTCTCTCTCTCTCTCTCTCTCTCTCTCTCACACACACACACACACACACACACACACAAGCACTCACACACAATCACACACGCATGCATGCACATACACACATACACACACACATACACACATACACACACACAAGCACTCACACACACAAGCACTCACACGCAATCACACACACAATTTTAAATCTAAAAATTAGTAATGGTCGTAAATTTACAATTGAAAATAGAATTTAAATGCACATAAATTGCTGAATAATTTACAGTAGCAGCAATAAGTACAAAACAAACAAGTATCACTGAATATGAGAAAGGCAGATACAGAGAGAATTCAAACTATTCACCGGGAAGCTAGCAGGGATAGAGAGTGCCTCAGTGGTTAAGAGCACCGGCTGGTCTTTCAGAGGACTGGGGATTCTGAGTATTCACATGGCAGTATACATCTGTCTGTAACTCTTGTCCCTGGGATCTAATGCTCTCTTCTAGCCATTAAGGACATGGGTACACATGTGGCACACAGCTATACATTCAGACAAACATTCATATGCATAAAATTATTTAACAAACTAGAAAAAAAATAGGGAAGTTAGGCATGGTGGCATATGTCTATAATCCCAGTATACAGAGGCCAAGGCACAAGTATATCAAGTTGAAGGTCAGCCTGGGCTACATAGTGAAACCTTGTCTTTTTAAAAAAAGATGATTTTTTAATTTTTTTTCAGAAATGGAGAAATAATAAATAAGTTTATGGCTGGGATCATCTCAATACTTTAAAGAGGGCAAATTATTCTTATACCTTTAAAGTAATTCAAACAAAATTATATATTTTAGCTTTTCAGTAGAAAAATGAATTCCTCATTGTAGTAGTGCACCTGATAAACACATAAAGATCATAACCTGACAGCCTGGTTTTAAGTCTCAACTCTAACATAACACTGTGTCCTAGGGTAAGTTACTAAATCTCCCTGAGCCGCAGCAGCTCTGAAAGCTGAGGCTAGCATCGCTTGGCTCTTTTGTGTGTTGGTGAGGAGAGGGACTGTGTCAGTCTATGTGTTTGCTATTGTTTTTAACATCAGGGAACTAGTTAAATAAATCATGACTGAGTCATACAGTGGAGTCATATAGAAGGTAAATAAATAGTTTTTTATGAAAGTAACCTCAAGATACACTGCTTATTAAAGGAAAAGGAGGAATACAGCAACATAGGAAGTTTTCCAGTATTTGTATTAAGAAAATAAGCAAACAAATGCTTGTATTGTCTTTTATATGAGTTACCGAATATCTCTGGAAGTCTATCAGAACAACTTGGATGGGGGAAACGGCAGGCAGGAGGTTTTTTACTATGTATATCAACAAGATTCAAACTTATAATGTGATGTGTGTGTGTAAAACACTAGACAATTAGATTTTTTTATATTATGTGCATATGCATTTTGTCCGAGTGTGTGCATTCCAATATGGACATCAGAGGACACCTTCCAGAAGTCACTTCTCTCCTTTCATCCTGTGGATATGGAGGTTTGGTGGTGGTGCACGCCTGCACTGGCTGAACCTACTGCGCAGCCCCATATACTTTTGTGTTGGACTGACTACTTGTTTACAAATAAGAATAAGTTTTAAATGACCACAGCGTTGAATATAAACTTTAGAATGTAAAGTGAGTATGTGAACTCATGGTGTTCAGTATTACTGAGCCTGTGCACTAAAGCTACAGTGTGAGAGCACCTCACGTCTGTCAGACTGGCGAAGTGTAAGGTCATGAGAGAGTTCAGCAACAGAGTCCTATACTGCACACCCAACAGTGGAAATAAGAGCACAAAAGGATTATTGTAATGATGTACTTATTCCATGTCTATATTGTATTATCATGGTTGGATGTTGTATGTTATATATGATCTAGGAACGCCACATGTTGGCAAGGGCTAGTGGAAACCGGTTACATATTGTAATAAATGCATAGTTTGATACTACTTATGATGGCAAAATATTAAGCACTATGGACTAAAACCTGCTGTCTTCTCTGAGTTTATAACTGATGGTATTTGGAGATGGGCCTTTCAAGATGATTGTTTTTCTTGTTTCAGTTTTTAAATGTATTTACTTGTAGTGTGTGTGCACACACATGCGATCACAGTCTTGTGGTGTTCAGAGGAAAACTTTTGGGGGTCATTGACCTAAAATGATTAGATTTAGGGGGTAGTTGTAGGTGAGACATGAGAATGAGGGTGTCCCTGACTCTTTCCTAAACACACTCCCAAGAAGAAAGAAAATCCATGAGCAAGATCAAGAAGATAGCCATCTGCAAATCACGACTAGGCCCTAACCAGAACCTGACCTTGGACTTGACTATATAACTGTAAGAAAGTGTCAGCTATTTAATCTACCTAGCCTATGATATTTTGTTATAACTTAATTTTGTTCATTATCAGGCAAATGTACAAAGGCTTAGCTGTTCAATACTGTGAACTTTAGTAACTAAATGAATAAAAACATTACATGTGTCTACATTAATAAGACATTGGCAAGGATTTGTTGAGACTGGTAAGATGGCTTCATGGGTAAAAGAGCTTGCCGCTGGATGGAGAGATCTAACTCCCTCTGATCTCCACACTAGGGTCATGACATGCACAGTACACACACACACACACACACACACACACACACACACTAATCTAAAAAGTAAAATAAAATGAGAGTTGACTAAAGAACAAAGTTTTGGGATAATATATGTGGTCTGGTACTAGTTATTTGAAATGTAGTTGTTTATCTTACATATACATGAAAATTTACAGTATATATGAGGGATACAGAACACAACCACAGGAATGGCCCACTGTTGTTTCTGAGCTCCTTTTTGGAATAAAAAGAATCAAGGTAGACTAGAGCTCTAGCTGTTGCCTTCCTTCCTTCCTCTTTCCCTCCTTCCCTTTCTCCCTCCTTCCCTCCCTCCCTCCCTCCTTCCCTCCCTCTCTCCCTCTCTTTCTTCCTTTTAATATGTACGTACAGCAGGGCATCTGCACAGCTGACAATGCTTGTGCGTCCCTCTGATCTCCTTGGATCCCTTCCTGACTCTACAGCAAACTGGATAGTGAACTGCCCAAAGCTCTCTTCTGCGACTGTTCTCCTCCTGTCTACTCTTGAAACCCACTCTGGTCAGGTTTTCACCCACCCATTTAACTAAAGCCATCTATGTCGTTGTCAAGTTCAGTCGATGACAACCACCTTGTTAAATCCACAGTCCCTCCTAGTGCTAGACATTCACTTGCTCCGTGTTGTAACACGTTCTCCTACTGTGATAAGAATCTGTGTTATTCTTTAACAAGCATTCTTTTTCATCACTTTCCACAGTTGGGTTTATATTTTTATAGGACAGTGATGTTAGATCTGGCTCTCTGATGGCTTCAAGGCGATGGAATGTTAGCCAGCTTGATGTGACAGGAACCTTCACAGTGCTCATAAGTTTTGGAATGCCATTTAGACTTCCACAGTGTCCAGTGAGGTCCTAAACCAGCTGCTGCGTCTTCCTTCTGGGTCCTATAGATCATGAGTTCAGGCAAGGCCGACTTGCCTACTATACCTACCCACGTATTATTGGTGGCCATGAAGACAAAGTCAAATTACTGTGCTAGGGAGTGATTTGTTGTACATTGTTACTATGGCATTCCTAACAGAGCTACCTTCCAGGACACATGGATGCTCTGATTTTGCTCCAGGCTCACGCTCCATCCCCCTTCCCTAACCACTCACCACAGCAGTGCCCCAGAAGCTTGTCTGCAGACCTGGTCTCTTTTCTCATTTCTTTTGTTCTTAGCCACTTAAAAAATATCAAGACGCTGTTAAGTCCTAAATTAATATCTCCAGCCACGCCCCTCTCTCAGTCTGCAGATTGAGATAACCAACTGCATGCCCAATACGCCCACTTGTTAACCTAATGGGCTCCTCAATTTAAATCAGCCCTCGAACAAGTTCTGCCCTTTGCCCTACTTTTTTCTCTGTCTTCCTCTTTATACAAGCAATATGTCCTTTGCAGTTACTTATGGAAAATGCTTTGAAGTCATTTTTGACACACCCTTTCTTATCTCTCACATCAGATCTTTGGGAAACGGGTTGGCACTATCGTCATGATGTATTGGAGGTTTGAAGATGAAACAGGGTGTGGCTGACCTGAAGCTCCCCTGTGTAAACCAGGCTGGCCTTGAACTCATAGAGATCAACCAGCCTCTGCCTCTGCATGCCAGAATGTATTTTAAAGCCTGACCTTTTCACTATGATCCACTTCCTCTTGCCTCCACTATATCTTATCTGGATTGTACAAGAGCCTCTTAATCGTTTCCTTGCTCCGTCTCTCCTGTTCCTCCCCATCCCCTATTCTATTCTCAGGAATGTTGTTAGAATGCTTACTTTAAAACGCCAGGCTGGAGCAAAAACCTATAATCCCAGTACTTAGGAGGCTGAGGCAGGAGGATTGAAGGTTTGAGGGCAGCCTGGACTTTATAGCCAGATCTTGCCTCGAAAGAAGAAAGAAAAGGAAGAGGAAAGAAGAAGAAATCAGGAAGGAAGGAAAGAAAAGAAAAGGTTTAAAACTAAGCTGACCAGAAGGTGCCACTCTTCAGAACTGCTCCTTGAGACTTCACTAGCATTTGATGTTACCCTCCTTGTTCCAGTTCAGCTCCTCCGACCTCCTAGGTCTTCTGGGAACTGTGGATTCCCTCCCATCTGTGCCCAAGCCTTTGGCGTAGCCACCATTCTTGTTGCCTGAAGTGTATTTTAACCGGATAGACACACGGCTTTGCCACTTTAAAAATCTTGACTCAATCTTCCTTTTAGCCTGTCATTTCAGCACTGGGGATCAGGGGACAGGAAGGATATAAATTTGAGGATAGCCTAGGTTAATATCAGAAGTTTTATTCCCAGCCTCTGCTGCATAGTGAGTCTCAAAAACACAAGACACAAAAGCCTCCTTTCACTGAGGCCTTCAACAATGCAGCTCGCCCTCCCCTCAAAGATCTCCATGCCCTCCCCCCTCAAAGATCTCCATGCCCTTCCTTTTTTCGTGATACTTGTCAGGACCTGAACACAACATATTTTATTTTGCCTGGTTATGCATTAACTTTATTGTTAGCTCTGGCTAGAATGAATGTTCGCTCCCTGAAAAGAGAACATTTTTAGTTGTTGTTGTTGTCTGTTGAATCTTTAGATTCTGGGGGTGGGGGGCTAACAGCATTAAATAGGTCTTAAATTTAATTAAATGAATCTAGGCTTTTGCATGTTTGAAATTTTATACAGATAGAAACAGTGACAGACATATGGCAATTGTCTCTGATTTTTAGGGAGTTTCCAAATCTACCAAACAACGTATTTGTAACATGAAAGAAAAGCTTAGTCCAGTATTCATTTGTTTGTTTATTGATGTAGAGCACTGAGCTCAGGATCTCGCACGTGCTTGGTGAGCGCTCTACCATCTCTACCGTCGAGTTACATCTCCAGTAGGAGAGATCTTCAGCTTCTTAACTTTGCATTTGAACTCCTGGGCTTTGGGAGTTGTCCTCTCGTTGACTATTCTGTGGGTGTGCCCAGAGCTCTAGGTTACACACTGAAACCTTATTTTCAATGTTCTAGGGTTGGGTCATGGAAGGCTGGCTTGCTTGCTTGTTTTTGTTTTCCCTATCCACCGTCCCTACTTGTTGGAGAGTCCCGTCCTATCCTGATTCTACGTTTGAAACTCCAGTGCAAGCACCGCCCACATGGTGAGGCTATCCCACAGGGAAGGCAAACCCTCAGGATTGGAATTTTTAAGGTGGGAGGGGGATGGAGGATGGGGGATGTTCTAGTTGAAAGATCAATTCTAGTTTTTGGTTTGCCATAGAAGCAGGTACCTCTAGACTTAAATTTTGCCTTCCTGCTATTATGCTTGATTAGAAATTGTTACAGTTTTTACTATGATCATAACTAAGCACAGGACTAGATCGTTTAAAAAAAAAAGTCCAGTGCACACGCACAGGCTCAGCATTTCCAATCCAACAATCATTGAAGGAGACAGGAGTTTGGTAGACTCTGTTCCTTCCATCGGTTCTGATTACCATGAAACAAGTTGCATGCAGTCTGTTCTTCCTCGCCCTAAAAGCCCTGCTCCCGCCCCCGCGCGCGCATCTCCCAATTTTTCAACAATTCATTGTTTAACAATAAGAAGGGATTGAGCTCCCCAAATCTGCCTTGGCATCTTTGCTGGCCTGGTCTCTATTTTAGAGACTTATTTCTCCTCATCCCTTTTCTCCTCTCCTCCATCCGCGTCCGGGACCCATCCTGTAATCCCATCAGAGTCAAGCACGACCACAATTCCCACAGTATTTTGGTTAAGCGTGGAGATGACCCCAGATGATGGTATTCACACTCAGAAAGAAAGGGCACTCAGTAGAGTGGACGGGAATCGGTCCCCCCACCGCATCCTGGGTCGCCCGGGGCCAGGCTCTACCCGGGGCGAGGGCGGCAGCCAGAGCGGCTGGCAGGACACCGCACCCCTCGGCGGCACCTGGCGGCGGCGGGCAGGCGGGCCGGGGGGCGGTCCCGGGTGACGCGCGGGGCTGGGAGAGCCAGCAGGTGCCACCCCACCGCCTCCGCCTCTCGGCAGCCCGGGCAGCAGGGGCCGCTGTGAGAGCCGCGCTCGCACCGCCCGCCGCCGCCCTCGGCACCCGCGCGCGCTGCTCGCCTCCCGGCGTGGTGAGTGCGGGGCTGCGGGCCCCCGCAGGCTGGGGCGATGCTTTCGGGGGTGGCACGGAGGGCTGCAGGGGAAGGGCGCGTGAGCCATAGGGATCGAGCCCCCGGGGGTCGCACGGGAAAGGGAGAAGCGTGGGGCCGGGCAGGGCCTCCTTCCCAGCGGGACTGCTCGGCGATCTGGCGCGCCGCGCTCACCTGCGCCTCCCGGAGCCCTGGCGCCCTGCAACCCCAGGGAAGATCGCGGCCCCCGGGGAATGGGGTGCTGAGGTGCTGCGGGTGAGACTGAAAGAGGGAAGGTCTTGCTCGACCTTGGACCGCGGAGGTCACTTTCCCGGCTCCTGGACCTGGCTTCCCAGACTCCTCTTTACAAACCAGCGATCCCTTCTTCCTGCTTCTGGGTGCGTCCCGTCCGCGGGAACTCGGGGCGCTGTCTCTTTGGCTCCGGGAAAGCATCCTGTCCCGGTGGCTGCTGCGGGCCAGGGAGGGAGGATGAGTCCACCGCTGTGGAACAGGTCGTTCTGGAGACGGAGTGGCAAAGCCTGTCATTTATCGCCTAGATGTCGTGCGGGGTGAAGTGGGCCTTTCCCTCTCATCAGCCCTCGCTGATTCAAACTTACCGGATAAAGAGGAGCGCCTTTGGGGACTACCTGGGGAACTAGGGGCGGGAGCGGTCGGGCTTGCTGTACACCTAGCTCCAGATGCAGGAAGGCACGTACGTCCCACTACCACCGAGCAATAGTTTCAGCTCTGAGCTCCCGGGTCATCCTTTCTTCCACTCACTTCTGTTTTTGTGTTTCTTGTATAAAACTCATCCTCTTTAGTGAGTGCCGCCACCTTCGTACTTTGCGCTTGTGGTTTACAATTTACAGTTTTTGCACAGGAAGAAATTGTTCTCCCCAAGGTCATCGAGGACTAGGTTAAAAAAATCCCTTCCCCTTACTCCATAGCGGATGCTTATCCAATGTGAGTGTGCCTGGCACTGAGCGCTTAGCCCTGTCAGTCTTTAAGAAACCTGCTAAGTAGATACTGTTTTCAGTTTGGGGCTTGGCCTCCAGCCAGCCAGGAGCTGTTGTCCACTCTGCTAGTCTGACGAACCCAGAGTTCTTTTCTTGGTTCTAACTGTCACTAAGCACTATGCAGGTTCAAGCATCAGGCTCGGGACTCTCAATCTCTGGTCCCTTTTCTTTCTTGTTCATTTTACTGTAGCAACTAAAGCTGATATCAGGCTCTTGATCTCTCTTCTAGTCTCCCTGCTACTGGGTGTGAACCACAGTGGGCCCAAAACCTCATTTTTCAAGCCTACTTAACTTCAATTAAAATCCAGTGGCCCTATGTATTCAGTTTAGTCTAATATCTCTGAGGAGACATTATAATACTCCGTTTATGTCCTCCATGTCTTCCCAAAGGTCCCGCAGAAGATGACTTCTGCCACCATTAGCCCAGTCACCAAGGTGCAAAACTCAGCCTTCCTGCCTCCTGCTGCCACTCCCTAATCCCAATCATGGATTTATCCAGGTTTTCTGCTCTCACTTGCCTTCATCAGTCTCAGCACGCACCCTCCCCGTCTGCTTTTCACCACAACTCCTCTTTCCCAGTTCGAACAGGTATTTGTCACTTACCATACCCACATTTCTTTTTCCTCTTATTTATTTTGAAACAAGGTCTCATGTATTCCAGGCTGGTTTCAAACTCACTGTGTATCAGAGGATGACTTTGAACTTCCGACCCTTCTGTCTCTATCTCTGGATAAGCATGTGCCAACATTTCCAGTATTATTCAGTGCTGGGAAGGGAACCGAGGCTTTACCCATGCTAGATAAACATTCTACCAACTGAGCCACATCTTTGACCAATACACATTCTGACTATTGCTTATCTTCTTTAGTAAGTGTTTGCTTTCTTCCAGGAGATCCTGAGCAACTTAAAACGTTCCACTACCAGGCTTTCTGCCTAGTAGTTGCTTAGGAGATATTTGTAGAATAAAGTGCAGCATGAACTAAGGTAACACAGGTGCAGTAGCCTTGGTAGTAGTAGAAATTAAGCCAGCTTTATAGGATATTCATAAGCTTGCATTGGTGGGCGTGAGGGAGATGGCAGACAGTGTGGATGGGAGAGAGGAAAACCTTTGCTGAGTGTATTGCCACACCGAGGTACCCAGTTGTCCTGATTAATCATTACCTCTCCAGGAGCCAGATTTTATGGGAAGTGTGAATCTCAAAACAAAACAGGGAAGAAGAATAAGTTTTCTCAAAATAACTCTTTTTTAAAAAAAAAATTAGAAATATAGCAATACATAAAAGTGCATTAAACATCAGGTGAGGCCATGGCTATATTTAGTGGTAGAATGTCTTATTCTGTCAGAACACATGACACTGGAGGATGGTGCAGTCAGGACAAGCAGGACTCCTTTCACCAAGCTTGTGTGTCTGAGGTAAGCTGGAGAGGCAAGGCCAGCAAACGGTTGGCCACACATGGTAAGATTTGAGGTGACAAGATAAGAGGACACTAGGGACCAGTCACGAGGTAGGATTTTTCCTCAATAAATCCTTTATTCTCTATGATGTACGTCTCATACAAGCATCAATTTTAAGGTAAAGAAGGAAGGAATACTAGTTAGAGCCATCGTAGCTATGATGCTTAACAAACTGAGGAACAATCTGGACTTTAATGATTCATATCATATATTATGCATTATACTGTAAGCAGGTCTTTAAAGAGGAATATTTCTCACACGTTTTTATATGAGTCATTCAGCCTTGAACACTCAGAACTTATGGGAAAGTTGAAAACCTCTACCAATTTGGCAGATAAAAGATAGATCATCTAATGAGAGCTATGGTGACACATACTTGTATCCCCTAATTTTGGGAGGTGGAGGCAGGTGGATCAAAAGTGCAAGGTCGTCTTTAGCTATGTAGTGAGTTTGGGTTCACCCTATACTACATGAGACCCTTTCCAAGAAAACTTTTTTTGATCTTTTAAAAAAGTGAAATTTCCAACTATGCTTCATAACCAATGTAGATTGATTAAAAGCACATAGTAACACACTGGACTTAGGGAAGTACCCGATTTATAAATGGTGGCGAGGGCTGGCCATCACATGCAGTTCTTACATAGTATTCAAATGAAATGTTTCTACAGAGAGCAACAAATGCCTGTATAAGGATGCATCGTGCGTGCCCTGATTGGAGGACGTAAAAACTGGTGTCCCTACTATGGATATCAGTGTAGGGGACCCTTAAACATCTAAAATAGAAACTGTCATAAGACCCAGATGTACCTTGGGCATATACACGAGGATTCCAAATCAGCATCTACAGATACACACACACACACACACACACACACACACACACACATGTTTATTGACATTGTAAAGGCCATTAGCAGGGGAGGGACTTAGGAAGGAGAAGGGACAGAAACTGAGGTACTGGAACACATGTGACATCAAAGCAGAAGGGGAGACTGAGGGAGGCAGAGAAGCTCCAAGAGTGAAGAATGAAGTAAAGTGAAGGCTTTTACATCGGTCCTGGCATCCAAACTCAGGTCCTCGCACCTGCACGCAACAAGAGCTTTATCCACTGAGCATCCTCCTAGTAAGTGTCTGTTGCCTTAAAATAGTAAGAAAGAAACTGATTTCCATGGGACTCAACAAGTTTTCCAGGTTAACAACAAACCCGTCTGGAAAAGCAGTAAGTAACACAATCATAAATAACACAGCACAGACTCTTTCCTTTTAGTGTAAGGCAGCGTGCCAATCGTGCCAAGGAATCTTACAAGTTGTGGCCTGAGAAAACATTTGACTGTCAGCTTCATGTCAGGCAGAGTGGGCTGGCCAGATGTTGAAGCCTGTCCAAGGCTGTGTGGGTTAGTGGGACAATGTACTGAACTGCTGTCATACACAGGGGAGTGGGACAGGTAAAACAGAGACAGGCTAGGGAGCTCTCTGGAGCTCGGAAAAGAAAGTTGGGCAAGTGAGAAATGGCTGGGACATGGAGTCCAAGGAAAGAAATTGCAGAGATCTAAGAGTTGGAAAGTGTGTGTACCTCTCTTTCTGTGTGACTTTCTTTCTCTCTCTGCCTCTGTGTGTGTGTGCCTCTGTGTGTGTGTGCCTCTGTGTGTGCATTTGTGTATTTGTGACTGTGTATGTATCTCTGTGTGTGTGTCTCTGTGTGTGCCTCTTTGTGAGTGTATGTGTATGTGTCTGTGTGTGCCTCTTTCAGGGGCAGACTACTTCTGTAGTCTGGAAGCAGGTAAGGGACCTGTGAAGATTGTGTTTGTCACTCAACTGTTTGGTGTCTGACACTTCCAGATCGTGAACTTCTCCTATACAGGTTCTGTGTCATTTCACTATCAGATTTGGAAAGAGCAGCTACCTTCATTGTTTATATTCTCTGCCTGGATAGTATTCAGCTTGCCTGTCAATTTTGGGATTAAAAAAAATAGAGGGCATGGGCATCCTTTGTACCTCGGTGCTTACAGAATGGTCAAACCTATTTAAATTAGAAATCTCTATAGACGATGACGAGACAGAGATTTTGGTTGTTTTTCAGGCATCGGTACTAGCTGTAGAGAGATACCTTGTGTTTGTTCTCTCTCAAGTCATCTTAAGTCAGCAAGATCTATTCGGGGTCCTTGTGTTGTACTTGGGCACAGTGAAGGGGAAGCAGGAAGAGTACTGCTGGCACACTAGGTGAAGCACGCAGCAAAGATTCAAAACCAAGATCTACACAGTCAAGCTTTCTCCACCCTGCATACCAAACTCTGTGGTTGACAAGGAGCTGCTGTGGGATGGTGATGCTGTCACTTAGTGAAGGGATAGGGCAATCCTAAAAATAAATCCAGTGTAGACTTTAAGGTCAATGGCAGGAGTAGCCCAGAACATTCTTCAGTCTGCCTTCTTCTCTCCCTATCTCAGACGCCATTGCGATTTGCTTGGTGTTTTCAGGATTAAATGAGGTAATAGCACAGAACTGAGAGAGAGGGTGCTTCTTACTTAAGGGTGACCTTCCTTAGGCCTGTCCAGGAGCTCCCCTGCCCTCTTCTTAACTGTTTTCTCCTGCCTGTTTAGGTAGACAATAGAGGGTAGGATTGGGGCTCAAAAAGATTTATGTCTGCAACACACTAGCCGCCAACGGTGTTCACTACATATGCAAACCTTGCTGCTTACTCATCATCTAGTTAGTGCATGAGAATGACATCATCCTTCAGCCTCCTACCTGTAACTCTATCCAGCAGGTGTGACTTTAGCAGGTGTGACTTTAACGTGAAGACAGAAGGCAGGATTGACTGATGTTCTTAGGAATCTCGAGTCTGAGTGCCTATCACTCAGGAGTGTGGGGTGGGTCCCTGCCCTTATGTAGATAGTGTTTTAAATCAAGGCACAAGAGCCAGTGTTTATTTTCAAAGGAAGAAAAAAAATAATGTGAGTGATGGGTAAACCATTTATCATTAAATATAGTTGCCATCCCTACAGATAAAAAAAAAAAAGGTTGGATGTTGGCAATTTGCACGTGGTTTCCCACCCTCAACCCCCCAAGAAACAATGCAGTTTTTGGTTTGTTTTGTTTTTGTCAGTTCTGAAACTTTGACATTCAGCGGGTTAGCTCTCATCCACGTTGTAGATTTCTGAATGTGGTAACAGGCACGTAAGTTACCAATATGTAGAGCTTGTTTGGTGAATACTCATTCTCAATACGTTTTCTTGACAAATGTACTCGATTGTGGTATGGGACATTCCTTATTCCCTTGGCCCAGACGGCTTTATTGAACCTGGTGTCAATGCGCACATCTGGAGTCTCCACTTCCGAATTTCTTTGAGTGCCGGAGGAGCACACTTCTTGAAGCCCGCTCCATGGATGCGGTTGTGAACCTTGATGGTGTATTCTCGGGTCACCACCTCGTTGATGGCAGAATGGCCCTTCTTCTCACCACCCTTCTTTTCGGGGAGCTATCTAAACGCAGTCGACCAGGAAGCTTCTGCGGGGACCAAGTGGGAAAAGGATGGGCGTGAGTGATTATGGGAAGGAAAGTCCCATAGCCCTACAGCTTAACAATGCAGTTCTATTGAGAATCTAACATGCTAACCTGATACGACTACAGATCTCATGTCACTCACCATACACACACTGGGCAGTGCCCAAAGATAGAGAATGCTGGCTCCCAGTAACGGGTTCCCATCCAGCTGCTGTACTATTTGCTCAACAGAAGTATGTGTTTATTGTAAATTCTCTGCTTCCAGTTACACGTGTGGTCGCTGTACATAATGTAAGTAAGTGTGTGAACTGATAGCATAAGTTCAGCAGGAAAGAGTATTATTGTTTCTGTGAGAGGCAAACTGAACTCTTTGGGAAATTCCCACGAAAGGGAGCCCCTGAAAAAGTGATTGGGAAAACTATAAAAGATCAGAGAAGGAAATTGTAAAATCACACCCTCCCCTCTAAAAAAAAAAAAAAAGCAAAAGAAGAAAGAAAAGAAAAGTGAAACCTGAAAGCTAATATCCTGTGTTTGCCTTACAAATGTTGCCTTTGTTATAGTATTTTTGATCCAGTTAAACATGAAAACTGGAAATTGGAGAAAATAAGGTCTTGGTATGACTAATACCAAAAAGATATTATTGAGAGGGTCATCCTCAAGGAAGGTCTTAGACAGGCTCTGAAAAAGTTCAGAAATGGTACATGTTTGCATAGTTTATGGTACAGAAAGTATTTGTTATATACAAAATTTAAAGTAGCTCCCCCTAACAACTAACGTCCTCCTCCTCCTCTTCCTCCGTCTCTTCCTCCTCCTTTTTCTCCTCTTCCTCCTTCTCCTCCTCTTCTTCTTCCTCCTCCTCTTTCTCCTTTTCTTCCTCCTCCTCTTCCTCCTTCTCCTCCTCTTCCTCCTTCTCCTCCTCTTCTTCCTCCTCCTCCTCTCCCTCCTCCTCTTCCTCCTCCTCCTCCTCATTCAGAAGAAGTTACATTGCTACTCTCTGCAGTTACTTATACCACACAGTAGGAAGTGGTGAGAACTGTTGTTCTGGGGCTGACCCATCTGCCTTCAGCAATAAAGACAAGGGGAGCCTTTGCCACTGGAACTTAGCGAAGGGCAAATCTTTCTTTCCTTTGCACAGCTTCCCCCTAATGCTACATGATCAGATTGTACTTTTTGTTCATAATTGGACTTTTGGCATCCAGAGGACTTCTGAATTCACCTTGAATAATGTGGGCCAATATATAGAACTTAAGAGTAGGTTCCTACCTGCCATAAGTAGTTTACATGAGGGTGGAAAGCAAAATCACACACTCTAGCAGGATCACAGTTGCGTACCACCTGATAGCTTCCTTAGTGCTGTTAATCTGACAAGCTGAATGGGTGTGATATCACTTATTCTAGTCCCTAATATCATAGAAGGATTAGCCATTCTTTCTAATGCATTAACAGGTTAATATACAAAATCTGCATTATAACAGAAGATAGTATATATTGTAATAACACTTACTGAGAACCAAATGTCTGTTGAACCCTGTGCTATATGTTCTATACATGCTTTAATCTTATTTATTTTAAAGATTTATTTATATGAGTATGCTGTGGCTGTTTTCAGACACACTAGAAGAGGGTACCATATCCCATTACAGATGGTTGTGAGCTACCATGTGGTTGCTGAGAATTGAACTCAGGACCTTTTGGAAGATCAGTCAATGCTCTTAACCACTGAGCCATCTCTCCAGCCCTGCTTTAATCTCATTTCACTGTCAAAAAGTGGCTGGAGAGATGGAGAAGTGGTTCAGAGCATCTACTGTTCTTGCAGAGGACAGGAGCTCAGTTCCTAGCACCTATGAGGGGGCAGCTCACAAATGCCTGGCTCCCAAGGCCTCAGATGTAGATAGCAAGCTAGGAGAAGAGTCACTTTCTTCAGAAAAGAGCCTAAATGCTTTTTCAGCTTACGCTCAGTTTTTCTCTGTTATCCTAACTCTGCAGCTCTTAAATTTTCCAACTCCACACTGGGCTGCAGGTAACACTTGTTACTCCTACAGACTTTACAGTGGAATACGGACAAGGCTGGGCTAGGCCTCCCTCAGTTTACAGGTAGAAACAGTGCAGTGGAGGCTGTGCAGTCCTATACTTAGTCCTGAGGCTCAAATGAAGCCCAGCTGAAAGTGTTAAAGGAAAATATGCAATTTTAGCACAGAAGATTAAAAGACTCTAGTCCAAGTCAGAGACTGTTCCTTGTCTCCCCGTGCTCTTCCTCTCCACGGTCTCTGACCTTAGTACTTGAGGTTGTCCCTTTTGAGTGGCTGTTTTGAGTATCTTGTTGGAATCATTATTTGTGAGGTTGGTGGCTTAATAGTATTGGCTACTGTTCCTGTCAGACTTCAATGTGGGTTTTTCCTTATTTTTACCAGCAGACAGAAAGAACAAGGGTGAATTGTTGACTAATTAATTCATAACCGACACATGTATGTTGGCTGTTCATTTCTTGCTTTTATTTTCATTTGTTTTTTATTGTTTTGTTTTGAGATGGGATCTCTTGTAATTCAGGCAGGCTATCCTCAAAATCTCTATGTAGCCTTGTGCCTCCACCGAGTGTTTAGGCAGGGCTGGGGATCTAATCAGTGCTTGTGAATGATAAGCAAACACTTCCTGTGTCCTTAATTCTCGAAACCAAGAGTCTCTGCCTCCAAGAAATGTAAGTGATTTTCCCAAGATCTCCTGAGCGGGGAGTGGAAGATCTTGGTCTAGAATACAAATACTCTAAAAAAAAGTACTTATCCTGTTGCTTACTGGCTTATACTTGAAAGTCTGCTTTCTGATGTCTGGGAAAAAAAGTGGTAAGCGATATAGTTATCAACTTATGAAATAATTAGAGTATAGATTGAGGATCACTACATAGTTCATGTTCTCCTTTTCTCAAGGAAGAAAGAAAGAAAGGAAGGAAGGAAGAAAGGAAGAAAGGAAAGAAGGAAGGAAGGAAGGAAGGAAGGAAGGAAGGAAGGAAGGAAGGAAGGAAGGAAAGAAAGAAGGCCTATAATTACATTATGACCTCAGCATGGAAGGAAGGTCAATTTAGGTCATGTGCTTGTGGTAAGCGGAGCACTAAATGGGAACTCAGTTTAAAAAGTAACCACAGCTCTAACGGTTTGGGTTTTGGTGATTTTAAAGCAGAAATTGTAAGTCAGTATCCTCCCCGTCCCCAGAAAATTGAAATTTGTCAAGTAGGTCACATACAGAGAATATTGACTTGCTTTTAGATGATTAATCAGTTTTGCTGAAAATACAAAGACATTCTTCAAATTAATAATGGTTATTAGTCAATTCACTCGTGGACATTGATAAAGTAATCATTCTTTTACTGATATCAACGAAGGTAAGCTCAGTAAGTGTTTCTCCAAATGCTGCAGGGCTGGGTTAATTAGGTCTAAAACTCTAGCAGTAAGTAGTATAGAGTCTCTGAAATTTGATGTTGCTAGGCATATGGCTTTAGAAAGCCCAGAAACCCTAGGAAATTTAGTATTTGTGCATAATCTAATCTCTGAGATGGAACCCCATTACACTACAGGCTGTCGACTTAAGAACGTAGGGAAACAGTATGTTAGATGCTGAGCAAATCCTACCTGACTGTGAAAGGATTAGCTTTAATGTTAATGTTGCAATCAGGCATAAGCCATGTGTATCAACCTTATCCAGGTCTGGGACAGCCAACTTTGCATCATGATAGTTTTATTTGTGTGTGTGTGTATGTGTGTGTGTGTGTGTGTGTGTGTGTGAGAGAGAGAGAGAGAGAGAGAGAGTACTAGAGCACTTTTACTCATTCACAGTAGAGAGGAGTTTAATTTTAAAACTTTGTTTGCCAATCAGCAAATGTCCTTGTGACATTTTCATTAAAAAATTAGTTTTGGTGACTACCCTGCCTCTTCCTCAACTCCATCTCTCTGTTTCCACCTCCACACACCGATCCATCTACTCTCTGTATGATTTGAAAGTAGCTTTATTTTTTCCCCTATCACCCTAGTTCAGAAAAAAAAAAATCTACTTAAATAAAAAAGTTTGGGTTTCTTGTTGAGGTGGGATTGGATCTTGTATGAGCCTAGATCATCCTCAGTCCATAGGTCCTCCTGTCTCTGCTTCCCAAGGTTTGATATTACAGACCTGAGTCACCAAACCTGACTAATGCTTTTATTTTGTAAATTACGTTTGTATTGACTTGTTATATGCCAGTCACTGGGTGCCTCAAAAGTTAGAGCAGTGGTTCTCAACCTGTGGGTCACAAACCCTTTGAGGGTCAAACGACCCTTTCACGGGGCCACCTAAGACCATCAGAAATATCACCATTATGATTTGTAACAGTAGCAAAATTCCACTTATTAAGTAGCAACGAAATACATTTATGACCGGGGGTCAACACGACATGAGGAACTGTGTTAAAGGTTGCAGCGTTAGGAAGGTTGGGAACTGCTGACCTAGTGGCCACCTCCAGTTCTCCTTATCTGGTGTCTGCGTTCAGATTAGCAGCATTTCTGTCAGCTCCGTCAGGAACTATAAGCCACTAATCCTACTGCGTTCCTATAATCAATTCTCTGCCGAGAAACAAACTTAATTTTTAAAAGCGTAGGTTGAGATCACGTGACTATTGTGCTTGAAAGCTTATGACTGGGAGTTTTGGTTGCGCTGTAGATGGTGAATTTGAGGTGTATGTCTTCATTTAAAGAAGCAAAAAAAAAGAAAAAGAAAAAAGAAAAAGAAGGAAAGAAAGAAACAAAGAAAGAAAAGAAAAAGAAAAAAGGAAAGAAAAATGCACACTTTAAATGATAGCTTCTGATGCTTTCATCTCACACGGAGACCAAGATGAAAGCTGCTCTACCACAGCAGGAAGACCTGCCTTCCCATCATCCTGGAATCAAGCATCACTCTCCCTGTCTTCTCCCTGTGCTTGCTTCTGTTCTCCTGACAGGGTTCATTCCTGCCTCCGGGCTTTGTTCTTCATTCTTGTCCCCCTCCAGACCTCTCAACCTGCACACCGTCTCCAGGACCTTCCATCTTCCTGACTAGGCTCAGTTCCCTGCCCATCACAAACACAATTCATTTCTTCCTAATGTCTGCCTGTGTGTGCAGTTATCTTTGCTTATGTGTCTGTCTTCCCATAAGAACATACATTCCTTGAAAAAGGTATCTTAATATAACTTTAGTGTCAAGAGAGGAGGCTCGACACATAGCAGTTTTCAAATTTGTTCAATGAAGTCTCTTCTTACACCAACCTTACAGTTTGGGAAAATCTCGGCAGCCTTGACTTGTGCTTGTTGGCAAGGACTTCAAGGCCCTCTCAGCTGGGACACTAACTCTACTCAAAGAAAAACACTCTCTCTCTCTCTCTCTCTCTCTCTCTCTCTCTCTCTCTCTCTCTCTCTCCCTCTCTTTCTTTCCTCCCTCTCCTCTTCTCTCTCCCCAGTAAACAGCATACCTCCATAGCTTCTGCATCAGCTCCTGCCTCCAGGTTCCTGCCCTGCTTGAGTTCCTGTTCTCTCCGTCTCTCTGTTTCTCTCTGTCTCCCTTTCTCTCCCTCCCCCACCTCTGAAAAGGAGAGAGAGAGAGAGAGAGAGAGAGAGAGAGAGAGAGAGAGAGAGAGAGAGAATGATGTTGGGGACCAAGTGTCAGGCAGCCTAGTCAAATCAATGTCCTTCAAGCTTAGTTAGTAAGAGACTCTGTCTCAAAAACTAAAGTGAAGAGTGATCAAGAATATATCGGGCACTGATCTTTAGACTACACACATGAGCATGTACACACATACACAGTGTATAGACATATACAAGAGCCCATGTGTAAATGTGCATACATTCATACAAACATGAGTCCATATTACCACACATGCACTAAAAACGTGGCCACCACATACACCTTAGCCTCTGATTCAAGGGAAACTTCCCCCACCTTCTGTCTTTCTAACTGATCCAAAATAAACACAGGAGACGATAAAAATATAGCCATATATTAGTAGTCAAGCATGATGCTGCCAAAGCCAAGCTTCAAATGAACCTACTGTAAGATATTGTGTAACATGTTCCCAGAAACACCTGGCTCTGCTGGAGCATCTGCTCCTAGAGGATCCATTAGAAGCACTCAGCTGTGTGTGTCAATAATGCTGCCTTGCCAGTCCAAGACTATAGTCGCAGCAACCTTCCTGTAAGCCCAAATCTATCCTTTCCAGCATAGTTTGGTTGTCTTACAGTTTTTATTTCTGCCAAAAAAACCATTATGATCAAAAAGCAAGTTGAGAAGGAAAGGGTTTTTATTTGGCTTATATTTCCAGCAAAGGAGGTCAGGACAGGAACTCAAGCAGGGCAGGAACCTGGAGGCAGGAGCTGATACAGAGGCCATGGAGGAGTGCTGTTTACTGGCTTGTTCCTCACAGCTTGCTCAGTCTGCTTTTTAATAGAATCCAGAACCATCAGTACAGGGATGACTCTACCCATTTTGGGCTGGGCCCTCCCTCACCAACCAACAACTAAGAAAATGCCCAACAGCTTGATCTTATGAAGTCATTTTCTCAATTGTTTCAGAAAACTCTAGTTGGTGTCAGGTTGACATAAGTCCAGCCACCACACAGGTGATAGGTAAAACCCTCTGCTTCTTACTGCCATCTCATAAATAATTTTGTGAAAAACTGGGGCTCCTATTTTCATTAATATATTTCAAAGTCAGTACTTAAAAATCCAGGTTTCCGATAAGGTTTTCTATAATTCTTATAAAAAAAAAACCCAGACTTCCATGTAATCAGTAAAATCTGATTATTTTCTGATTATAATGTATTAATCTTAGAAGTATATTAGAATATTTAGCAAAAAGTAAGTGAATAAACCATAAAAATTTTGTAACTTGAAAAAAATGAAACATGCCACCCATAACCCAACCAGAAAGTACACTTTCTAATGTTTTGGAAAATTGTCTCTCATTTTTTTTATATAACCATTTTTTAAGTTGTTGAACTTTTCCTTTCTTCTTTTTATTTGAGACAGGATCTCACTATTAGCTCAGGCTGGTCCAGAACTGCCTATGTAGCCCAAGATGGCCTCAGACACTAGGATCCACCAACCTTATTGGGGTTACAGTGTATGCCACCACTATGGCTGACAAAGTTTTCCTTGAGAAAAAAAATTTAGATGAATATCAAGAACCACGCTTTTAAAAGCTAAAGCAAACACATTTTAACACAGAAGTTTTATTCCTTCCTCGAACAACAAATGAACCTACAAACAAACTAATCAAAACCTCCTCATATTATGGAAGTCTCCCAACATGAAGAAATAGGGTAATAAAATAGACTAGATGTATCATCACCTAGACTTAAGGCTAATCTTGTTTTTACCTGTTTTGGTTATAACACAATGTCACACTGAAGAAGTCTGAAATAATTAATGTCATGAAATGTGTAAGCAACACGAAACATTTGCAAATAAACCCATACGGCAAAGACTAAAAGGGCGATGCTTAGCAGATGACATAGACACAAGATAGGCTTTGTTTATCTTCCAAGGTGCCTTGTTAGGCAGTCTGAAGGAGGAGTGGAGTGGGAGAGAGGTGAAGGAGGGGAGGGGGCTTAGGGACACTGGGTTTTTGAGCAAGGTGCGCAGGTGGCTTATGGAACCGGAACCGGCCACAGGAAAACCACATCAGAGGAATCTTTAGTTGAGACTTGAGACATGCCAGTTCTCTTCCTCAAGGAAGTAACAGGCTCAAGTCTAGAATTTAGACTTTTAACTAAGGTTGCTTCTTCCGAGCAATGTTTTCATGATGGCCTTTTCAAAGGTATAGAAATGATTGGAATATTTCAGACATCACACAGTGGTGGGTAAACCATAATAGATAGGATTCTTCTCTTGCCCTTTACCAACAATTCATCCAGAAAGAAAATGCAGGGTATTTGAGTACCCCTTATGAATTGTCTAAGAAGAATACTTTCTGTTCCCCCAAGAGGACATTTGTAACTATTTGCCATGATCACTTTTATGGGGCAGCCCCTTGATACAATTTTAATTTTAGTTTCTAGAGGGACCTAATGCCTCTTTCTGCACCTTTCCGGTAAGCAGTGGAGGAAAGTATGTGCATGTCTTTGTTTCTGGAAAGTAGCAACAATCAGGAGGAATGTATTTAGGTGGCTGAGTTGCCCATTGGCTGACATATTTGATACCTGGGTGAAGAAGTGGAATTGGTCTCATCTTCAAAGGGGTCACAAGGTCTGGGGACTGGACAGACTTCCCCCATCTGCTGTTTTGCATGTTTGCAAAGAACTTGCTTCCACGGGAAAATGAAGCAAAGACTTCTGTTTTTGGACATCTCTCTTGAGGTTGGCTTCTGCTCCCTCTCTCTCTTTATCATTCCTGTTATTATGTGTGGGTGGATGGCTCTCCAAACCCATACTTCCTGCTGCAGTACAGCCTTCTGAATCCTTCTGGGTGCTATGCTGTGGGTAGTTGAGACTTTCCTTATCTGACTTCACTGATAGCCTCTGTCGCTGTCACCACCCACTTTCTCTGCCCATCTTTGCATTTAGCTGGGACTGTGCCAGGAGCATGTAATTAGCTCTAATGTCTCATGTCTAAGCCACAGCACCTAGCCTTCCATCTCTTGAAGCTCTTCTTCAATTCCACCCTACTGTGACCTTTGTTTTCCATTGGTCACCTCTTCATCTCTGTCTCATTTCCATATGTAGTTGGCAAAGCGACTCTAAGTAACGATAGTTGTCTCTGAATGTAATCTAATATCTCAACAGCTGTTTTTGAAAACTAGATAAAAAGGAGAATAGGCTGATGGATTTCAATCTTGCTTACACACTGACCAACATTATTAAATCCTTTCACTTAGCTACTCTCTACCTTGGCCTCATAACACAACCACTGTGGTTTAAAAAAACATCCCATTGTCCTGTAATCTCATCGACTTGGGTGGATGAAGCATTCCTGCCTTATCTTGGGATGAGTGGGTTTCAGTCTCAAACAAACAAACACCATTCAACTGAACAAAGATGCTCACTGCCATGGACAATTAAATCTGAAATTTTGGAGTATGACTGAAGAATCAGTATTATGTCATATTCTCCAGATGATTCTGTGTGCAAGCAGGAAGGATTCCTACTTCCCATTGCTCCTAACAACGATCCAGTTCTTTCACCAATTCTTAAATCCTCCTATGGAAATGAAAGATACACATCATATGTTTTCTTCAGTGTGTGGAACCTAGATTTAAATACATATGCATAGATGCATAAGTATATGTATATAACAAAATACAAACAAAAGCCCCCTACCAGCTAAGTATCATGGTACAAAGCTTGTTGTAATCTTGGCCTCGGAGGAGGCTGAGGCAAGAGGCTCTTGAGTTCAAATTAATTCATCCTGAGCTACACAGTGAGATCCTTTACCAAAGCAGTGCCAGGAGAAAGGCTCCTTCTATTAACTGCATTCATAACCTTCAGCAGTTGATGTTATTACCTACTCTGATAGAAAAAAAAAAAACCCAACAGGATTTTGTTGGTGAAATCTTTTAATGATTTTTGCTTTCATTTCACTGAGCCCTGGGACGTTCCGGGTATTGGGCATAGAGTAAACAGATAAGCAAACCCGTGCCTCAGAGCTGGCATGCTACAGCTGCGTATATACAGGTCATACAGGCAACCCAGCTTGTGATAATCGCTATGGGTGCTTGGCAAAGGGGCTCTAGCTCAGACTCAGGCTCTGGGAAGCATTCCTACTTCCTATAAAGGTATGCACATCATACCCTTCTTCACGTTACTTCTTCTGAGGGGAGAAGAACCTCACTGTTGCCCTGGTAGATAGAGAACTTATACCTGGGAAGCTAAGGCAAGGTGACTACTCCAAGTTCATAGCTAGCCTCTGCTAATAACAGAGTTGGCAGCCAACCTGTGGTATACAACAAACAAACAAACAAACACAAAACAACAACAAAAAACCCACTCAAAAGTCAAAACCCCCAAACCAAAAGAATGATAAAAAACTTGATTTTCCCTCTTCTCTCGCTCTCATGACTAATGGCTGTTGAAGTAGGCTGATTCAGGGTTGCCTGTCACACATCTGTCCTGTCTTAATGTTTGGCTTCTGCCTTGGGAGTCAACCTTCTTTCCCTATCCTAATTCCACAGGGGTTTCTGTGGGGGCCATTTTGCCCATCACGTTGACCTGTCTGACTCACTGACCATCTTCACCGCCTTATTCTTCATTCCGGTTTTGTGATTTTATACATACTCTGTGTCTTTTCGACATTTCCTTTTCCATCCCTGAGATTCTTTTCCCCAGCACACTACTTAAATAGTGATATTCTCTACGGGTCTATCCTTAGCATGTTACTGGAGTGTTAATCCCCAACTAGTTAAGGAAGTCTTCAAAATCTATAGAACTTTCATCCTGGATCTTCCTCCTGAATACCTGTTGAGCATCTCCACCTGAGTGATGAGTAAGGATGTCACATCATGGTTTCCCAATGTCCTGCTCTCTTTAAACCTGTTTCTCTGTTGGTGTTGTTTATCTTATCTGGTAGCCTGAACCTCAGAAGCTTTTGTCATTCTCTCCTGTGACTGAGTCTCCAAACCCATCTGTCTTGCTTCATGAGTAGTTCTCGACTGTGCCCACCACTGTTACATATGCACCACCAAGCTGTGCCCTTGTTGAAAGCTTTTAGTCATTTCTCAGCTGAGTGATGTTAAATCACACGTACTCTTCTCTGCCATTAGGGGCACCCCCTTCTCATCACCTCTCTCTTGGACTACAGCCAAGTCCTGTAGAGTCTGAGTTGAGGGCGTTGTTCTGGAGTAAGCATGGGTTGTCAGTGTGGTGGAAGGTGGAGAACTGTGTGGTTGAGCTCGTTCACTTACTGAGCTTCTCCTAGGGAAGGACCTTTGGGAAGTCCACATTGCTACTGTAGCATCATTTCAAACTGGTGGTTTCCTCTCCCTCCTCTGGAGGCTTATTCTACTGCCAGAAAATACCCAATTCCTACCCTTCCTTCAGAAATAGTTCAGACCTCATATCTGCCCATAAAGCTTTTTTTTTTAAAATATTCACATCTTTAATAGTTTATTCACTGATACTTTCTGTATGTCTGCATTGTCTCTTGCAGGAAACAGGGTTTATGAGGGGAGTAAGATGAACATATACAGCAGGGCACTCAATGAATATTTTTCAAACTACTTGAACTGCTCAAACTGTGGTGGTGGACCACTGGGGATTTTATCTGCTTGTGTTTTTCTAGCCTGGATCAATAAATGGTCCTATTACTCATAATGACTAAGGGAGTTGCACCAGAGGTGACTCACCTCACTAATTCAGCAACACCTCAGCTAGTCTGAACCTAGTTCAGCAAGTGTTTCATTCTTTCCTGTCACAGGGATGCCAGATTTCTGGGAGCATCTTTAAATGATTACCTTTGATTTCTTGACCTGGCTTGTGCCACGGTAGTAGCAGACTGTTTGCATATTCTCATTCATCACCTCTGCTGTAAGCCACGATAGAAGAAGGGTCTGCATCAGGCACACAAATGGTCTTCCTGAACAGTTCAGCTAAAGGGGAAACCCAAAGCCTGCTATGACCTTAACTAGCCACGTAGTCAAAGCTTTATGGTTATGAGGGAAAATTGAAGCATATCTTTATGGTGGATCCATTTGGGACTCTGGTCCAGGACAAAAGAAGCATCATGGAGTATGCTAGAAGGTAAGAGACCAGGCTGGAGAGTAGAGAGCCAGGTGGGCTGAGCTCCTTTGTTCAGCCAACAGCTTGACAATTGCTGGAGTTGTAGAGTCTCTCTAGGCATTGAGATCTGAAGGTTTGGTTAGGCTTCCTTCCTTCCTTCCTTCCTTCCTTCCTTCCTTCCTTCCTTCCTTCCTTC
>NW_021604578.1:10755063-10760301 GCF_004785775.1 Grammomys surdaster | reverse complement strand
TTCCTTCCTTCCTTCCTTCCTTCCTTCCTTCCTTCCTTCCTTCCTTCTGCACTCTCTCTCTTTCTTTCTTCCCTCCCTCCCTTCTTTCTTTCCTTCTTTCTTTCCTTCCTCCTTTCTTCTTCCTTCCCTTCTTCCTTCCTTCCTTCCTTCCTTCCTTTCTTTCTTTCTTTCTTTCTTTCTTTCTTTCTTTCTTTCTTTCTTTCTTTCTTTCTTTCTTTCTTTCTTTCTTTCTCTGTAGGCTATCTTTGAAACATGGGACACAAAATAGTCCGCTTAATCCTTATGAGATGACTCTGGTGGCATTGAAGAAAATGGAAAGCTGCCAAGTCAGGAAGGTTGGTTAATAAGTTATAGGAGCAATCCAGGTGAGAGATTAGTAAGGGCCAGGCACTGTAAACGGAAGTGGTAGGAAGGAGAAAGGAGCTTTCAGGAGAAAATACCACTGAGGTAGAATGAATCACAGAGTCTTTGGGGCTCTATTAAGTTTGGAGATGGCTTGCAATTTCTGTGATGGGTTATTGATCCAGGCCAACGGGAGAATGCATCATAAAGGAGGAAGGAGTTGGAGACACAGTCACGAGTCTGATGCCAGGCAGGCTCCTCCTCTTTGCCCCACTATATGCTTTTGTGCTGGCCTTCATAATAGAATTTCCTGGGCTTATGTGCTTGTGAGTTTGATGAGACTATCCCACCAAGTTTTCCATCCCAAACACTTGTCATAAGGCCTAGCACATGGAACAGATGCAACAAATGGTTTCTTGGTTTAATATTCAGTTTATTAGGTTTTTTTTATTGTACCACAAAGTCAGTAAATCTAAACAGCATACATTTATTAATGTACCAGAAGTCCTACTTGGTATGGCTAATTTCTCTGCTATGTTTCACAAGGCCCAAATCAAAGTATTGGCTTTTTGAGCTCATTTTATCACTATTATGCATGTATTTCTATGTGTGTGTATGTGTGTGTGTGCACAGACTCATGTATGCTGCAAAACCACATCCATATACATGTGTGTAGGTCAAAGGACCACTTGTAGTTAGTTCTCTGCTTCCTCTGTGTGGCTTCCTGGGATGGTTGGTGACAAGTGCCTCTACCCTATGAAGTACGTTTATCACCCCTGATTCAGCTCCTGGGGAAGCACTTCTGAGGTCAGCCATGTTGCAGATGGAATCTCTTTCTGTGTGGCTACAACAGTCTTCATTTCCTGGGTAGTCCGAAAAAGGGTAAGATGCGTGCCTCTCTCTAGTCCTTGAGTGCAGGCCTGGAGTCTTGAGGGCAGCGATGATTTGCTCCTTGCCAGACACAGTGCTTTGTTTTTTAACTGCTTCTGTAATTACCTAGAGCTTACCATGACAATCCAGGCTAATCTCTATTTTAAGACCTGTCACCTTAATTACACTGGTAGACTGTTTTGTCTCGTGGCATTATCACAGGTTAGGCCATGGATGCCTGTTATAAAGGAACATTGTTTTGTCCACCACAATGATAATTGTCTGTCTAATTGTGGAAGGATTTTGATCATAGTTCTTAACCATTCTATATATTCATCTTTGCTTCATTTATTCATTCATCATTCATTCATTCATTCATTCATTTATTCATATACATTTTGATGCTGACTTTAGGAGTCTAGACTGCAGGGTGAGAAAGGAGTGGATGTAATTCCATTGGTGGAGTGCTTATCCGGCATTCACAAGGCTCTGAGTTTAATCCTCAGTCCTGTTTAGCTGGGTGTGGTGGTGCATACCTGTAATCTCAGCACTTGAGAGATGGAAGCAGGAGGATCAGAAGTTCAAAGTCATCCTTAGCTGCATAGCAAATTCAAGGCTAACCTGGACTAAAAGACATGCTATCTTAAACAACAACAGAGAGAAAGAAAAAAAAAGATTCCAAGCTGGGTTCTGAGTTTGTATAATGAGCCATAAGGAAAAATAACACCAGATTTCTGATTTCTGTCACATCATGTTTATCAGTTTATTGAGGTCTATATCAAACTCTCTTTTTTGTTTATTTATTTAACTTTGCGTTTTGAGACAGTCTTGTGTGTCTTAGGCTGAACTTATACTTTCAATGTAGCCAAAGATGATTTTGAATCACTGATCTTATCTCTTCCTCCCTAGTTACAGGCATGTACTGTCCCTTCCAGCTATGCTAAGGTTTCTTAAAACTGTGGTGTCTGGTTATGCTTTCACCCTGTGCTAATGAAGCCTTGTTCTCCAGTAGTAGATTACTGGTTTTTAGTGTGCTGTGGCTTCAAGCCCTTACCAAGTGCTCAGTAACTATGTAATTGAGGTAATCACTGCTTAATTCACTCCCTTATGTGTGTGACCTTGCAATTTGGACACCATTAATAAACATGTATTATAATTGTAATCTTTAACTTTGTTTAAATAGGTAACAGATGTCATCAGCTGCTTATTACTTGCCAGGGACACTCTTTGTGTGTACAAGGAAGTCCCCTGGACCCAACCTTACTATATTCATATGTAGTGATAATTTCATAGCAACATAGATAAAAAGACTTAGTTCCTTACTTTTTATAACTCCACCCCTTTTTATGACATGTTATTTTGTGGTAAGAATACGCCAGTTTATTAAAGTCTGATATTGGTCGCCACTCAGACAGTGTTTCCATTTCTTCCCAGTTACTGGTTATCATAGCAAACAAACCTCATGTCTGTGCCCTTCACACAGATGTAAGTACACACAAAGGCCATTCGTATCCTGCTGGGTTTAGCAGTTCATTCCACAGAAGTTACAGCAGTGACGTTGCCTCCACAATGCAGAGGTACCTTCACACCTGGAACAGCGTGTACTCCCAAACATTATGCACATATCAACCAAGTGATATGTAGAAATAATGTTTAAATTAGAACTTGGACCTGCCACATTGGGAATTGTGTGTGTGTGTGTGTGTGTGTGTACAATTTGTTGTAGTCATTTTTATATCCTTTCTTCCTCATTTACTTGTATCTTTTGTCCATTTCTCTTATTGAGTTGATGCTCTTGTTTTTAATTTGTCAATAGTTTTTATATAGTAAAGAAAGTAGCTTTTAGAGATATAATTCTCTTTTGTCTTTTTTTCTATTTACTTGGCTTTAGATATATACAAATCTTTAATTTTAGGTGGTTGTGGGGAAAATTTAAAAAGGCCGCAGTGGAGGGTCCCACATTAGGGAAGAAGTCCTATGGTTCCAGCGACCTGAGGGCCTTGGCGGCGACAGGCCCCTGTAACACGAGGAAGTCCTTGGTTCCAAAAAGGTTTATTGTCATGGCGGATAATAGATGGATCTAGGCGTACCCCCCCAAAACTCAGGGCAGTCCCGAGTTATGTAGGGAGGGAGAAAGGGGGAGGATTGGGGGAGGATCTGGGGGGAGGCATGATTAATTTGCTCTGCCCTCTGGCCTTCATTAGTATGTAAATCCCTAGGGCCTGAGGCCTATAGCCTGGCCTATGTGATTCTATGGAGACCGTGAGTGCTTTTCAGGATCCTGGATGATGGGGGGGACCGAACTCCTGCTGGTTCTCGAGCAGAATTCCACGCAGAATCTCGGGGTTCTAGGCACCTGCTCAACCATCCCAGGATACCCTTACACAGTCCCACAGGTGGTCTTGTTTAGTTAATATTTTAATCTATGACTTCTTGTTTTCTTATAGTTAGAAAGTCCTTTCTTATTCTAACAGCATGAAATAGTCATTGGAGGTTTTACATAGCATTTTAAAAGCTCTTTTAAAGCTCACTTTTCTATGCCATTGTTAACACACCTTTTTGTTTGTTTGTTCGCTTGCTTGTTTCAAAATACCACTATGGTGTAAGTTGGTCTATTTTTCTAGTATTGACTTTGGGTAGTGTGGATTGTGCTCGGTGGGATATAGGAGAATAAACATTTATGCCCTGCCGAGAGGAAGTTCATCTATTAAGGTAAAGCCTTTAGACTACCCGGAGCTGAAGGTGAACATTAATCCTGCAGGGCCCTGGCCATATTCAAGCTGCTCAGATCAAAGATCATCCAGTAACCAGACAGAGCTCTGTCTTGGGTTCTGGCCTTGGGAAGCTTCTGACTTGTGACTGTCCTCCCACCTGCCCGAGATGTCACTCAGTTTCATAGAGATCAGATAACAATGACCACAGCTTAGGGGCTACAATTAAGTCTACTGTTCCCCACTCTGTGCTTAGCAAGCCCAATTCTTATACCATTCTAAGTTAATTTAATTTTAAAATACTTTATTGTGTATAGTTCATATTTATAAGATAGCCTTTCTGAAATTCCTACATTTCAAATAATCGACTAAGCAATGACCTCTGTGGGTTTTCTGACTTTACTAAAGAAAAAAATAGGATGTCTTTCAGCTTATTTAATTATCTGAATTTAGGTATAGATTTGTATATTCCTAAATTCTTTCCCAACTAGTAAGTCCTAATATGTAATTTAAAAAATTTTGTTAGTTTCTCCCCAAGGTTTTATATTCTCATACAGGAGGGAGAGAACAGACACATTTAAAAAATGAGAAGTATTTTTGTACGGATTAGAGAGAAATCACACTAGAATTTTACTAATCCACTTAAACTCAGATTCCTTGTGAAATATAATAGCAGCCTTGACTTTGGTTTGTTCTATAGTCTGCCAGTGTGTACTGAAAAGCCATTCCTTAAAACTCCACACGAGCTTTGGATTTAAGGCTGTTGGTTTAGCGCTCAGGGGAGCTGCTTTACAGTTTCTCATTTCTCAGCCGCAGTGTGGTCCACGTGAAGTTTTCCATAGAGCAGGGGTTTTAGGAGACATTTGCAGTTGAGAAACAAGGAGCGTCTCCAACTCTCACTCTTGCTGTTCAGAATTACTCCGAAGCAAGGCAAGGTCTTCCAGGTGACAGAGCTCCTTTTCTGGGGGTTTGTATTTCTGTGGGTTTTCTGTGGCCAGCCGTTGGAAGGACTTTCTTATGGACAGAAATCACTTTGCATGTTTGTGATGGAAGGCCATGGTCTGACAGTCTGCTGAGTTGACACAAGGCCAGTCATGCCCAAGAAACTTGTTTGTAAAGCGAACTCCAAAGTCATCCATTTGAAGTTGGTCATATAAACAAAGCCAAGGTTGAGTAACTGTGAAAGTGGCTGATTCCACTCAGGGGGTCCAGGTCTAGATAGCAATGTGATTTAGTAAAATTAAAGCTAAAAGAACTAATTCTGTCTGCCTTTTTAATATATATATATATATATATATATATATATATATATATA
>NW_021604578.1:10739671-10754963 GCF_004785775.1 Grammomys surdaster | reverse complement strand
TAGAGAGAGAGAGAGAGAGAGAGAGAGAGAACATGCCTTGGGTAGGAGTTGAGGTAGCTCATGTATGGAAGTCAGAAGAACAGAGGAAACTCTGAGTCTATGAGTCCATCTTCTCCCTCCACATGGGTCCCAGGGACTGAACTCAGGTCATCAGATCTTCACCAGAAGCTTAGACCTGTTGGACAACCCCAGTAGGCTGTAATTCTGCTTTTGAAACCCGTCACATGGCGGTGGAGAGGTGGCTCAGTAGTAAAGAGCACTTGCTGTTCCTCCAGTGGATCTGGGTTAGGTTCCTAGCACCCACATGTCTGTAACAGTTGTTTATGACTCCAGAACCATAGGATCGGTGACACTCTCTTTTGGGCTTGAAGCCACTGCAAACACATGGTGCACAGACATAAATGCAGGCAAAACACTTGCACACATTAAGTTAAAACAAACAAAACCCGCAACCTTCTTAATGGCCTTCCAGGTAGTCCTGGACCACTCTGGTGAGTACCTCACCAGCTATGTTTGGGAGACATGGGTGCGGTGGGGGGAACCTCGGCTTTTCAGTTCTATTTCACTCTAAACCTGATGAGCAGAACTTCACAGGAAGCTTAGACCTGTTGGACTATCCCACTAAGCTCTCATTCCACGAAGCTACTATGTCAGAACCTACTAACACCTGTATGCCTCAGAAAGTGTAATTGTTTATTTAAGGGCGATCCTCATCCTGACTTGCAGGCTGGTTCTCTTTTAGTGCCAGTGACTAGAATGAGCAGGTCTCTTTACCAATAGCCTTCTACTCTATAATAACCTTCAGTCTGTGATAAGTTGACTTTGTGGATAATTTGACTTTGAATTGAGAGACTCTTCCCACTCAGGGAGCTGCTCTGCTGGCTGGGGCTTTCCCTCTATTCTTCTCTGAGACTTCTTTATATGATCAACTAGGGATGTTAGTAATAATGGGAATGACAGCCACCTCAGGTTTAGAGGTCAGTCTGATTGTTGGTAAGCTATCAGAGGCTGACTGTGTGCCAGCTGCATGGCATGTGAATTATATCCCAATTAATACTGTTTTAAGAAATACTTGATCTTTATTTTTAATCCCATGCATATGTGTTTCTCTGTGTGAGTTTGCACACGAGTTTGTGCCAGTAGAGGACAGAAAAGGTCATCGGATCCCTTGGAACTGGAGTTACAGACAATGGACGTGGGCTAGATTGAATTAACATCCTATTAGGGATTCCCAAGGTACCTTTGATGGGGTGGGATAGTGCCCTTTTCCACAGCCTATCCTCACTTACCCTGGGATTGCTCTGCTTAGCTCTGACTGCCTCCAGGAAGACTGTCTTCTCCTTGCCTGTACTGTTTATGAAACACCTTGGGCTACCTGTTGCCATATCACAGGACTGTCTATTATAATTGTGTGATAGATGCTGAACTCCAAGAAGGCAAGCACTCTCTATTACCTACTTTTTTCTTTCTAGTAGAACCATGGCCTCACACATGCTAGGCAAGCACTCTACCACTGAGTTATACCCAGCCCCTTCTCTCTCTCTCTCTCTCTCTCTCTCTCTCTCTCTCTCTCTCTCTCTGTATATGTGGGTGTGGGTGTGGGTGTGGGTGTGTGGGTATGTATGTGTGTGTGTATATATATACACACACACATAAGTATAATATCATATATAAATTTATTTATAATATAATATCTGTATGTATAATTAGATTAAAATATATGTATATATTAGATATATATATACATATTATACATATAACATACATAATACAATATATATTATTTTTAATGTAATTTCATTTTGAAATGGAGTATTCTTAAGATACCCAGGCTAGTCTTGAATTTGAGATCTTCCTGCCAGCCTTCCAGGTATGAGATTTCAGTCATGGACCACCAGGACTGGCTTGTTCACTTTCAAAGAAGCAGCATTAACTGGCCCTAAGGAGATGATCCAGTGGTTAAGAGCACATACTGCTCTTCCCAAGGACCCAAGTTCATTGCCTGGGATCCAGTGCTCTTTTCTGATTGTTTTTACATATAACTTATTTACTCATAATTTATTTATTTATAATTAATTTCATAATTAAAAATAAAACCAGCTATCTCTTAAAACAGTATCAACTGGGGCATAGTTCACATCCTGTCCATTCAGAACATTTAAAGTGTGCCTTGGTGAGTTTTACTGTATTTCAGTTTCACAGTCATTGTTACAATCCACCTTAGAACACTTTCTTTTCTAAAAACTTTCACATATTGATTGATTATGTGTGTATGTGTTTGCATTTGCATGTGTGTGTGTGTGTGTGTGTGTGTGTGTACGGGAATATGTCTCCCACTATGGCACACATAGAGGTTAGAGGACAAGTTCTCCCCTTCCACCACATGAGTGCTGGGAAGCACCTTTACCTACTGAGCCATGTCACACACCCAGAACTCTCATCAATGCCAACAGTCCTCCCCCAGTGTGCTCCCATTTCTGCTGGCCCAGGCCTAGGCAACAATCCATCTTTTTTGCCTGTTCTGGACATTTGTGTGAATACAAGCACATGTGATCTTTTGTGACTTACTTTTTTCCTTTCCAACACCAATGCGGGACTTTCTAAAACTTCTAGAGCTGGAGTGAGTCCATTCTGAATCCTTCAAGGAGGATCCACTGGAGAGCAAATGCTGCCATCACAGCTCCAGCTCTGAAAGCATCTATCAATGTTGCTGTCATTCAAAAGCCCATAGGAGATCTTGGGTGTGAGCCAGTTCCCGTCACTGCTATCCTTGCCCTTTGCCTCAGCTGACGGTTTGAAGTTCTGAGCTGAGTGCTTCATGGGGCCCTCAAACATTTACTTAAAATTTAAAGTAAGTGGGAAGTTTTTGGGTAATGCATCAGGGAATCATGAGAAAGGGCCACGTTCTGTCTCAGGTGTCTGGAACTGAGGCTGTAAGAGGGAGGCTGAGGATAATCATTGTACCACTAGAGGTGAGGTTCTTGGATTAGCACAAGATGGACCAGAGTCAGACTGAAAGCTTTCAGTAGTCAAGAATGAGGGTCGAGGTTCTGAAGGCAATCATATGCCCACATCCACTTATAGTTCCATCCGTTAACCTGTGACTCACTTAGAGACCATCCATATTGCTTCAAGAATCAGTTCTCTGCTCCTTTTCATTGCTGAGTGCTATTTCACTGTATGGACATACCACAATTTGGCTCATCTAGTTTTCACCTTTTTACCATTGAGTAATGCTGCTGTGAATATTCATATACAGATTATTAAATATATATTCCTTTAGCCATAGGATTGCTGGTCTATGATAATTCTGTTTAACTTTCTGAGGGACTGCAAGTTGTTTTTCATGGTGGCTGCCTCATTGAACCCAGTCGTCAACATTATGAAAGTTCCACTTTCCCTGTAGCCTTACCGACCCTTGTTATTGTCAGTTGTTTTAATTTGTTCTTTGTTTTGGTTTGAACAGCCAGCCAGGTGGGTATGAATTGTCCATCCAGTCAACCTTTTGAATCTCCATCCTGAGGCCTACCTTGGTGGTCATAAACGTTGCCCGATTGACTAAGCCTGTTTAGTCTGGTTTCTCTTATCACCCTTTGGAAGGATGGAGGACTGTAGATGGGTGTAGATTGATATCCATTGGGCCTGAATATCTGCTATGTAGTTTGGTATCTGTGTGATCCAGAGCAAGTGTCTTGACTTTTCTGAGCTTCAATTTCTGTACACCCAAAGACAAGATACCTCTTTTACGTGGTTGCTATGAAGCAGTGGGTGAGCTAAGATGAATAGAAGATGCAATCAGGGAGCCTGGCCTAAGCCTTCATTAAATGGGTGCTGCTGTCCTCGTACATGAATGAGTGGGTGGCAACTTCCTCTGTGTCTTTGCCTCAGGACACAGTCAGTAGCTGATTTCAGGGGATAGATAGGTCTGTGGGCTCTCACCCTCTTGTTTGCTGTATCAGCACCTTCGGCAGGAGAACTCCTTCAAGAGACCATCACGCGATCTGTCAACACCTCTTCATTCTGAGACTCCAGAGTGATTGCAATCAAGTCATCAGTAGCTTGATTCTGAAGCCATAATAGACCCATTCCATGGTTCCCAACTACTTCCAGTAACTTGTACTTAAAAGGATATTCTTTGCAGAACCAATCATTTCTTTCTAAGACTCTTGTCAATACAGTTTTTTATTTTTATTTTATCTTATTTTTTTAGTTGTAGAAACCCTAAGATTCTGGGTGGGTGTGGGTTGTTTGGGGCTGAAAAAGGACTTCTTAGCTGTACCAGCAGCCTCACTTGGCTGGGCTGTCTTCTGTTACCTCCTTGCCTTTGAACCTCTTGGATCATTTATGAAAAGAGAAACGTCTTTCATCTGAGGCCATCGTGGCAACACGCCCAGGAAAGGAAGTGCTTGCTTGTCTTACAGATCCCACACAGCGGCTGCAGGGAAGCCCCAGGATTTGAGTTGTTTGTACATTTCTGTAATTTCGTGATCACACCAGTGTTGTTACCTGAGAGCTCAGTGTTCCAGAGGGCAGGCTGTGAACTTCCCATTCCGACTTTCAATTTCCACATCCCTTGTCTCTGTCTAGTCCTAGTGGCCACTCCCCTCTTCATAAATCTTTATTTTTTTATGATTTATTTTTATTTTATGTGCCTTGATGTTTTACCTGCATGTCTGTCTGTCCAGTCCCTTGGAACTGGAGTTACAGACAGTTGTGTGCTGACATGTGGTTGCTGGGAATTGAACCTGGATCCTCTGGAAGAGCAGCCAAGTGTTCTTAACCAATGAGCCATCTCTCCAGCCCTCTGTCCTGTTTATAAATCCTACTGTGGTCTTTTAACCCCCTTCCCCAAAGCCTTGTTCTGTTAATATGAAACAATATGACAGACGTAAAAACAAATAGTTTGAGACTGTTCCAAAGTATAGGGATGAATGAATGAATGAATGAATAAACAGTCTTTCTTTCTTTCTTTCTTTCTTTCTTTCTTTCTTTCTTTCTTTCTTTCTTTCTTTCTTGTTCTCTCTCTCTCTCTCTCTCTCCTGTCTCTCTCTCTCTCTCTCTTTCTCTTTCTTTCTTTCTTTCTTTTTTTTTTTTTTTTTAGAACTCAGGAGAAACATGTCTCTAAAACCTTAGCATATACCCGCAGGGGAGAGAAAATGGCTTTAATCAGCAAGATTGGCTATCTGGGAACAGATATGCTAGCTTTAATCAGTATCATAAAAACAGACAGCTGAGAATTGCTAGGGGTGTGAAGGGGAGGGGGGTCGGTGTGGAATAGCTTACCAAAGGGGAAAATATTCTTAAACACGGGAGAGTGGTGCATGATGGGCAGTTCGAATGGGCAGAATGGAGTCAGAAAATGGAGCTGAGAATGCTGACTTGATGTGACATGTTTCAGGAATAGAGGCTCCTGAAAGGGGAGAAAGGGATGGTGGCAGAGGGGTTTGGGTTTTTGTTTTGTTTTCTTTGTTTGTTTTTTTCCCCCTGGCTATAAGGTTAGCCATAAACCCGGCTTGAAGCCTGTGACAGTAGAGGTGAGAGTTTCCCAGGCTGAAAGGCAGGAGTGCACCTGTGAACTGAGGCTCTGGTTTGTTGGCATGGAGGACTGAGGGGAGAGAGCTCTCACCCAAGAGAGGCCAGAGGCCTGTGTTGTAGTACTCCAGTTGGCAGAGAGCAACACGAAAGATGTATCAGAGGAAACTTATGGCAGGAAAACCTGTGGCAATGGTAGACAAAGGCTGATGAGTCAGGGACACAGCGGGAGAGATGGGTTCACGTTAGGGCGGCTGGGTTGCTGGGGCAGGAAATGCCTGCATGGTAATGTTGTCTGGCAAGTGGCAACAATCACCCTGGCATGAGCGAAATGTTGTGGTTTATAGTATCGATTTAGGAGTTACTAGAAGTGACGAGAAGCCACAGCACTAGAAGTGACCGTGGTAAGCTAGGCGTGGTGGCTCGTATCTGCAGTCCTCGGACAGGGGAAGCTGGGCTACAGAAGGAGACTGTCTCAGACAAACCAACCAACCACAGCAAATGGGATAACTAACCACATATCTCATGGATAAACCAAGAGAAATATAAAGATCCAATCATTGAGCTAGTCTATTCTCTACATCCAATGCAGGAATATGGTTTGAAGAAGCCTATGACATGGGCATAGTCAGAAAATGTCATGATCTAAAAGCTGTGGTCAGGGCTGGAGGAAGGAAGGAGAGGCCAGCAGAATGGAAATCAGGACAGATAAGAATTTCTGAGGGCTCGGTGGACTAGCACATTTTCCACATGCATAAATTCAACTTCTAGCATAAGAATAATTAAATAAGTAAATAAACACAATTAAAAACAAAACTCAGAGAAAACCTTTGCATGTAGAAAAGGCGGTTATCTGCAGGACTGACGTGCCTCCTCTCCTCAGGCATCCCTTGAGTGAATCTGAAAGGTGTTGGTATCACCTTTGACACCACACTCAGCTCAAATGTCCTAGATGCCCTTGGATTGGTGTTGACAAGAGATGTATAACATCTATAAGCCCACCCTACCTAAGGCTATAGGGTTAATGTTCCTACGTTTAATGAGGAGGAATCATAAATTCTGTACTTCAGTTACAAATTGGAAAAAATGAATAGTGCTCATGTTAGGAAAATGTGGAAGAGAAAGGTGAAGTTACTGATAGGACTGCAGTTTTATATAATTGGTAATCTGAGACAATGGGCTACTAGAAGTTCCGGGCGACAGGGATTAGATGTTTTGTCCTCCATCTTTATTCCTTTGGTAGCAGACACTTGGGAATTTACCGGATGATAGACACCTCCACAGGTAGCTACGCTGTAAAGACATCATTAGGCCTCCACTACTCTGGAACCTCTGTGATTGATCACTGTTGATCTTTTCATAGCATGTAGTTCACTTAAAATGTTAACACGTGATCCGGATCTATGTTTGTCCAAGTTAGTGATGAGCAGCATATAGAGGGAGAGGACCCTTTGGGTGCATTCTGACAGGCTGAATTCAGCAGCCTTGGCAACGTTGTCTCTTTCTGTTTACCTTCCAGAAGCAGAACAACATGTAACGTTCAGGAAACTTACACCAGCAGGAGCAAAGAGCATGCTGCTGCTGCTTATCCATCAGCAGAAGTGGGGAACCTCAGTATCTTTCTGTGTTCTTAGGAAGTAATCCCCAACATTGGAACCAGCCTGGAACATACTGCAAAGGATGCTGCAGTGTGTGTTGCTCGCTGTGGACATTATTAAGGTTCCAAATTCACACTCTGATCTTTGTCCTTGGTGTACACGAACACACATGTGTATAAGCTGAACTGTGCTTTCCTTCCAGCTCTGAGGAATTCATTAAATAATGACTCTAAAGAACACCAGGCAGATAATCATATTCCTCAAGTTTTAAGAAAAAAGGAGGCGGGGGGAACAACTAACATTAATGAAAACACATTCCTCACATTTTTGAGAATCAAATCTCATTAAAGAAAATCTCCTGAGGAGATCAAGCGCAGCTTAGTAAAGGGCAAGGCCACAAATAGATGTGATTAATCAACAGAATGTTGAAAAGTTGGCCTTGCTATGTGTGTGTGTGTGTTTACAAGCATATATGCCTTTTTTCCACTTCAGACTTACATTTGAAGTGGGGAAATCAGGCCTTCATGCTAGCAAAGGCGGCAAAGCTGTCTACTGTGATCTTTTGACTTGATTGACAGGATGTGTGGACATTTATTCCTTGGTCCACCTTCCTCATCTCAGCACTGTAGACTCTACACATTCAAATAAAATATCTTTTCCACCTTTCCTGTAAAGCATACAGAATTTTAGAAGAGGCAACACGCTATGTCCACAAGTAAAGTGCCCCTCAATGATATGAAATAAGAGGTTCATGCAGATGTGAAGCAAAGTGGTGTGTGTGTGCGTGTGTGTGTGTGCACTAGCATTCATGTGTCTATGGGTGCACGTGTCTGTGAATGCATGCATTCATACCTCTGTCTGTCTGTCTCTGTCTGTGTGTGTGTGTGTGTGTGTGTGTGAGTCTGTCTGTCCATATTTATGTACAGATGCTGAACAGAGGCTGATGCTAGGTGTCTTCCTCAATCACTTTCTGCTTTGTGTTTTGAGATAGTCTCTCACGGAATCTGGAGTTCAGCTAGGCTGGCTGTCCAGTGAGCTCCCGTGAGCCTCCTGTCTCTGCCTTCCCAGTGACAAGATTATAGGCCTGTGCCACCATCACCAGCTTGAGAATCTAAACTTAAGTCCTCATGCTTATACGCTAAATATTACCAACGGAGCCATCCCACCTGTCTTGAAATCAAATACTTACCAATTAGTGTGGCATGGATGGCTATCTTGTCCTATCAGATGCCAGCCCAGAAAACTGTCCCCACTATTCCAGTGCACAAGATTGGCATGTCAGAACTGGCTGTATATAGTGACTGTAGGGTTGCATATTTGTACTATTGCGTATTTGATTCAGCTGAATCTTTGCATCTATGTAATGGGTTAACTTGTCATTTCCTTTGGACAGAAAACATTTTCTGATGTCCGAAGTTCCACCAAAAAGTCCTCTAAGATATATACATAAGCAATAGACAGATGTTAAGCAGTGGACTGTAAAAACCTGTGTGAAAAGTCTTTAATAAATGGATGAACTCACCATCACTGTACTGAGAAACCTTAAGCATGCGATTCCATGTCAGAGTCTTTACCTATCAATGGAAAACAAAGGTATGTGTTAAATTTTGAGAAAGAAGCCAAATGGTATTACACCAGGATAGACCAGCCTACTCATGTAGGCCCTGATCATGATAAGAAATGCTTTATTTTATTTTCTTAAATACTCCAGACATTCACTTAAACATCCATTTGTGTTTAGTGTTATCTTAAAAAAAAAAAAAGAACAGTAACAATAGCTTCGCCAAACAACCCCAAATCCAAATCATAGTGCAGAATTACCCCATGTGAGGTAAATGAAACCCTGCAAATAGAACTTTTCTCAAGAATCTCAGAAAGATAATGAACATTAGGTAGACTAAAATCTCCAGGTAGAAGATATCTCCTGGATGATCTGGAGGCGCTAGGAAAGGTGGTCTCTCATTTATTTATTGTATTTCATGTACATAAGTATGTCACGGGCACATATGCATGTGCTTGTGCATACCTGGTACCTAAGGAAATCTGGAATCCCTGGAGAGGGAGTCATCAGTGCTTGTGAACCACCATGTGGCTCCAGGGAGTTGAACCAGGGTCCTCTGTGAGAGCAGCCAGTGCATTCACCGTTGAGCTATGGCTCAGCCCTCTTCCTTCCGTTTTGCCAAAGGCCTGTTTCTGTAAACAAGAACCTCTTGCTAAAGGCGCTTGCCTACATTAAGGGCCGAGTAAATCAATGTTCGCCTCTAGTCTAGGAAATGAAATGCCTGTCATACTTTGAATGTCTAAACAACTGAAGCATGATTTCATTTTAGAATCCCAGCTAATGATAGGTTGAGCACTGGTACTGAAATTAGACTTTGTCAAGGTTCATAATGAACAGTTATGGCCAGGGGAACTCGAGATTCCAATTTCTCTGTTTTGCTTTTACTACCAGTAAAATCACCATGCTAAACACACACACACACACACACACACACACACACACACACACCCCTACCTGTGCAACTCCATTGCTCCTAGTCTGTCCAGGGTGTCCAGGATGCTTTTGTGCTTGAAATAAATCATTTACTTTGCCACCTTCTTCCCCTTTCTCCCTACAAATGTCTTGAGAAACACAATATAAAATAGGGAAGACCCTGGAGGTCAATTGAACTAAGTATTTGGGTGCAAATCCTTCAGAATTGTGCTAATTTCAGCTGAAGAGCCTAAGGGGCCCCTGCAGCCCAAACCTTCCTCCAGGGTAGCTGCTATCCCATTAAGCACAGCAGATTACTTTCAGACCTCCGCCGAGTCCCTGACGGACACCAGCATTTTCTTTTCATGTATCAACATTTTTTTTTTTCATTATTGAACAGTATTCTCTTGGTTGGCTACTGCAGTTTGTCCATTTATACACTGGGAAACGTTTGGGTGGTTTCTAGTTTGGGGTGATTATGAATACGTCAGTCTAAGAAGTTATATTCAGACTCTCCTGTGTGAATATAAGGATTCATTTCTCTTCTGGAGACACCTAGGAGTAAGTAAGATTATTAGGCAATATGCTCAGTATATGAGATTTTGATTGTTATTATTCTAATCAACTTAAGGATAATTGATATCTTTGGTTTTATGAGAGGATATTCATTCTTCTGTCACGGGCTCCCAAATTCTGTACCACCACACCCAGCTTGATAATTGATAATCCTCATAATATTTAGTCTCTTAATCCATGAGCATGGTATAATTTTCTTCTCATTTAAGCCTGTGACTTTTTTCATAGATGCACACAATTTTTCTTTATATTAGTTTTCCATCCCCAGCTTGGTTTGCAATTTTCATGTCACTAGTTTTCTCAGTATATAATATAATCTTATGTATTTGAACATGGATTCCTTTCCTTTGGTTGAACTCTGCGCTTGGAAAGACCAGTTCTCTTTGTATAGGATGTTCTTGCTCTATTTGGAGCTTTGTGAGATTGTGTTAATGTTTATCATTTTCTTTGGCTGTCTTTTACACCGGGCAATCACTCCTTAGCCATGAACACGTTACTTCTAATAAGATAGTGATGTTTGGATCCCTAAGTTATAACATTAGTTCTGTTTCCCATTTCTTTTTCTTCTTTAAAACATTATTCCATGAATACATGGTTTTAGCCCCAAGTACTTACAGGGAGTTTCATTGCTTTAGTTACGTTATACTTTCATCTCAGGTTGGGTTCTCTGCGTCTGCCTCTGCCTCTGCCTCTCTCTGCCTCTCTCTGCCTCTCTCTGCCTCTCTCTGCCTCTCTCTGCCTCTCTCTGCCTCTCTCTCTCTCTCTCTCTCTCTCTCTCTCTCTCTCTCTCTCTCTCTCTCTCTCTGTCTCTCTGTGTGTGTATGTGTGTGTGTGTGTGTGTGTGTATTTTATGCTGAGTGTCAGGCAGGCCTGAAATTTGCCATGTAGCTCAGAGGCCTAGACTCCATTCGAACAAAAGATCCTCCTGCCTCAGATTTCCCAAGGGCTGGATTACAGCTCCATGCTCTCATGCCATCACGCCTGACCTTTGCTGATTCTTCATGTTTAGTGACCTTTCTTTACCCCTTACCCCTGAATCTGTTTGAAAATTTTTTCATGTTTTTCATCTTGTGGGTACCTGGATAGCTCTGATCACACCATCTACTTGCTGTACAGATGTTTTGTCTTTTTTTCCCCCCACAGTATTTTGAGCCTAATCTTCCCCCACTCTCCACTCACTTAGGTGTTGTTTGAGGCCTGAGATTTTCAGTTTATACTTAATTTTTTTCTATTGCAAGAAAGTCTAATATATTTTAAGTTTCAAAGTATTCTCTTACTCTAATTAATGATTAAATCATTTTCTTTCCAGCACCTAGCCAACTTAAACTGTAATCTAATAATCGAGTCTTTATTTATGTGTTGACAGAGTCAGGTAGTTGTGTCCAACAATTTTGGTGAGGTTAAGGCCTGACTGCAAAGTTGTGTTGGTGGCTTTAGGTCAGTGTGAGATCTTAGGGTGGGAAAACAGGACTAAAGAAGTTTATATGGAGACTGGATTAAAGGTGGTTTGGAAGATGAAGCAAAGGGATGTATCTAAGGCGGACCACATCTGAACTGGGTTTTCCTTGCTTGGTTGTTTCTGTGAAATGTTCTGTTTGTGTGTCCTCTAATCGTTTGGTGTATTCATCCTTCAGTGTGTGGAGCCATTGAGATGCTATCCTACAGTTTTCGACGGTAGCTTCCTTGTGTTTGTCCCTGGATTCTCTTCCTGTTTCTCAAACATGGGTGTTCCCTAGGGTGCTGTCCTTGGCCTGGTCCCCTCCTATGGTATTTCTCAAGAGACTTGTACTGCTCCTGTTTTAATTATCCCCTCTTGCCATAATTAAGCATGGCTTGAATCCTAGGTTCTGATGCTGTTTTTTTTTTTCTCTTAAGTCCAGTGAACGTATCCATCTGGTATATTAATTGGTAGAGCTGCTATAACAAAATTCCATTAATTGGATGGCTTGAACAATAAAATTGTATTGCCTCATAGTTCTGAAGATTATAAGTCAGAGATCAAGGGGTACAGTGTTCTCTCTGAAGGTTGTGTTTGTGTGTGTGTGTATATGTGTGTGTGGGGGTCTATTCCAGCTCTTTTTCTTAGCTTGGAGATGGTCATCTTTGTGCCTCTATTTCAGTTACCCTGTGTATTTATCCATGCCTGGATTTCCCCCTTCTGTAAAGATATCAATCATATTAGATTTGGAGCCAGCCTCATAACTGACTGACTTCCTTCCTTCCTTCCTTCCTTCCTTCTTTCCTTCCTTCCTTCCTTCCTTCCTTATTGGACTGAGGAGTATAAGCACCACACAGCACAGAGGACAACTTCTAGGAGTTGTTTCTTTCTCCATCCATCATATAGGTCCTGGGGATTGAACTCAGGTCCTTAGGCTAGGCAGCAACTGTCTTTTACTTGCTGCACCATTTCACTGGCCTGTGACTTCATCTTTAACTTCATTGTGTCTATGAAGACCCTCTATTCCAATGAAGTCACACACTTCAGTACTGGCAACCAGGATCTAATGTATTGATTTTAAGGGAGCACAATTTAATACCCCTGGTTATTCACTCATACCTCGGATATTTTCTGCTGCACGACAGGTATCAGTTTATACCCTGGGAATACAAAGATCCTGAGGCCTAGACTCTTCCCACTTGATAAATGGAACAGATAAGGATTAAAAAAACAAGAATTTGCAACAGCGTGCAGTGTGTCCTGTCTTAGATGAGGATTGCTGTTACAGGTGCTATTACGAGGGAAGCCTATCCTTGTCTGGCTAGCTCAGGGATGCATCACAGAGGAAGAAGGGCCTCTATACTGCATCTTTCCCAATCACATCCAACCCTGTTTGCCCTGCTTCTAAACCACACCCTCAGTTTCGCAGCCCTAGATCCCACCACCCAGTTAATCTCTCCAAATCTCCCATTGATGGACAGATTCCCGACTTGAAAAACCTGTAATGACTGCTCATTGTCAACAGAATCCAGGCTAATAAAACTCTTTAGCCTGGCTTCCTTTGCATTCTGCATGGTCAAGTAAGTGCCACTGGAGTGCACCTTTTCTGTTATGGTTTTCCTCTCTCTAGTTCATTGCCTTGTGTGTTTCCCAGGTATTGACAGCTAGCCTACAAACATACTCAGGCTTTGTAACAATATTATATGGTCAGAATTTTTGTTGGTTTTCCACTCTATCTTTAACACTAACATAGTGTTTGGCATATAGCAGGTACTTAAAAATATTGGTTGAGTACCTGGTTCCCCAACCCCTTGGTGGTCTGCTTGCTTACAGAGTCTTCCTCCCCTCTCTCCCAAGTGTAAACATTTCTTTTGCCTATTGAATTCTTGTTCTTAAGGCTTACATTGTATACTGCTCTCCTCTTATGTGCCTTCCTTCTGGGTCGGGTGCATCTGACAGGTGTGTCACACCCACAAGGCTTTTCCTGTTTTATATGAACTCTTTGCATGACCTTTGCATCATAGAAACCTAAGTAGATGTCTTTCTAGGCAGATTGCAAGTTGCTTAAATTTAGGAATCATATTTTAAAAATAGGATTGTGTCCTCCACAGAACTTTTTTAAGAAAAAAAAAAAACCAAACCAAACATACAAATAGATGTTCAGAGATTACTGAAGGGGAAAATGAATGGGAGAGAAGTTTTGCATTCACCTGAAAACAACTCAAGGGGGCATCCATCCCTGCCTTGTTTTATTTTTCCTGAGGTTACAGGATTTACAACCTCATCTCACAGTTATTCAGTGAGCACCTGGTCAATTCAAGACGCCGTACTAGTGCTGGGTTGTGAATAAGATTTAAATCATCTTTGCAGTAATTAACAATTCTTCTGATAACCTAGTCCAATTGGTCCCAGGGGGCACAATTTTTAGGATACTTTTTAATTCTCAAACTGCACTCACCCCATTTCTAGAAAGTCTTCGCCTGCTGATATTGCTTGAGGAAAGGGGCCGGGTCTGCACTGTGCTACTCTGTGGTGCCTAATGCTGAGGTTACGTCTGCTCATGAGTTGAACAGGTCCAAGTTTGCCTCATCTCTCTCCAGTTATAGAAAAGTAACGCAGCACCAGAAATAATGACTTCTATTTGCCTACTTATGTGGGAGAGTCTTTCTGTTATCATGAGTGCCCAGAAACAGTTGAACCATACACTATTTAGTACTATGCTAAAGTAGCCACAGAATTCTATTTCCTAGTCATGTCTCCACTTCCTTTATACGTAACACATTTTCCCATTAGCACACTGAAGTTAAGTGAGCATTGAAGTAAAAAATGTCTGCCTCTTTTCTCAGAATCAATCATAATTGTGGCATAGATCTTGAGCCAGACAGAAATATGATCTAAATTAGTCTGGTAGGTCATGCACATATGTTATCTGTCCTAGAGGATAAAATTCTTCATAAAGACTTTAAATAAGGAGGAAAGAGGCAGTAAAACTTAAGATGAAAGAATAGAATAAGAAATAGAAGACATATTTGTTTCGAATCCTGATTGATATAGAAACTGCAACCCTTCCTTTTGTAAGGCAGGCCTCAGATGTTCACAGCACATTAATAGGTGGTATCCTGTGTGGTTGCTATTGGGGGTAGGAAACACCCATTGTATTCACGTAGGCTAGATTCCAGACAGAGTACCCTCAGCTCAGAGTACTCGTAAAATGACAATTACAAGTGTTTTATACCACCCTGTGTTTATAGATTTATGGTGTGGCATCTGTTCCAAAGAGACTGTGGCATAGATAATTATAAACAGAAGATACATAAAAGTCACTGGAAAGTCTTATATGGTGCTACAGAGTTTGCTTAACTTATTTGCATATGTTACTTACTAACTTATTTATCATGCTTTGTTTAAACCAAAATCAAAATCTTTTTTTTTTTTTGTGCCAGGAACATACCCCAGGCAAGAAGGGTAGCAAGCACTTGGGTGGGCTCAGGCTTTGGAGCCTTCGTTTACATCTGAACATGCTGTGCCTGGGCAATCTTCCAAGCTACAGTTAGGGTCTACATTGCTTCTCTAAGTTAGGCTCTTCTCTGTCTCTATGGGCTGACCATTTTATTTAAGGACTCTACTGTGTGTGTGTGTGTGTGTGTGTGTGTGTGTGTGTGTGTGTGTGTGTGT
>NW_021604578.1:10703295-10739661 GCF_004785775.1 Grammomys surdaster | reverse complement strand
TGTGTGTGTGTGTGTGTGTGTGTGTGTGTGTGTGTGTGTGTGTGTTGACATAGAATCTCCCTAAGCAGCACAGATTAGCCTTGAACTTGTAGCCTCTGTCAGCCTCCCAAGTGCTAGGGTTACATGCATGCATTGCTACCACCTTGACTAGATGCTAACCTGTGAGACTTTTATGAAATGGGTCATTTGAGAGTCTTCTTGGAGACCATGCAAAAGGCTTTTAAGTTTCTAAAAAGAAATGCCAATTGGGTGTGGTTCACACTTATAATCTCAGCAGTCGGGAGTCTGGGTGAAGTTGGAGGAGCATGCTCTGAGACCTTGTAAAAGAAAGGAAGGAAAAGATGAGGGAGAGAGTCTGTTTTACTATTCTTGTAGTTTGGGGGATGGCGACCACTGTCTCTTCCACTGAAAGCACCAACTCAGCTCTTTTCTAGCTCATAAGAAGTGCCCTATATTTGAATGCCTTGTTCTGTGAGTGATATATCCCCTCATGGGTTAAGTTATTTACAGTTGATTGCTCTGTTACTTATAGCAAGCGATTTTCCTTGATTCAATGGCATTTTCATTTGAAAAATAGAAGGCTAGGTGTTTAATCTTTTTTTTATATATATATATTTGACTCTGTTGTGTTTCTGTTTGCCTGAACAACCACACTTACAATCTAGTTTTCTGAAATGCGCTGAGAACTGAGATGTAGTGGTGACTTCTCTCTCACAAGTGTTTGAGGACCTCACATTTCACTCCTAAAACAAGGAGCCAGTTTTTTTATACCATGGATGTGGATGTGGTACCCATATATCTTCTATCAAACACAAATTCTCTTGAATCATCAGATTAATCTTGCCCAGAATCAGTGACGCCTTCTATTCCACCCGGATTCCAATGCCTTCCATATCCAGGTGACTTTTATTAATTGAATCCTGTCGGTATAATTTATGCCTGTTCCAAATAGTTTGGGTGGTGTCTTACTTTTATTGTATCCAAATCTCTGTCTCTATGGGTCTGAATCATTCATGTTCAGGAACCACCAAAATAAATGTAGAATACACATGAGGTGCACTAACCTACTCCACAAAATTTACCTGACATCTCTAGTAATGCCTTGTCCTTCCTGTTCTAAATTAATTTATTTGAGACTTTTCACTAGAAAAAGGTTTTGTATCTTTTAACTTTTCATGCAACTTGTTTTTCTATTTCACATTGTATTTTGTTATTCAAGTAGAGACATTCTGCTCATTTCTAAGGTGATCTGTATCACTTCATCCTGCAGATTTTGGACCTAATTTTTGATTATTATTGGTTTATCTTATCTTTGTTTCCAAGTTCCTTGCTGTAGAACATTTGTTTGTTTGTTTTTTAATTTAACTTCTGTTGAAAATTTCATATGTGAGTACTGTGTTTACACTGTTTCTACCTTTCCCACTTTCCCCTCAATTCTTTCCATGTCCCCCCCACTTCCTCACAAATTTGTGATTTCTTCTTCTTTAATTGTTATGGTTATATTTTATGGGACACAATTCTTCATTTTAAATGCAGGCATCTGTTACTACACAATTTTGTATTAGGTACTTTTCTCATTGCTGTGGCCAAACACCTGACAACACAGTTTAAAGGAGGTGGTTTTTTTCAGGTGGAGTACAGTCCATCGTGGTGGAATAGGCTTGGTGTAGGTGATTCTACAGTAGCAGGATCACGGGGACCTCCAGTTAGCTATCACATGAGCAGTCACAAAACAGAGAGTGCTTCCCAATGACTCATTTCTTCCAATTAGACCCCACCCCCACAAAGATTTCACAGCCTTTAAAACAGCATGACTATCAGGGACCATCTGATCAAACACATGATCCTGTGGTAGTCAGTTCATATTCAGAGTGTAACAAGTCTCTTCTTAGAGTTGCTATGCCCCATAGTTGTTTTTTTTTTTTTTTCTGTCTTCATTTGCCACACAGTAGTTTCAAGTTCCATTCTGATTTCCTTTGGACCTATTCACTGTTCAGGAGTAGGCTGTTTCCTTTCTACATATTTATGAATCTTCTGGGTCTCCTGCTATCGATTTCTAGGTTCATAACATTGTGGTTGGGAGAGAGACTTGCTGTGGTTTCAGTCTTCTTAGATTTCTTACCCTTGTTCTGTGACTCATCATATGGTCTATCCTGGGGTATATTCTGTTGCCTGAGAACAATGTGCATTGTGGTGTTGGTTACAAGTTCTTTCCTCCTTTCTTTCTTTCTTTTCTTTTCTTTTTCTTTGTCTTAATTTTCTGTCTGGGTGATTGATGTGTTGTTCAAAAGTGTAGACTGGAATCTTCTGCTATTTTTATATTGCTGTCCATTGTTCTCTTTAAATCTGTTGGGATTTGTGTTATGTTTTTAGTGCTGGGGTGTTATTTGCATCTCTCTCGCCCTCTCCCCTTCCCTTCCTCCTTCTCGTGTGATACTGGACATGGCACCCAGGAACTCATGTGTAGTAAATAAAGACTCTGCCCCACTCAGCCCTTCTTATAACTTCATGATGAACTTGACTCTTTATCTTCTTGACCCCTTTATATCTCATGACAACTTTTACTTAGACTCCATTTTGTCTGATTAGAAGAACATAGTTTTTTCTGTAGCTTAATTTGTATTTGTTGAGGATGATAGATACCTACTACAGTGAGTGGCTCTCTTGAAATCTCAGCAAGTTACAAGAAGCATATGCAAGACCAAGGTAATGGGAGAGGAGTCTTGTATTTGCACCATGCTGAGCTGGAGCGATGGCTCATGGTTAAGAGTTCTGTCTGCTCTCGCAGAGAACCCAGGTTCAATCCCCAGAATCTCCATAGTAACTTCCAACTGAAAAACATTGAAGTTAATCTGTAAGGGAAAACTCACATATTATTTTGAACAGCTTCACACTAAACAAGCACAGGGCTGCCAAGTGCTCACCCTGAGGCAAGCTGCTGTATAGTCTGGCGAAAGCATGGTGATCTAGATAATTACCGTAAACCTTGGACATTTTTGTCCACAGGGGAACATTTGATAATTGCTGTAGATGAGGTTGATTGTCTCAACCACAAAGTGGGGTTTCTGGAATCTAGTAGATAGAAGCCAGGTTGTCTCGAATTGCCCATAATACTCAGAGTAGGTCCCCATGACTAAGAAATATTTGACCCAAAATATCAGCATTGTCAAGTTGGAGAAATCCTGCTTTGAATGTGCTAGGAGTAGCCATCCCTCATATTCTGAGTTTCTGATCTTTCCAGATCTTTGATAAAGAACAAGCTGAAGCCCCAGATCTTTTCTGTCCAGTGTACAGACCTCTTTAGAATTTTGTTTCTGCTTCTGCGAAGGGTATACATGAGATGAAAAGCTACCTCCAGCCAACAGTACAACACTCCGAACACACAGATTAACTTCCGGGTGGAAATTTCCCTCATACCCTTCTAGAGGCCTTCTCTTCACCAAGAAGCAAAGGTGGTGGGAGATGGAGGGGTAGACAGAGATTCCATCTGATTCCCCCCGGCCTCTGAACCAAAACTCCGAGGGACTGCTGCAGTCCCTCACCTGGGAGTGGGACGACTTTCCCACCCACTGCCCAGTATTGACTGTTCGCTCCTTAGTCCTTTCTCAGCAGCTCGGCACAGCTACCAATTCCTTGTATTCTCCATACTCCTCTAGCCTTCTCTCATCTCGGCACCTCCTTCCTCTCTTCCTTTTCCATGGCTAACTTGCTAGTCTTCTTTTTGGTGTCCGAAGTTTGAGTCTTAGAAGGGCCTTTCTCGCATCGAGGTTTTGCAATCTCCATTGCTGTCGTCTAAGTTTCTATCCATTTGGAGTTCGAATTTGTCTCATGACAGATTCAGGGAGCCTTTGGTTGCTGTTGTTTTGTTTCCTGATGCCTACCCAGCTGTATCATCATTTGTTGAGCGGCTGTTAGTAATTTAATGTCCACTGATTTGAGATGTCACCCTTTTCACATGTTGCATGCCTTATTTTATTTCTGTAATTATACAAATGAAATAACTGTTTTATACTGCCAGGAAAAAGTCAAATTTCCTACGATAAACTTAGGGAATTTCTTTTGTGTGTATAACAAAATATACATAATGCAAAGTTTACCTTTTCAACCAAATTCAGTAGCATGGAGCACACTGATACTGTTGTATGATCATCCGCTTCTAGAACATCTCCAGTCTTCTCACCAGATGGTTTTCATTCATTACACCATTAATTTATGACACATCTTCAGTTTGTAGGTTGTAGCTTGATTCCAAGATTTTAAAGTGTGGAAGAGCATACCTTTCAGAATTACTAACATACATTTTTAAATTCATAAATGTACTTGACATATTTCTGTGTGTTCCATTGATTTGTCTCTGTCACTGCGTTACTGCCTGAATTACTAAGAATGAATAGTGTCTTGTCACATGTAGCAGGGCTGGTTGTCTTCAGTGGCCATCTTACTCAGGAGATTTCTCGTTACCATAATTAATTCTTGTCTACCTGTTTGAATCAACAGGGCAATTTTCCTTGATTCTTATTGGTTTTCCTCCCTTCTTTCTGCCTCATTCCATTAGTTTTTAAAACTAGTAGATGGCATTTTAATGATTAAAAAATACTGTGGGAATCCCAAGAGACCACTAAAATTTAAAAATTTAGAGGATCAGAGAATGGTTCGGTGGTTGCGAGTGTATTGCTTTTGCAGAAGCCTAAGTTTGGTTGCTAGCACCCATGTCAAGTAACTAACAACTGCTTGTAACTCTAGCTGCAAGGGATTCCACACCTCTGGCTTCCACAGGCACTCATACATTGCCTGAAACCCTAGCTGCAAGAGATTCAACACCAATGGCTTCCACTGGCACTCATACATATATTGCATACACATACTACATATAATTAAAAATAATAGTATATATATATATATATATATATATATATATATATATATATATTAGGTTTTTCGAGACAGGGTTTCTCTGTGTAGCCCTGGCTGTCCTGGAACTCACTCTGTAGACCAGGCTGGCCTTGAACTCAGAAATCCACCTGCCTCTGCCTCCCAAGTGCTGGGATTAAAGGTGTGCGCCACTACTGCCTGGCGAATAAGTATTTTCAAAAGCTCACACAAAGAAGACTTTATTGGGCATAAAGATGACTACAAGGCCTGGGTCTCTGAAAGTCTGGGCATCTTCTCCATCTTCTGGACTTTTCCTTCAGCTTTGCCATGGTGATCCAGCCAGCTCCTGACCTGCCTTTTCTCCATAGAAGAGGGATGTCCCTATAAGAGTTCATAGAACCATTCCTTCCTTTTGTCTTATGTACATAAAACACCACCCTTCTTCAGTGAAGTTATCAGCATCTCCATAAGAATGGAAAATCTCAAGTGTTTGTGACTGCGTCAGCATTTCCTGTGACACACTAATGGGTTTTCTCTTCAGCAAGAGTGTGTTGCCCTGCCAGTTCTTATTAAATTTTTAGCATTTTAAATATTGTATTACTAAAAGCTTACTTTTATTTGCATTTATAGATCTTAAGCTCATTTCTGCACTGTTTTACTGAAGAGCCCATTAAGAGAGCCAGTGAATCCTGTAGAAAATGGCGTTCAGTGATCTGACATCGAGGACTGTGCGTTTTTATGATAATTGGATCAAAGATGCTGGTAAGTGTCTTTTCTTTTATATCAGTTTCCCACTTTAATAGGATTTATCTGGAACAAAATAAGAGCCTTGACCACTTGACCACTTCAAACTCCTTTATTACTAGCTAACCAACAGGCAGTGGCTGGGTTTCATCACACACACATACACACACACACACACACACACACATCTATGATGATGTTTATAATAATGAAAACACTCTGATATCCATGGGAGGGAACTGGATGATATGCAATGGCACATCTCATCCCAGCAACCCTTAAAAATAGCTTTGGAGGCGTAGTACTCTAATTCTTTAGAGGGAACTCACCACCACTGCTAACAAAAGTTCTGTCCATGCTGATTCTAGAATGAAAGACCTGTCCCTGCCCCTATCCCCGCCCCACCCCTACGCTGCCCCACCCCTGCCCTTGTCCCCCTGCCCTTGTCCCCACCCCGTCTCTGCCCATGCTCCGCCTCCGAGAGGTGATACAAACTGAGCAGGAATAAAGATGTTTTGAAACATGCAGTGTCACTTGAGTTTAAAATATACAAATGGAAACCATACATGAAGCATGTTATGTGTTTCTTCTGTGGAAAGTTGGGCCACTTGTAGGTGGTGAATGATGATTTGGTGGTGATGGGTCTGTTGTGGGCAGTTGAGGTCCGGGTCTTGCACCTGTGTCCGCTAAGTATGTGTTGTACAACAGAGGTACACCCAGTCTCATGAATCAGTTTTCTTTACCTGTGTGTCAGTGAGTTTTCAAACCCCAGCCAATGTGGCACTGTTTTAGAAACTATTTAAGTCTTAAAACAATGGTAGAAAAAGTTTTTTGAAAATAGAAGAGGAATCAGAATGCCTTAGAACTTAAATAGACCTGAGATACCATCCAACTTCATGTCTCATTTTAGAGATAAAGAAACGAAAACCCAGAGATGTGATCTTCCCAGGGTAGATAAAGTTGAAGAAAGTATTGATAAAGAAGAAGAAAAAGAAAAAACGCAAACCGAGAACTGGTGTTTTCTAGTTATGATTTGGCATAATATTATTTTGTAGTTACTAAGACACACATGTCATTACCATTAAAACCACTTTGAAGTGACTTACTCAATGGCCAGAAACCACGAGTTCATTAAATCACACCTATCACCCTTGAGGCTACATCCCAGTCAGCGAAGACACTGTCTCATGGGCAGCATCTATCTCCTCAGGCTGCAAAAGGACAATGTTACGTCTCTGAAGTTTTTCCAATAGTTTCATCCCTCAAAAATGCCAAGGACAAGTAAGCTTACTCTGTTAGGGCAGATAAAGTAGCTATTTCCCTATTTTCTTTTCTTTCCCCTGAAAGTTTCAACTTACTTGATTCAAAAAATATACTAGTTTCTTTAGAGGTTATCTTTCTCTCATGATTTATAGTGATTGTTCCAAATTCCATATTTAATGTAAATATTAATCTTCCAGTTGTAGTTCAAAGGAGAGGAACATATTGCCCACTCAGTTCTCAGTATTTGAACTTGGAACCCAACTAGATTAAGGTAAAATTTAAAATAATTACTGTGTGAATATATGTGCCACAGTGTATGTGTGGAAGTCAGAAGATAACTTTGTGGAGTTGGTTTTCTCCATCCTTTTATGTGCTTTCTACGGATGGTACATAGGTCATTGGGTTTGCATAGAAGCACCTTTGCCCAATGAACCACCTCAACAGACCTGGGAACAGATTTTTTAGAATAGTTATTTGAAAAACAGACCCTTTGCGATCCGAACCTTACTATTCACTGCCTTCATGCAATAACCCAGGTAATCCTTAACTCCATTCCAATTAGACTCACATGGTGTTGACTAGTCATATGGCCCTAGAAATACAAAATATTTTAATGCAAACTATGTGAGACTATTGCCTCTACTTTTATCTATGTGTCACCTCTTTACTTTGGGTACAAAAAAAAGTACTTCCATAAAAAATCAAAAGACAAAAAGTAAGGAATATTAGGTCGGGAAAAGGGGTAGCAAAACAAAGGATCTCCGGTGATTAGAAATATAGTTTGAGAAGATCCAAAAGACACTATGCAAATAGGATAGGCAAGAAAAGATTGGAGAGAGACACAGAGAAGGGAATCATACCACACTTCTGTACCCAATCCTCATTTGAAGTCTTGGGAGATGAAAGGTCATGGGATGTGGAAAGAGAAGAGCCAGTTCCAGCTAGTCACTACGGCAGATTAACTAGGCAACCTTGAACAAACTCTCTTTGTGAGTAAAACTAAAGTGAGAATAGCACCTATCAGATAAGACAGATAAGACAGTGTGAAAGAGCTCTGTTACCTGGGAAGTGCCTAGTCACAAATAGGTCCAAAGGTTGTTACAATTTATGTTAGATACTTTTAAAGTAACACTTCCCTTGAGTTTTGTTTTTTTCTTCCACTTTTTTTTTTTCTTGTCAAGGTCTAACAGAGTTAAAAGGATCTGTATTAAGATTTACAGCTTTGAAAAACCCGCTGCCAGGTACATCAAGGGAGTTTTCCCTTGTATTTATTTAGTGTGGTATTGATCTCAGGGAGGCATTAGTTTTGTTTTGTGTACCCTGGGAAGAGCTGAATGCATGATCAAGAGCCAAGTATTTCAAGGGTATTTTTGGCTTTGGCCCTAATCCTGTGTGGCCTTGGGAAAACTGTTACTAGTTTTCTGATAGCTGGAGATCTGGTGATTATGCACAGTTATTGAAAATTCCACAGCCATCAAACACTGAGATGGCTTAATATGTAAGGTAGAAGAGAGTTGACTACAAGTCTTTGATTATGGAATTTTAAAATCATACTATAACAGCGCTTTGAGCTAAGGAAAAATGCAAAGGTACTTATCATTCAAAAGCAGCCCTTGATGCTTATAGAAGAATAGGAAGAAAGATTGTGGGTCCCAAAGGGGATAAGAACTCCACAGGAAAGACCAACAGAGTCAACTAACCTGACCCCCGGGGCTCTCAGAGTCTGAATTAACAACAAAGAACATACATGTGCTGGACCTAGGCCTCCCTGCATACATGTACTATATGTGCGCCTTGGTCTTCATTTGAATCCCGAACAACTGGAATAGGGGCTATCCCAGAAGCTGTTGCCTGTATGTAGGATATGTTTTTCTACTGGGGCTGCCTTTTCTGGCCTCAGTGGGAGAGGAAGTGCCTAGCCTTGGAGAGACTTGAAGTGCTAGTATTGGGGGACACATCGGGGGAGCACCCGCTCAGAGGAGAAGGAGAAGGGGAATGGGGGAAGGATTGTGGGAGGGGGTTTCAGGGAGAGGGGCAGTGAGTAGGATGTGAAGTGGATAAGTAAAAAAAAAAAATTAAATTAAAAAACAAAACACAATAAAAGCAGCCCTTGGCATGTTTGGATGGTGCGATCTCTTTCAGATAGTGTGGGCTTGCTTTTCGAGAGGATAGAGGATGGGTAGGCCTGCTGCTTCTATGAACTTGTGGTATATCAGAAAGTACACAGAGAACAAGTTTCCCTTCCCTTCCAGCTTCTTCATTCTGGTGGTTCTTAGAATTGTAAAGCGTGTGGTGTGTGATGCTTAAGAACATTGCCTTAAAAGGCGTTGACGGACAGCTCCTTAACTAGCTGTATACCCAGTTTTCCCAGGACCCCAGTTCCCTCTGGCGAACTCTCAGGAAAGAATTATTTAGTTCGTGGTAAATCAGCACTTTGGTGGCCTCTGGGGTGGAACCAATCACACAGCCTGCTTTTCTGTCCTCTGCTCTCATCCTGGCTCTTCTCACGACACTTCCTTAAATCAGCTCTGAGGCCAAGTACGAGGTATACAGGACTCTCCTTGTCTCCTTAGCCTTTTGTTCCTGGGAAAAACAGGGGACACTTACTGATGACTGAATCCCTGGATTGAATCAGAGTTCACCTTAAATGCTATTGTGCCCTCTCTACTCTCTCCGTATCAACTCATCCTCAATTGATCCATGGGCGTGTCAAATGAAAAGCCCATGCTTCACAGGGAAGTGGACCGATGCCCTTTTCAGGAAGGTAGACTGCCTCTGAAAGAAGCAGGAGACAGGGACAATAGCCAGAGCCCCGAACATCCTGCTAAGGCTTTGAATTTTATTTGATCAGTGAGGGAGAGGTCATTTAACAAGAGGATAATCTAAGCAGAGCCCTACTTTTAAAAAGTGAATTTGGCAACTGTATGGAAGACAAAGGGCAGTTTGGATTAAGAGGCAAAGAAAGATTGTCACAAAGTCTACTGAGGAACTCCGCAGCCTTGCATATGGCTCAAGGGAACTTGATCACGCACCAGAAGCCTGATTTCTCAATTTGGACAGCTCATTGTGGTCACCTGAATAGCTTTTAAAAAGATCGTCTGCTTACAAATTACAGTTGTATCTGCAAAGTGATATTGTAACAGATGTATACATTGTGGAATGATTAAATGAGCTAGTTAACATGCCCACTTTATAAAAACATTGGAGACCTACTGTTAGGAATTTCAACTACATAATATACTATTATTATTGTTGTTGTTATTAGACATATAGTATATATTTATTATAATAATTATTATATGACTATGTACAGTACTATTATTATGCCATGTCTCTGTACTAGATCTCAAAAAAGTTATCCTGCCTAAGTTAAATTTTGTAGCCACTAACTAACATATCTCTCTCCCTGTTGTCTAGCCAGATGCTTAACCCCTTTATTTCATGTATGAGACTCCGTGTTGCTTTCTGGGTTTGGCTCATTTCAATTATTGTAACAATGTTGCCATCCTGCTTCTCAAGAGGTTGCAGAGGGCATCTTAGGAGAGACCAAATGATCCCCCACTTCCATTATACTGCTTTCTTTATTCATCTGATGATGAACCACTGAACGGTTTCCACACCAAGGCTATTGTGGATAATACTTCGGGGAGGCCACACACAGTTTCTTGAAATGAGACTCCTGGACTTAAAATGATAATTCTTTTAGGTTTTTAATGGGGGTCTCCATGTGGTTTTCCTTAGTGGCTGTACTAATTTCCAGTCTCATCCTGAGTGCAGAAACGCCCCATTACCACATCTTCAACATCACTCATCAGCTTTCGTTTGTCTGATGATGCAGGCCTACAAGTGGGAGGTGACTGGTTGAAAATTCTGGTATCCATTTGTGTTCTCTTGATAATTAGCCATACTGAATATTTACTCTTGTGTCTCCTCTTTTCGAGAAATTAACTTCCTTGTCCATTTTTTTATGGCTGATTTTTAAAAGCCTATATCCCTAATATCTACGCCTTAGGATTTTGATTCAGTTGGATCAAGGTCATTGCTTTTGTTATTGGACTTTTAAACACTACAGAGGTGATTCTGCTATGATTACAGATTGGAGATCTGCGGTAAGGACAATAGTAAGCTTATTGAGAGTTTAAGCTCTTTGCACATTCCTTACCCAGTCCTCTATGAAATACTTGTTCTACGTCTAATTCATAAATGAGAAAACCAAGTAGAGTGTGGTTAAGTCAATGACCTAAGACTGTATAAAAGGCCAGAGGAGGGACAGGCACGCCACACCGACTGACTGGCTCTACCATCTTGCTGTAATAGAATGTTTAGAGCCTGGTACTGAAAAAGGAGGCGCGCAGACAGCTCAGTGAGTAAACGGTGTGCTGCAAAACCATGCAGACCTGCGTTCAGTCCCCAGAACCCATGTGAAAAGCCAAGTAGGGTGGCCCATGTCACCATAGCCAGCTCTGTGAAGCAAAGACAAGGGAATGATCCTTCATGCTTACTGGTCAGCCAGCCTAGCCAAGTCACAGAAAAAACAAACAAACAAACAAATGAACACAAAAAACAACAAGTGGACTACTCTTGACGAATAACCCCAAAGTTGACCTCTGACCTCCTCACAGGCACACACAAATGTATGTTCCTTTCTTTGTACATACAAACATATGTTATATTTTCTTGTTCTTCTTGTTATCTTGTTATCCTTTTTTGAAAATAACATAGAATGCAACAAGCTACTTCCCCACCATGACTTTTTCTTGGTAGGACTTGAAAGTCGTATGTACACAGGATTTTAAGAAAAGGTGTGTGCTGAAAAAGTTAAATCACAGGAAGACACGATTTATTTGGAAATGATTTTCTTGGTCTTCCTGAGCTAGCCTGGTATGCTTTTCTTGGCTTGTTTTCTTTCTGTTGCTAACAGGGGAGGAACAGAAGGGTGACATCATTCCATTTTTTTTTTCTTCCCCCGCCAAGTCAGTGAAAGAATAAAACACAAGAGAGAACTGTGATGGAGAAATGCCTTTACTGACACTTAAAACATCTTAGTTCTGAAGCTGTGTTTGGGACGACGAACAAGAGCACCTGCAATTGCCTATGAAGAAGAAACCAGAACCCTCCCATACTGTCACCATGCTCAGTCAGGGATGACTGCAGCCCTCTGGGCTCTTCCTTTGGTGCTGATTTCATTAGTCTTTACTTCATTAGGAATAAAACCTAGACATATTAGTAAAACAATAAAAGGCCAGACATCGGCTTTATGACATTCATGCATTACAGTTTATACTGACCAGCTGGGGAAGGAATTCATGTAAGAATGATTGATCAATTCTAACTCTGTGCCTTGATTCCCAGTGCTGTGACAAGCTTGATTTACTGAGACTGCCCTTGTGATGTTAGTTAGGCCCACAGTGTGATTGCCAATGATGACCAGAAATTCTGTCATAGGAAACTCACCATTGTCATAAGGCTAGAGAAGAAGCAAATGAAACAGAAAAGACTGTAGTTAACATACACATGGAGAGCCGATTTAAGGTTTAGAAAATGCCAAGTTTTGAGAGTAGAGTAAGAGAAAGTAAGAGAAAATACTTTCAAATTTTAGAACCTTGCATTTTAAAAGAGATTAATTTATTTTACTTTTCTGTGTATAGATGCCATGCTCTAAGGAATAGAAGTTATAGATGGTTGTGTCTTGTTTCGTGGGAGCTGGGAATTAAACACTGGTCCTCCAGAAGAGCAGCCAGTGCTCTTAATCCCTGAGACATCTCTCCAGCCCTAGAGTTTTGTGTTTTCAGTGTTGGCCAGAAACCCTTTGTTGATGTTCTCTTTTGTGCATGACTTTTACTAAAATCGTTCTTGCTGAAAACATTTCTGTCTTCTCCCTGTTAAAGGCACTGTGGTCTTCTGACTACATGTATTCCTCTCTCTGCCACATTTCATGCTGGGTCCCTCCTGAATGTCTCTTCCTTGGCTTTAGGACATCTGACTTTTGTGGTTTGATTCCCATGTCGCTGTGCATTCTTCCTCAGCCTTCCCCATAGCTTTCTTTCCGTCTCTCCTGAGACTCCGAGGTCCTTAGCACTCAGACCTTAGCACTTACTGTCCACTTATCTATTTCTAGTAAACCCACTCCATGGCTTTTATAGTCATCGTGTATGCCATGGTGAGCCCCAAATCTTCATCTCTGGCTTGGATCTTACTCCTGATCCCAGATCCATACATCCATCTACCGGTGACAGTATCTCTGTCTCCAGGCACTGACGTGTAAGACGCTCTGAAGCCCAAGCCGTCTGTGTGTCTTTGACAAGCTTGCTCCCCACTCTCTCTTCCCGGTATAAATGATGTCATACACGTAACAACTTCTGAGTGATTTTTTTTTAACTTCTGCTTGTGTTTTGTTCTTCATGTTTGATTTCTTCCTTACTACATTTCAAATCAGCCTGCCCCTGTTAATGTCCTATTGCTGTCAAAGTGCTAAAGGTTTACTTTATAAATGTACTGTAGATAACAGCAGTATTTCTAAACTATTCCACAGAGCGTCACTTCTAAAAGTTGTATGATATTATTATATAGAGAGAGTATTGTACATATACTATACACACACACACACACACATATATATATACATATATACATATATATACATATACATATACATATACATATATATATATATATCCAGGGTTCCATGAACAAATAAGCTTGGAGAATACTACATACCAGCGCTCTCATCATATAAATCCATGCTAACACAGAGTACTAGAGACCATGGAGCAAGCATCCTATTTTACTCCACATTCCAGCATCCTCTCATGGCTTCGGGAGAGTCTGTACCTACTTGAATAGTTGTGTAGAGTTGTTGTTGTGTAGAAAGGTGTGCTTATGTAGACATAACAACAAACTCAAATCCTAAACATCTGGCATCGGTTTTTGAGTTGACTGTTTTGCTCCTTAGCTTGCTTTGCTTATTTGAGACAATGGCACCTGTTGGCATTTTTGAGTAAGGTCCACTTGAAGACAAAATGAGTCACCTTTATACTAACTAAAGCACGTGATGTCAACTGTTAATGTAACATGTCCAGCACTAAAAGAAAAGCTGAATGAGTGGACAGTCATGGGGTTCTAGTGAAGACGTTTGGGGTGAGAAGGTTTGCTGGTAATTGACTTTCTCATTAGTGGTTTGGATGAACAGGGATGCATGCTCCAGATCTTTCACTACTCATGAAGGGGATGCTTTGTGTGGAGCTGAGTCAGATGCTCCTGCAAGCTGCCCATAGCTGTTTTCTTCCATTTCACTCTGGGATCATGAGGTCACTTGGTCAAATTATGCCCCAAGTGCTTGAAATTATAGAATGAATCACAGTTTGTTTTTAATTGCAATTTTTGAATGCCGCAATCCTGTTAGCCTGGAGGCAGCAAGAACTGGATGAACTTATGTTTATGTGGTGGCAAGGGCATTACCTATTTTCTTTGGCTCAAAATATCATACTCGCTGGCTCACACTTTAGACACACTTTATTAGATATTGATGTGGTCCCTTTCAGTTTTGTGGTTCTGTGATATAGTGTCTGAGAAACTATGCCAGTTTTCTTTGGAAAGGAAAAAAATGAGTAAGTACCAGATATATATCATTTTTTAAATATAAAAGAATGTCCGAATGGAAAAAAATATATATTTGAGATGGGGTCTCATTTATCCCAGGTTGTCCTTGAACTCCTGATCCCTTGCCTTCCCCTCCCAAGTGCTGTCATTACAGCATGCAGTACCATGCTCATGGAAAATGGAAATGTTCTGACTGTTGAGAGTGGTCACAGATGGTAGAGCCTCACTTGCCACCCTTTCCTCCATATCTGCTTATACCCACTGCTTAGAACTTGGAGCAATTATATATCTGAGGCCAGGGTGCCAGTCCTGTGGGGATCTGGTGACAGCTCCCCTGGGTTGCTGTTATCTTGTTTTGTGTCATTATGTGACAGAAAGATAGCAAAAGAGCTTCCTTTGTATGCCACTAATTCTATTCTTGAGAAGCTCTTGCGTCCATTACATCAGGTGCCAGGATTTCAGCACATGGATTTTATTTATTTTGATTTATTATTTTTGAGACCGGCTGATGTACGGCTGTGGATGACTCTGAACTTCTGGTTTGCCCATCTCCATTTCCCAGGTGCTGGGATTCTTTGTGTTTAGTATTACACCAGGCTTAACATATGCATTCGGAGAGGGTACAGCGTTCAGTCCGTGACACAGTTCCTTCAGAATGGCTTCTCCAGAGACTCCCCTTCAAGTTCTGCTGACTGATACCTCTTACCCTTTGAGACTTAAAGGAGATGACAACTCCATTGTTTTTAGCTCAGGGGAGTCTCACTGTTTCTAGGGGTTTCTCCTGTCACCCCTCCTAAAGATGCTTGTGATCTTTGCAATGGTGCGCTGTCAGCACTGAGATAAAGGTCGCTTCCTGTTATCTCTGGGCTAAGTGGTTGTTTACTTATCTGTTATCTTTCTCTTAGATCCAAGAGTTGAAGACTGGCTCCTCATGTCCTCACCTCTGCCACAAACCATCATCCTGGGGCTCTATGTCTATTTTGTTACATCTCTGGGACCAAAACTCATGGAGAACCGGAAGCCCTTTGAACTCAAGAAAGCGATGATAACGTACAATTTTTTCATAGTACTGTTTTCTGTGTATATGTGTTATGAGGCAAGTGTCTTCAGTATTCCTAATGGGAAGAGGTTGCCTTAGTCTTTTGTTATGTGTTTGTATGTTTTTGTTATGACTGTCAAGTACCCCTGTTTTGAGAATGGAGAAATTAAGAAACTAAGCGGTTGTTTACCGCAACAAAACAAAACCACCAAAATTGTTATGTCTAGATGAAATAAACCTGAGGATTTCAGGACAGTTTCCATCATGGATAGCGAGTGAAAAGAAAACAACATTTAGCTCAGAGATTTGCACATGAGAAACGTTGGTCTTGAGGAAACTCCTACGCAGAGAAAAGAAGTAATGAACTCAGAGTGATAGCTGGTTGGTAGAGAGCTGGTTCTGGAATGCATACAACTCCAGAGCTGGGTGCTGACTTGGCTGTTTAGGTTTTACAGGCTTTGAGGCCAAAAAGGGCGTAGACTTATTCCAAGTTGTAAGTGGTAAAGCCCTGTCCCTTGCTATAAGATGAATAGCAACCTTCCAGAACGCAGCAGAGATTGCACTTGTCACGTGTTTGTCACGTGTCTCCGCTGCCTCGAATCCCTGGCTCTCTAGGGTCCTTTGCTGTATTTCCAGCCTTGGCTGGCTTCCTCCTTCTGTTGGTTTTCCCTCTAGCATACTTGTGCTTGCTCATCCTGGGGGTCTGTGAGGAGTCCTGGTGGTCTTGCTGGCCACTGTGACACCCACCTCCTTCCTGCTGCACATTACGTGACTCTAGCTCCCCTCTGCTGCTGGCCACTTCTTCGTTTGTAGGACTAACCCACAGGTCACTGCTCTTTGTCCTTTCTAGACTATGGATGGGCTCCTCACATGTTCTGGGGGAGGAGGAGGAGGGAGAGAGAGAGAGAGAGAGAGAGAGAGAGAGAATATATATACACATGAGAGGGGTTAAGAACATGGTCGGAAGCAGGAGCCCAGGCTCCCTCTTCTTACCTGTAACTTGATATCCCTAGGCTTCATTTATCTTATGCTGTAATGACAGGATTGAGCCAGTTTTTTTCCTTTCGCGTCCTATTGTATTCTAGTTTTCTCAGGTTCTGTCTCTGACAGTTGTCCTTGTTTCCTATGACCCCAAATTATGTTTCTCAGGCTTGAAAAGAATCTAGTAGTAACCAGTTAGTTTTGGTTTCTGCTTTGTGAATTACAGCACAGAAGAGGGTTTAAAAAAAAAATCAGAATCAGAGAGTTCCTATCGTCACTAATACCTGAGTTGTAGTTTCAGGATATACTGCCTGCTGAACATGAACCACGAACTTTTTCTTTACTAGCTTAAAGCTAATAACTGCCATAGCCTCCGGAGATTATTGGTATGTTCTTAAAGTCAACACTAGGATAATGCTCGGCCCACTCTGTTTGGATAGAGACTTGATAATTCAGAGGTTATACACACTGGCCCCGCTCACGATGTGGTGCAAGATTTTGTCAGGGTTTCAGAGGAAATGCCTCTGCCAGGCGTGTTTGGCCAAATATAGGAGCGAGGAGAAAGTGAACCATGCCATAGTGAAGAATCCATCTGTCTTCTTGTGATTGACTTTGCTAGAAACATGGCACAAGTCAGACCCTAAAGAAGATGGAGCGAGTGAGGCCCACAGAGGGCCTAGACACACAATTTCTCTCATTTAGTACAGGCCTTTTTGGTGTCAGGGTAAGGTGACCAATTAGTCATCTACTTTAATTTAACCTGTTCTGGTGTTAAAGCAGTGGGTCTCAGCCTTCCTAATGCTGCCACCCTTTAATGCAGTTCTTCACGTAGTGGTGACTCCCAACCGTAAAATTATTTCATTGCTACTTCATAACTATAGTTTTGCTGCTGTTACGAATCATAATGTAAGATACCCGATATGCAGGCTATCTGATATTTGACCACTGTGAAAGGGTCATTCAATTCCCAAGGGAGTTGTGACCCACTGGCTGAGAACTGCTTGGCTAGTGTTATTTCTATCAGTTGAAGTGAGTCTGAGCATAGCAGAAAATGGCATAGTTCACTGACTTGGCGATTTTGAGAAACAGAATTCACTGTTTCTGTCACATTCCTTTGTTTCTTTGAAAAGATCTGTTGACTTGATTTCTAAGGCATTTTTTAAACCATGAAATGCATATCCTATACTGTTCTGAGTCTTAATGTTCAAGATCTCATGGCATCTCCAGAGCTTATGTTATGTTATATTGCACAGTAGGAGTGAGAACAGAGATGGGGTGCATTTTAAAAACCACCTCTTGTTCTTTCCCACTCCTTCCTTCTTTATACATATTTAAATATCATTTTGGCTGATCTCTGATGGCAGAGAACTGTTATCGAATCCCTTAGGGAGGCTAAGACAATAGAGTCATGAATTTGAGGCCAGCCTGGGCTACATAGTAAAACCCAGTCTCAAAAAAAAAAAAAATCAACATACAGAAGCCTCAATAAAGCCTTTAACTGTGTGTTCTTATATTAGAAAGTTATCACTTTAGCTAAATAGTGATGAAACTATAAATATAACATTTGCTTCAGAAGCTAAAAGTAGCATAAACCTTATAGTGAGAGAGATGTTCCAAGCCAGATGTTGGCAACTGCAGAGGAAGAAGTAACACTTGGCAAAGAAGAGAATGTTTTTGTAGCTACCCCAGGTCAGCCCAATTGTATGTATTAAAATCAAGTACTTGGCTTTCATTTGTAGCTGTTTTAAAAGCTTTTCCCACCATCAAACTAAAAGAATGTCACTAGGGCCTTGGAATTAGAATTCAGACTCACCAACAATAGGCTTTTATTTTTAACACCCGGAGAAGGTCATTTGGTGGGTGTGTTGGAATGACAGTCTGCCAGATTATACTCCAGTTAGTAACAAAAGCATTGTCTTCCCTTATTTGTCTTGTGAATTCAAAATACAGCTGGTATCAGACCTGTGTATGGTCTGTTTATATGTTAAAGGCAGAGAGGGTATCAGAGCCAAGCACTGCCCCTTCATGGATACTTGCCAGTCATGAGTAGGAAAAGCACAGTGCCCACGGTTACCCTGTTGGCGGGTTTTCGTTTGTGTAACACTTATTGACTAATTGGGAAGAGTTGAAATGTTCAGAAAATCCAGACTCAGAGCCAGGCACTGAAAGTACATGAACACACATACGTAATAGACATAGGCAATATTCGGTAACTAAACAGAATAAACCCTGGCTTTTGTTCTTCACTGTTTTAAAGGAATCCTTCCAAGAAGCGCACAAGTTAGTCAGAATACAGTTCGTATTAATGTTGTGTGTGCTTGTGGCTTTGAGAATGCCTGATGCTAAGCTTCTTCCCAAAGCATGTTTGGTTTGTCCTGGTTCTTGCTGCTTCATCCCCTGCACCGCCTGCTTACTCAGCTGGTCATGCACCAAGGTGCAGTCCAAACCGCCTCTTTAATATCCGTGTTTCTCTTCCAGTTTGTGATGTCTGGCTGGGGTACAGGTTACTCGTTTCGATGTGACCTTGTTGACTATTCTCAGTCGCCAAGAGCAATGAGGGTAAGTTTCTCTTTGGGAAAGTCTGTAGCTCAAAAATCATTGTGAAAATCTTTTGGCCTCTGCAATATTGGATATGAATCAGGTGAGTGAATGATTCAATAATAAGATTATGTGAGTTGGGAGGAAAAAATCTAAAATTACAAGAAAGAATGTAAGGAATCCAGGTGTGCAAGCTGACAGCTAGTACTGTTTGAACTTCTTGGGTTTCAAAACTTACCTGATCTCTAAAAGATGGAAAATAGAATTTTCATGAGATTTAGCAATTCCACTTCTGGCTGTATTCCTAAAATATTTGAAGTCTGGGATGTCAAGAGATATCTGTATACTCAAGATCACAACACGGTTATTTATGATGACCAAAATGTAGAAGCAACCAAAATGTTCATAGATGGTAAATGGCTAAACAAAATCACATACACACACGCACATGCACACATACACGCACACACACACATGTGTAGAATATTATTCAGCCTATAAAAGTTGCAACTTCTATGACTCTTGAGGACAATGTGCTAAGTAGTATATTCCAGTCACAAAAGGACAAACGCTACATGATTCAGCTTATATATGGTACCCAAAATCATTATGTGCAGAGGACAGAGATAGAAGGATGGTTGGGCTGGAAGAAGGGAATGGGAAATTAATTTTGAATGAGTATAGATTTTCACTTTTTCAAGTCGGAGGAGTTTTGCGGATGGATATGTAATGGTTATAGAGGGATGTGGATAAATGAAAGCCACAAAAGTGTACCTTTAAAAAAGTGGGTAGGATGGTAAATTTTGTTATGTGGGGGTTTTGTTGGTTTATGTTTGTTTTGTTTTGTTTTGTTTTTCGAGACAGGGTTTCTCAGTATAATAGCTCTGGATATCCTGGACTCACTTTGTAGACCAAACTGGCTTCAAACTCAAAGAGATCTATCTGCCTCTGCCTCCCCAGTGCTGGGATTAAAGACGTACACTACCATGATCGGCCTTTGTGTGTGTGTGTGTGTGTGTGTGTGTGTGCTATGTGTTTTTAAAACCATTTTTTAAAAAAGTAAATGTTTCTTTCCTATAAAATACTGAATAAATAAATCCTTATCTGTGTTTATCTCCACAGATGGTGCACACCTGCTGGCTTTATTACTTCTCCAAATTTATTGAGCTGTTAGACACTGTGAGTATGCAACCCACACATTTAGTAACTGCTTGATGTCTCACGGAAGCAATAAACTGCTAATGCAGTTGTCGAATAGCGAATACCTTTGCTTATCTCTTCTCCCCCCCACCCCCACCCCCGCTTGCCTGCTGTCATCCCCCATTTCCTTTAATTGTCTGGGCTTTTAGAAAAATCTACTTGCCAGCATTTCACAACCTCTGACTGCATTTTGAAAAAACCATATGTGTAGGTATCTCCTGATGAAGATAAACAGGTAACTGCCACTTACTCTACAGATCTGTGTGCCTCGAAACAGATGATGTCAGTTCTTTATGAAGCGGTTCACAAAGCAAAGAGCAGACATCGTTACCTTTGGTTCTTTGTACCTAAACACAGTGTCAAAGTACTCCTGTGAGACACTTAAGCGAATCACAGTTCATAAACTCATAGCAAATGTGATGCTATCTGAGGGTTGTCAGTAATTGGGGGAAACACACACATCATCCTGAAGCCTGAGCTTTCTGGACCCTCGTTCTCCCTGCTTTGCATCCTGGGGAGGGCCAGCTGGGCTCTCTGAAAGCCTAAAGCTAAGAGCCTTAACTACTTGCTGGCCAAGATGCTGGTTTTTCTGACGAGTGTGTCTGGAGCACACAGCACCACACTGTAATATTAACATGCTTCTCTCTAAGTTCACTCTAATCACATAATGTTAGGTTGAAAAGGGACCTGGGAAAGGTTTAGAATCCAGGGCTTCTCAAATTTTAGCATGCATTAAAAACACCTAGAAGAATCCCAGGAGGTTGAGGTGGACCCCAAGTGTGAGCCCAATCTGGGCTACAAAACAGTAGCATGTCTTTAAAAAGGAGAGAAGATGGAAAAACGAACAAAGAAACAACAGAACAAAACACGGAGGGCTTGTTAAAGCACAGATGATGCCTGAACTCCCGTGGTCACTGATTCTCAACTTTCCTAACCCTTTAATACAGTTCTTCAAGTTGTGGTGACCTCCAACCATAACATAATTTTCCTTGCTACTTCATAACTGTCAGTTTTCCACTGTGACAAATCTTAATGGACATACCCATGTTTTCTGATGGTCTTAGGCAACTCCCAAAGGGTTCATGACCTACAGGTTGAGAACCACTTCCCTCGTGCTTTGGATTCAGTTGGTCCTTGGTGAAGTGCAGGAATTCCTTTTTCTGACACTCTCTCATGTCGTTAATGTTGCTTATTTTTATTCGGGAACTGCACGTCGAGAAGCTGCTTGCCATAAACTCAGCATCCACGGTGCATTACAATTACGTGCAGTCGGAATGGAACCGTACACACATTCCCCACCTCTTGAGATTTGACGCCTGACAGACAGGAGTAGAGACCACACTTGTGTGTTTTTAAACTATTTGTTCACATTGTAACATGCAGCCAGGTTTGGGAAACCATTGATTTAGCTCAGAACCCTTACTAGGGGATGGGGGTGGGGGACGACCGATGTTAAGTGGCCTACCCAGAGACAGTTGCGGTAGGACCCCTGTTGCAAGTTTATGGTCCTGCTGCTACACCAGGCTGCGTTATTCTGTGTGGATAAGCAAATGCGCGTGGCTTCATCGGCTCTGCTTTGCATATTCTCAGTAGCAACTTCCATAAGGAAATTGTTTCTGCTGTGTGTCCTTGCCGAATTTCCCTTACACAGTAATGCTTTGTGTTATGCCCTGAATTTGGAAGCCTAACTTAACTCTGGCATTGTGAAGTTTTCTGTTAGCACATTCTTTGAACAGCGCTCCCACCCCACCCCCCAACTCTGCTCTTAGCAAGCTAATAACGGGCATGCGCAGTCGCGATGGTACATTTGCTACCGTTCTCATTTTTCTTACGCAGCTTCGCTTTCTTGTCTGCAATATTTTTCAGATGAACTCTTCAGGCGTTTCATCATTTGTTTTTCTTTGGTAATACATCCTTAGGCTTTTTGTTTTGTTTTGTTTTGTTTTCCCAAGTCGGCTTTTAGTTTGCCTAATCCCTTATCCAAACTGGGAGGATGTGTTGGAGAGCAATGTAGATTGAAATAATTTCAGTCATAAGAGTTACGAACTTCAGGCTGACACATATTTCAAAATCTAACGAGTTCTTTTTTTAGTTAATACTATTATTTATCAATAGCACTTCCTTCAAGCTGTGCTCTGGAGTACCAGCTCCTCTCAGCACACCTTAAGAGCAGCCGCTGGGAGCAAATTGTGAAACTGTTTCCGTTTTGCTGCTTCTTTTTTTAACACTCAATAAATTAATGCATGGGTTTTCCGAACTTGACTTTCTTTAAACTATTTCAGATCTTTTTTGTTCTGCGTAAGAAAAATAGCCAAGTGACTTTCCTTCATGTCTTCCATCATACGATTATGCCATGGACCTGGTGGTTTGGAGTCAAGTTTGCTGCAGGTAGGAAAGGGAGAGCCGGGGTCATGTGATCTATAGATGGCGACATTCCCAGATTCATGCGATCTACATATGATGACATTTTCACATGCTATCAATACAAATTTTGTTCTTAGGTATACTTTATGAGATTTTTTTTTTAATTCAAAGAGCCACTTTGGTTAAAAAAAATTTGAAGTAATCACCTGAAACAGAAGCAAAGGACTCTCTTAGTTTAGACTCCACACGCCAGCTTTTCTGACATGAAGACTTTAGAGCGAGACCTTCTCTACATATTCTTTAGTTTCGTTCAGGGTTTATTGTTTCTCTATAGTGAGTTCTAGTGCATGCTTTCAATTAAATAGGTAATAAACAAATAAATAAAATATCCAAAGCCTTGGATTCATAGATATCTTACTTAAATGACATTCCTAGTTTGTTCACAGAAAGTCAGAATGTTATCTCCAGGTCTGTTTTGTCTGCAGGTTCCCAATACCTGACACTCCCTGCCTTTTTAGTCCATTCTGTGTCGCCCTCAGATTACTAGAGGCTGGTGACTTTACGAAGCAGAGACTTCTGCATAACTTAACTTATGGTTTTGGAGGCTGAAAGGTTAATATTGGGCAGTGCCATCTGTTTGGCCTCTGGGCAGGTCTAGCAGTGTAATATGGCATCATAGCAGAAACAGGGAAGAAAAGGAGCAAAGAAAGGAGGGGAGAAACCGAAGGAACAGAGAAAGCAACCAGGGAGGCATAGCAAGACACAAAAGACTTATGGGAAAGTTCCCATTTAATCACCTCTCACGGGGATCCACCTCTTAAGGAGCCCACTACCCCTATCAGTCCAGTTGCTTTGGAGACAAAACTTTTAACACATAGGTGAACATTCTAGAATAAACCACATCACAGGTGTGGTACACAATACCACAGCAACTTTAAAGATGAGTCAGATCACAATTACTCAACTTCCCAAAGGAGTCTACCAAAGGAGATGACATTTCTTTCATTTTTTTTTTGTTTTTTTGGTTTTTTTGGATCGAGATAGTTTTAATCAAAAGCTTGGCCACAAGATTCTATTTCATTTGGTTTTCTATCTCTGAACACCCAGAATTAGAAAAATTAGGCAGTAATTTTATTCATTCATAAAGCTTGAAGTAAACAAAGCCTTTGAGCGAGTATTTCTCGGTCAGCAAACTTTGCTGCAAGAATTATTTATTCTACTTTCTTGATGTCAGGAAGTCACAGATAGCCACCGTATTTAACCTTTATGGTTTTGACTGAGTTTCTTATTGTTTGTTTTCTCTCAAATGCATACTGGGCCACTCAGGTCTCCTAAGTGAAATGTTCTAATGTTTTACTTATATTGATGAAAAACTGGAAAATGTTTCAACGCACACCCATAGGGTGGTTATGATTTCTGTGTGTTTAAAGGCAGGAAAATAAAGTGATGCCGAGAAGCCTCAGTGTGGTCTTCCCCACTAAGCACCGTGACTGCTAATTACCAGACAAAAATGGCGACTTTGCTATTTATTAGGCTAGGAAAAGTGTTCTCAAACCCTTTAGCTTACATCTGTTTCTTGTATAACACCAGAATATAGTTGGGCTTCCACATCTGTGAGCCCTGCATCCATGGATTTAATGAACCATAGATCAAAACCAAAAAGGAAAACCTGCCCCTGTACTAAGTCATGTACCAATATTTTCCCTGTGATTATTCCCTAAGCAACATAGAACAGAACTGCTTCCATTACATGCACAGAGTTTTCTGGTATAAAACATATGGGGGGGGGTATGTGCACAGGTGATATGCATATAATTGACCATTTTTTGTAAGGAGATTCAAATATCCACAGGCGGTAGTAGACCCGCCTCCCATTAGGGAGTTTTGAAACCTCCCTTCCATGCTGTTCTTTGGAAGAATAGACTGGAAAGCAACGCTCCAAAATACACACAGATGATTTGAAGATACCGAAACCAACATGTTTACCTTGGCTTCTTTACTCTTTTCAGTGGTCTGTCATCTTTCTGTATTAAGTATGTGGTAATTCCACTATGGGAAACATACATTTTATTAAAAAATGGAACTGAGTGGTTTCCCCACCTTTGTTTGAATCCATTGGTGATCTAGCTTCCTTTTCAAAGCAAGTAATCATTTTAAGAAATGCAGATTCAAAGAAGAATCTACCTCAGATTTGAAACGTCCATGTCTATGGTTATCAAACATTTATCATAGTGGTTTCTACTCATGCTTTAATTCTTATTTCCTTAAAAAAAAAAAAAGAAAAAAAATGGTCAAGGTAAGAAAAGAATGTTTTGTGTCTCTGGTATGTTCTGTGAGCTGCCAGGCCTGCTCTGTCTTAGGTGTGGGATTCTATTCAACATGCCCACATCTCTTGCATTGCTTTCCAACAGCAGGCCCAGCAACGGGATTTGTTTCCAGAAGTGTGGTTTGGCAAGGGCTAAGCTCCTAGAACAAGCATGTCTGTTTAAGCCAGTCTTTGCAAACACTAGAGCCCAGATGATCTCTATTGTCTGGTTTCCTGTTGCATCCTGTGCCTCCTTATGGGGTAATAGCAATGGAGCTTTTCCTTTGAATAAGAGAAGAATATTTTCATATTAGGTTTTTCTATTAATTCTGTAAATACCCTCACTGAGAAATGTAGAGAACTGTCATAATTACCCAGGTGCTTCTTTTCTTTTCTCCAAACCAAAAGATAATATATCAAAAGGTAATATGTGAGGGATGGACTTGTATCTCATCCTGAGATGCTTTCTTTTCAGGCCCCTTCTTGTAAAGAAAGCTTTGCTTCATTTGAAAGGCCTTCCAAAGAGTAAAGCAGAAAGCATGACTGATTAAAATGTGCTTGCTTTACAAGCAAACTCACTAGAGGAATATGTCAAAAGGCAATTGGTAGAGAAAATAAGCAAGCTAATTTCATTTGGCAGCTTCGTTTGCTCAGTGATTCTTTAACACAATCTTCTTAGCAACAGTCATACTAACGCCATACAGGATCCTCAGGTTAGGACATCGAGAGCAGTGGTTCTCAACCTTTCTAATGCTGCGACCCTTTAACACAGATCCTCAGGTTGTGCTGGAATTATTTTCATAAATAATTCATAAAATCATTTTTGTTTGCTACCTCATAACTAATTTTGCTACTGTGACCATTACTATGGGTCATAATGTAAATGTCTGATATCCAGGATGGTCTTAGGCAACCATGTAAAAGGGTTGGTAACCCCCATGGGCTTTTGACCCACAGGTTGAGAACCACTTATTTAAATGACAAGGGTAATGTAGAGAAAATGGCTTCTTAGTGAACAAGGCTCTGATACAGGCCCTTATGAAAATTGAGCTGCACTTCCTGTCTGCGTTCTCACTGGGCACAAGGGAACATGCACAGTTGTCCCTTACCCTTACCCTTCCAGGAATCAGCCTGATTCTTGAGCTATTATAGGAACAGGGAGCTACTCAATTTTTTAGTTATCCTAAAAAGGATGTCCCCCATCTTATAATTTATTTATATTTGTTGGGGGTGGTGGTGGAAAGATTAATCCAAGTATAAACAATAAAAGATGAAAGGGTAGTAACATGCTTCATTAATGGTATTGCTTCTGAAATTTGTAATAATTAAGGAATTAACTGCGATTTGATTAAAATCTATAAAGTAAAGGCTAGCATGAGGCTTTGGCTGAGTAGGACCTAATTATTTAAAGTGTGTTCTTTGACGGGAATACTTTAGCAATTACAATATCTAGAAACATTCAGAATCACCACAATTATGAAGAGTTATTTTAGAATAATGGCTCAGTTGGCAAAGTCGCTTGCCTCCAAGGCCAAGGCTGATGACCCAAGTTGGATTCCCAGAAAACCATGTGATAGAAGGAGAGAAGCAACTGCCGACTGTTGTCCTCTGACTTCCACATGTGTGCGGGGGCACACAAGTACATACATGCAAATTCATGCTCACCTCCCCACCCTACAAATGAATTTACGTAAAATAATTAATTCATTCTACTTTGCACCTGTTCTGCCTTAGGTTATTTCTGGAATCAAAGTGTTCTAGAATTAAGGAGATGACTTTTGAGTTTTATAGGGTTTGTTTTATTTTTGTAGAAAAACTTAAATCCTAGGTCAATACCTTGCATAAAGCAGATTTCTCTAAGTTGAGCATCTTAGGACAGAAACCCTTCCACCAACAACTGTTATGGCTGAAGGCAACTGAAATGACCTTTTCTTACATTCTCGAGTCTTGTGCTTCTTCTCCTAATTAAAGATGGCAAAATTAAAAGAGTAAGCATAATCAAATAGGAGTAGGATGATAAAAAGCAGGCTTAATAGCCGATCACTATTTATTTTGAAATCACAGTAATTGATTAGAGCAGACTTAGCATAGCTTCCTAATGACTTCCAGTGCTTTCCCGACAGAGCGTTTGCTGCATTAAAAATATCTAAAGCACTGGATTGAGAGTGTGGGGGTGTAATTTGATTCCACACAGTGATTATGTTGGTAGCTTTACACATGAGAGGCCACATTGGAAGCAACCCAGCTGTCTTTCAACAGGAGAATGGATAAATATTGGTGCATTTATATGACATGAAGCTGAACGACAGGAAAAAGACAAATTATTAGTGTATACACCGACATGCAAGGAACTCAAAGATACCGTGTTGTATGAAAAGGAAGGAGGGATAAAAGAGTCCATGCCATGTGGCCCCATCTCTGTGAAATGGATTAACAGGCAAAATTAAGAGTTGATGATGGAACTCGGCTAAAGGTCACCTTGGAGGGATGTATTCATGCAGCAGTAGGAGGAGGCCTTGGTGGTGTTGAGTATTCGTTATCTTTATTTTGGTGGTGGTTATGGAAATTGGTAGGTTTTGAGCATGTGAAGCATCTTAACTTATGCATTTAAGATCAATGTCATTTGTTCACCTTATAACTCTTAACCTTGACTAAAAACACATTTTGATTGTTGGCAAGCAATGTAGCATATTTAAGAGGTTGATCTAGTTTGTTTAAACTCAAATCACAGTCACATTTTAAGCTTAAAGCATACGAAAAAATGACAGGCTAATTTATTTTGTAAGATTTATGGTTGGCATTTTGCTAACATTTTACTGAACTCCTAGTTTGAGGGCTGTTTCACAGAACTGATATTTCTTATGTATTTTTCTTCTTCCTACTAAAATGAGAGAAAGAGATGGTACCAAAACCTTAGGACAAATATGTGTGGTTTTAAGAGACGAGAGGTGGTTTTACAATAACTTCTTTTCTCTCAGGTGGTTTGGGAACTTTCCATGCCTTTTTAAATACAGCTGTGCACGTGGTCATGTACTCCTACTATGGACTGTGTGCAATGGGACCAGCCTACCAGAAGTATTTATGGTGGAAAAAACATTTGACATCTTTGCAGCTTGTGAGTAACCAGTTTTCTTTAAATATGAAACAAAACTGTGATCACAGTCACGTGTCTGACTGTCTGTCTGTGAGTTAGGAGTCTAGAAGAACCCAGAGCAGTCTGTATATATAACACCTGTCCTCTAGAAGGGATGCTGGTTTTGTTGATCTTTGAACTTTATGAGAAACTATGTCGGCTAAAAAGAAAATAGATTTGGTAGCTCAGATTCTCAAATGATTAAGCCAGCGTCTTTATCTTCACAATGATCTGAGACAAAAAAAGAACCCAGAAAACAAAAAAAGTTTGTAATCAAAATGATATCAAAGTTATATGACCATAGCATAAAACAGAGTAATACTGAAGTACAAGTTAGAAAGTTCACATTCAGAATCAACATTGAAGGACCGTAATGTGGAAGGAATTGAGGGCGTTTCTGTGTGCTTACCTGGTTAGTCCTAACTTTGGTCAGTTTGTCTTTCTACTCCTAAGTAAATATTGTTGAGAGAATTCCAGGTATGAAGTAACATAAGACAGGTGGACTATGCAGAGTGGATATTTGCTTCCAGGTCAGCCATGCTTGAAGGACTGGAAGGTATAGTTTAGGCCAAAAAAATATCTCCTAAGAATCTAAAAATATACATGTGATTTAAAAAAAAAACTGGGTGAAAAAATGACCTGTTTTAGTTTTATTACCCTCTATTAGAATAATTCTACAATCTTCATATTTCCTGAGTTGAAGTATAATGTAAATTGGGTGCCAGTGAGATCAAGGAGAAAGTGGGACTAAGGCATAGCTTGCCTGCTGGGGACTCACCAAGTAACACTGGATGTAGGCCTATAAGCGGCTCTCCCCCAAGAGAGAGACTGGTGCATTGGCCTCTCAGGACCCTCAGGGAAGACCAGAGGAGCTCCTGCCCACCAGCTGTTGTATCTGCAATTGGCAACAGTCCCAAAGACCAACGGAGAGGAAGCCCGGAAATGAATACTTTAATTCATATGTTTGTTTTCCTCTTACTCTGGAATACTGTGAAGTCAAGGCTTTTATCCTCCATTGCTGCTTTCCCTTAATGTATGGTTCTCATTGTGCAGTAATATGTGCTTGCTGTAGAGAAATTAAAATACCCGAGGAAGGAAAATAAACTGGGCTGCGGTGCAGCTTACTGTAAGAGAGTTTTCTTAGTTCCGAGTACCATATAAATGAAAAATAAATCAATCAATAAAAACACCCCTCTCTCTGGGGTAATAGTTATTCTTTTTGTTTTCATTCAGCTTTTCCCCTTACACTTGTGTATGCATGTACAATATGCTTCATATTACTGCATACATAATCTTATTTTATTAGTTTATTTTCATCTAACAAATGTTGACACTTTTTAAATGAAGTGAGCCAGGTATACTTGTGCACACCAGCAGAGCCAACCTTTGGGAAGCCGAAACAGGAGGATCAGGAGTTGAAGGTCATGCACAGCTACGTAACAAGAATGAAGCCAGCCAGTACCACATAGGACTTTGTTTCAGAAAACAAAAGACTTTCAATACAGTGGAAAGATGTGTACATAAAAACGAAGGCTAGACATCTGTTTGCCACCTTTCTCAAGCACTCCTGTGTGCAGAGGACTCTGCTTCACCTTTCCAAGGTTTCATCATCCCCTTGCAAAATGAAGGGAGTCGGTGCAGCTGCTGGACAGGGCAGCCATGGTTGTTCATTAGGTTATTGTAGTGAAAGATGACACTAATAATACTCATATTATAAGACATAATGTAAAGATTCAATCATAGATACTGTTTCTTTTTTTTTTTTTTTAAACTTTATTTATTTATTTATTATATGTAAGTACACTGTAGCTGTCTTCAGACACCCATATGAGGGAATCAGAGCTCTTTGTAGATGGTTGTGAGCCACCATGTGGTTGCTGGGATTTGAACTCATGACCTCTTGAAGAGCAGTCAGTGCTCTTAACCACTGAGCCATCTCTCCAGCCCTAGATACTGTTTCTTTATAAAGATTTTTCTAAAAGTTCCCCAGGATATAACTGACTTTAAATCAGGTATAAACAGGTCTGAAGTGGGAGGGGGCAGTGAGACGGTTTCCCACCAAACCTGATGACTTGGGTTTGACCTTTGAGACCCACACAGTGGAAGGATAGAACAACCCAGCGGGCACAGACATGCAATGGCTTATGTATATCTTCTCTCTACAAAACAAGTATCAAAGAAAGATACTAAGGAATGTCTAAACACTAACATAGAAATTCTCCTTATTATGAGCACAAAGACTCTTCCAGTCCACAGAGACTTTGAACATCCTTGGGAAGCCAACCAGTGTCCTCCCTCTCCTATGTCTTCTTGACAGCTAGGCCTTCTTCCTCTGTCTTTTTCTTTTCTTGGAGGTGAAATCTCACTGTGCTGCCCAGCTGATCTCAAATCATGAGCTTAAATGATTCTCCCACCTCGGCCTTTCAGGTAGCTGAGGTACAGGTGTGTCTCACCACACCCAACTCCTTCAAGGGACAGTTTGGATCTATGGTGATGAAACACTCGTAGCAGCTCTAAGGACATCTTTTGGCTCCATCAAAACTAAAAAGGCTCTAATTTGGACGGTAGTGTCTTCTAGAACTTACAATGCTTCGTCTCTGAGAACAAAATGTTGGAAATCAAGATTGCCCTGGAAAATTAAGTCACAGTGTAGTGATCCCCAAAACACTTCATCAGAACCAAGGACTACAGTCCTTGAGACTGCCCCCCCCTAAGAAAACAACCAATCAAATAAATAGCTGCTTGCTAGATGCCTGAGAAGGATGTATGTTACCACACAGTACCTTCCAGGTAACATTTATGTAGGATCTGCTGGGGTTGTGCAGTGTTAGCACCTAATATTGGTTCCAAACCCCCGTCTAAATTTGACACTGTACCTAACCTATTCTCACTCCTAGAGAGAACATATAGGAAGACATCCTGCCCTGCCTAGTAGTAACTTAGGTATGGCTGAAGAACTCATCAACCTGTGTTGGTCTTTTCATAGCTAATTTCTTTATCATTCTCCCATCTCTCAGGTCCAGTTTGTTCTTGTCACTGTCCACATAGGCCAGATCTTCTTCATGGAGGACTGTAATTACCAGTATCCAGTTTTCCTGTACATCATCATGAGTTACGGATGCATCTTCCTGGTGCTCTTTCTCCACTTTTGGTATCGTGCTTACACCAAGGGTCAGAGGTTGCCCAAAACTATAGAAAATGGGAATTGCAAAAGCAAGCGCCACTAAAACACAAACGCAGCCTGGATTTACAATGGAGACTGATGATACCTTGCCTTCCTTGACAATCAAGACATACTTGCCTATGCAGTGCATTTTGTATATTTTTCAAAACCAAGAGCTTGTATTTTTTATGATAAGTTATTTGGGTTTCTGATCTCTGAGAGTCCAAAGCTCCCACATAAGTCTTCTCAGGGGAAGAGTCTGGAACAGCCAGGAGGTTTCCTGTTGCCTTTCAAACCAATCAGAGGTCTTAATACATCTTGCTACATTGAGAGGAGGATATGAAGTGATATAGTGCTCTTCTAGGAACTCGAGAAATGATGAAAAATACAAGCTATTTTGAATATGAACAGAGGTCCACAGAGTACAATAGATTCCTCCTGCTTGGTGTGGAAACCCTTGATGCTGGGTTCTGTCTGTCACTCATCCCTTATACTCAGAAGACAATACATTCATTCTAGAGCTCAGTTCTAAAGTGCTAACACAGGTAAAGTCTATGTGGATTTTTGATAAGCTATCATTCTAAATTGTTAATGGTAAGTTAGAATGGTCTTCTGGGTCCTTGCCACAAGATCTGCCCACAAGACTTCCTCCCAACCCGTGTACAAGCTGTTAGAGGCAGTGATGCTTCCATATCTGCACTGATGCCTGTGACCCTAAGGTGAAGGTAACTTTATGTTGCAAAGAAGATCATTTGTGTCAACAGTTGAATGAATGCTTTGCTAATGATGATTCTACAATTAACTTGGTGCGTATCTGAAAAGAGGGATGTGTCAATTAAAAAAAAATATGCTATGGAATTCAGTGAGGAAAGGTATGATCTGTTGTAGTATAATGCCACTCTCTGATATGTCATGGTTTAAGGGATTGTTTTGCCAAAGTATGTATTGGCTAGATATCTAAGTGTTCATGTGATTGACTTACCTCAGATGCTTTTGAGTCACATATTAATTTTTGAATCTCTACTGTGCAAAAGGGCTTTTGAAGCAACTGGAGTTGGGCGGTGCAGAATATCAGAGGCAATATTTGGTTACATAAACAAGGGTTGTTAGATTTTGAGAGATAAAGACACTACATTATGATTGTGTATTATACATAGTGTTGCAGATACACTGCATGAAGAGCTATGTTCCAGAATCATAAATTAGCCAGGATTTCTATTTCTTCAGACTTATAAGCCATATTGTGAAGGGCTGAAATTCATGTGGCATCTCCCCCACACCTTTAAAAATGCTACTTTCTAAAATGTCCTTCTTCTTGCGGGTGAACCAGAACAACTTAGCAATACTTGGACATTTGTGAAGCTGTCAATGTTATTTCCTTTTCCTCTTTGAAGAACTATCTATGTGTGAACAACTTCAAAATCAGCACAGATGGCCTTGGTCATGTTCGCCACACAGTGTTGCTCACTTTTCTACAAAGCCAGAGTCCTCGTGGACTGTAAACTCTCGAGTTTTGCCTGCCCTCTCCTGATCCATTACTCTGTTTTCGAATTCACTCAGTTTATAAAGTTATTTGCCATCAAGTGGCCTTTAGTGACTCCACTTGCTTACAATGAAAAGCAGAGGATAATAGGAAGCTTTTCATACTTAAAAAAAAAAAAAGTAACAGACAAGCCAAGCTGAAGGGAGCAGCTGTGCTAGTCAGTCACTGTGAAGGTCTCAGGGATCCAAGTTTTCCTATCTTGACTCTGTGTGTCCAGCCTGGGTTAAGATCGGATGGAATGGTAGATGCTGTCTCATACACAAGCAATTCCCAAAGACTCAAGTAGGGCAAAGACCCAAAGGAACTGAAAGTAGAGAATAAGACAGGAGACTTTATTTATTTCCTCTCCTCTTCTACACACCTTCTTCTCCCCCCTCCAAGTATTTAACATATTTGATATGCCTACGGACTAAGAGCAACACTGTGACATACCACATTTTTAACTATATGAATGAAGGCAGGGAGGTGAAATGTTATATGGAAACAGATCAAAGTTCACAGTGTCCCCCACATAAGTATCCGTGGAGCAAATTGAGTGTCACTGGTTGTAGGATTTGTGTGGGCAGTGTTCAGTGTCGGTTAAGCAGAGTTTCTAATGGGGTTTCCCTACTTTTCAGGACTTTATTGCCTTTACATTAGCTTGCCTAATAAACAAACAGCTATTAAGTATAGTTTATTATAAAAGTTCTATGAGTCCTTGAGGTCCAATATATATATATATACATATATGTTATAAATACAAAATTTTAATTATCTATGGGGTATTAGGACTCTCTGTCTTCATACTTAATGAGAATTCTAATTTGAGTATACTACATTGTTTCATAGTTTGGGAAATTATGAGATTGTATCCCTTGGCTAGCTCTTATTTCTGTTCACTTTTTAATGACTGGAAGTTGTGAGAAGTTGGATTTGTTCTCTGTGCTATAATAAATCTGTGGTATCACATGGACGTGTGTGTTTCATTTTGGAATCTAGCTGCTTTTGCTTGCCTGTGTGAGTGGTTCTACATCTGAATATGCTCTTAGTCGAAGCACTTGGCACACTCATTATGTGCTTTCTGTATTCAGAATACTGTTCGGGATGTGAATGGTTCAAAATGCCCACTGGAACCACCTGCATCTTATCACCACAAAGATGGATGTTCAAACAGCACGGTACAGGTGCCCCAGGAGACCAAGTCCTGCCATTCACAAATTCAAAAAATACTATGAAAGCATTTGAAGGCAAGCGTATTACGTAAAATGTGTACCATTCAAAATGGTTAGTAGGTTAGTAGACCAGACGTCTGCAAGTAACAAGGGGGTGGAGAGATGGCTCAGTGGTTAAGAGAACTTAGTGTTTTTGCAGAGGACCTGGGTTTTGGTATTCCTATGGCAGCTCAAAACTGTCTGTAACTCTAGTTCCAAAGGATCCACCCTTCTCTCCCGTCCTCCACCTGCTCCAGGCAAGCCCATTGTGCTCACACATACTTATACACACACTTACAACACTCATCCACATAAACCTAAATAAATAAGAACTTAAAAAATAATTTTGTAATGCTTAACTGAAATAACAGTTTCTAGGTACTGATCACCTGTGTTTGTTAAAACAACTGATGGACGGATGCTGGGGAAGCTAGAGACGGTGGCTGAGGCTGACACTGTCTGAGCCCACAGATCTTCTCAGTGCCAATAAAAGTGAGACGCTTAAGTGTTCATTTCTTTTTTAACATGTTGTTGGACTATGAGATCTTCTTGCCCCAGTTTGTGGTTTGAACTTGAACCTAAATGTCTGTTTCTAAATCAGTAGTAGTAATAATAATGATAATAATAATAATAGTAATGATAATAATTCTGCTGATAGAGGAAGATATTAAAAGATACTAGGTGGATTGATCAGCAAGATACAAGGTATTGAAGTATATTAATTTCTTAAGACAAGTGGCCTAATCTATTCACCAAGAGTGACCTTAAAGGAAAGAAAGCCAAAAAAGGGGGGGGGGCTATGGATTCCAGTGGCAGAGGACCTGGCCAGCACAGCCTCCATTCCCTACATCACCAAAATGAGACTCAAATAAAGACATGGAAGTGAGCCTAGTAACTGGAGACCTAAATTTTAACAATCCAGTATTTGGATATAAATTTGAACAAACCAACTTTAAAAGGATTTTAAAATAATTTAATGTGGCATAAATATTAGATGATACTAAGAAATTAATACTGGATATAATCTCTGTACTGCAGCCAGACTTTTGAAAAGTTCTTATCCATGAACATATATGTATATGGTAATGCATGTGTGTGTTGTGATGTGTATAATTGACAGTTGTCTGGTTTTAGTTTAAAACATCCTTAGAATAAGAAAGGCAAGTGTTACTGGTCAAGGACAAGGAAATGGGCTGCTTGGCAGGAATCTGACCTTAGGCTAGAACAAAGAAGTAATTTCAGACAGAAATCTGACATTAGGCTAGAACAGAGAAATAATTTCAGGCAGGAATCTAAATCTTAGGCTAGAACAAAGAAGTAGACTTCAGGCATAAAAATGACTTTGGGCTAGGACAGGGAAGTAGGGTCAGATATTTAGTTCATCCTGATAAGCTCTTATAAACAGTGATCACAAGAGTGATCATGAGATTTTGTTTATTGCCTTGCTTGTTCTTTGACTATTTGTGTTTATTGTCTTGCTTGTTCCTTGACTATTTGCATCTATTGTATTGCTAGTTACTCAACCTAGAACTATCCTTAATATTTGCATGTAATTAAAATGGTATAAAGCAGATTGAGAAAAAATTTAAATCTTTTTTAAAAATCAGTAAATTTATAACCAAAAAAAAAGAAAGAAAGAAAGAAAGAAAGAAAGAAAGAAAGAAAGAAAGAAAAGAAAGGCAAGTGTTAGCTGTTCTAGACCAGTGGTTCTCAACCTTTCTATGGCTGTGACCTTTTAATAGAGTTCTTCATGCTGTGGTGACACCCAAACATAGCATTATTTTTATTGTACTTCATAACTGTAATTTTGCTACTGTCATTAATCTTAATGTAAATATCTGCTATACAGCCCCTGTGAAAGGGGCTGAGACCCACAGGTTGAGAACCTCTGCTCTAGGTGAACAGTTTATACATGAGAAAACAGCCAAATATAATGAATGAAGCCTTAAAATCAATAGATATACATGTATCTGTGTATTAATTGCTATTCATAGAAATCTTGGGCTGACAAGATGGCTCAGCAGGTAAAAGTGCTTGCTGCCAAATTCAGTGACCTAAGTTTTACTCCCTGGGACCTACATGGTGGAAGGAGAGAACTGACTCCGGAAAATTGTCCTCTGACCTCCACACACCATTCATAATACACATGTACAGTCCTACCAAATAAATATATGCAGTTTTAAAATTTAAAATTCTCTTGTCACTATTTTCTCTTATATTAAAAACATATTATTTGGAATGGAAAAGAGAAATTACGAATGTTAACTCTGGGTAATGACTCTACTGATACCTCTCTCTACCGTTATACATACCTGAAAATTCCCAGCTTTTAGCAAGCATTGTGTATGTTTTACCATTATGATTTTCATTCCAGGTAGATATCAAAGAGAGATATATTTGATTTGATTACTCACCATTTGATTACTGACCTG
>NW_021604578.1:10696701-10702895 GCF_004785775.1 Grammomys surdaster | reverse complement strand
TATATATATATATATATATATATATGTGTGTGAAACAAAAACCAAGGCAGGCTACATGTTGCTAAGTAAAAGTTTGTTGCAAAAACATACATACCTTTCCCTAAGTTGACATTTTGCTACAACAGTAGTGTTCGAGTTGGACTTGGTGGAGCATACTTTTGGGGTGGGGCTAAGGCAAAAGGATCAGAAGTTCCAGGACTACATAGCAACACTGTGTCAAAGAGAGGAAAGGGGGAGGGAGAGGCGGGGAAAGGGAGAAGGAATCGGATCAGAGAAAACACATGGTCAGTGTGGTTATGAGAGACTTTGGATAAAACCCTTCAGAGGGAGCCTGGGGCTCCCTGACACCATTACCTATTTCCTTCTTGCAGGAAACAGTCGGGAATAACAGGAAGTGGTTATCATATGCTGTTCTACAGCATGATGCTGTGTAGCCAAGAGGACGGGGTGGGGTCGGGGGGGGGAAGAGAGAGCCTTTAGCTGTATCAATCCCACACAAGACAGACTGTGAGTCTGTTTTCTGCCAACAGACTTTTCCAGGAATCCCCCATAGCAGCTTCTACTGCATCTCAGTAGTCAGGAGCCCCTCACGACTCTCCTTAATTATCGGGGAAACTAAGAAATGTAATTTTTGTAGGTGGGAATGCCATCATCTCTAATAAGAATCAGTTCTGTTAGTAAGAGATGTAAGAAATAAGCTCTGTACAGGCAGATGATGTAAGCTGGTCCACTGAGAATCACTGCCACGAGAAGCCACTGAGTATATAATTGCAGCAAATTAACTTGTTGGCCAAACCTGACTTGGATACCCAGAGGCTAATTTTCTCTTCACTTATCCACCACACATATTTCAGGGAAGGAGTCTGAATGCATTTCATTATTGATTGCTGCCCAAACAAACCTCCTTTATGATTTTTTCCCCCGACATCTAACTCTGATTTATAAGGTTTATAAGTGAGGAGAGGACTTAGGGCGATTTGATTGTTGTGTCACTATGATGTGTGTAGCACACAGCTTTCTGGATCACTGCCCAGAAAAATCTGCTTTTTTTAAAAAAAATTTTTTTCCAAACATTTCAAAAGAAAATGGAAAACTTTAGATTGAAAATAGAGAAAACCTAACAAAGTGAAAAATGATTAACAGTGGCTGGTTTCACTTTCATTTTGTCCCTTCCTTTGTGTCACTGAGAGCAACAGGACTTGTAACCAAGAATCTAAAATAGCATACTTGCCTAGAGTGTTGAGAGAGGTTCGCAGATTGGCCATCACCTAACATTGCCTAATGTGATGTTACCAGCATTAACCAGGATACATGTACAGTATATTAGAAACAGCCTACATCCTTTTCTTTCTTTTTTAAAGAACATCTATTTTATATTATTGTTATAAAACATTATTATAAAATATACAAGGAGATATAGTCTCATTTTATAGTTGAAATAATATTTCTTGTGTTTTTGTAAATCTGCATGTTTTATTTCTTTGCTTACGTATTTCTTTTTTTTAAATCTTTTGTGTTATTTAAAACAATTTTAAAGTTAAATATATTGTCACCAAATTTTTCCCTACCAAGTTCATCCAGATCCTGTTTTCCTCCCTACCCACCCAACTTTAATTTCTTTCTCAAAAAATAATCCACAAAATCAATACAACAAAATGCCCAAAACCTAGATAACAAACCACCCCCCTCGGAAAAAAAAATCTCATTAAACTATAACCAAATACAAGCATATATTGAAAAACTGTGTGGTCTGTTATTTGTTGGTCCGATATTCCTGAACACGAGATCTGCCCTGGAGTGGTTGATATAACCAGTGTCACTCCGTTGGAAAAGAACTGATGTTCTCTCTCATCCATATAATTGATTGCTAACCCAAAAGTGGCAAGGTTTACAACCATTCAGTCATTTTTTTAAAAATATGACAAAATAAAATATAATATGATACAAAACCCACCACATCCAAGTTGGACAAGACAAACCAACAGAAAGAAAAGAGCCCAAGAGAAGGATCGAACATCAGAGACCCACTAGTTCACACACTCGGCAAACCCATAAAGACTTTAAACCGGAAGTCATAATGTAAGCTTCTGGTGCAGACCCCCGTGGATGCTGACTGTGCTGCCTCAGTCTCTCTGAGGTCATAGGAGCTTTGCTCATGCTGATTTGGAAGGCCCTGTTTTCTTGGTGTCCTCTATCTGGCTCTCACTCTTTCTGCTTCCTCACACACTGTGTTCCCTCCATCTGAGGGGAGGGCTTTGACAGAGACATTCCATTTAAGGACTGGGTGTTCCATGGTCTCTAGCTCTCTGTATGATGTCAGGAGAAACAGCCTACATCCTCTCCAGTCTTCCCCTGGGCAGCCTATCCCTGTGTGGGCAGATAAAAAGCAGCATCTGAGGATGCTGAGAGATGCCTGAGGTTCTACCAGCACAGTATACCATTCCCTGCTCCCCAGAAGTATCTTTAGCATTACCATATTACAGGGCATTTAGCCAGGCCAAGATAAAAGAACCTGGTAGATTAGTCACCCAGTGAAGTCATGACAGAATGTCTAAAGCAATTAACTTGCAAAGAGAAGCATTATTTTGGCTCATGGCTCTGGCTATTCCAGGCAAGATAAGGTATTCTCTGCTTTGGCATTCTGGCAAAGACAGCCTGCCAAAGCACAAATGGATGGCAGAGTAAACCACTTATGGTTCAAGCTAGGAATCCGAGAGAGACTGGGGCCCCACGATCCTCATCAAAGGCATGTCCAACATGATCTAAGGACTCTGAGAAGTCTGCCGTACCTCCTAATACTACAACCAGGGAACCAAATCTTTGACACATGGATTGTTGGGGAGCCCAGAACCTAATCATAGCATCTGGGTCTGGGTTTAGGTGGGCCCCAATGTATAAAGGAGCTGCTGAGTTCACTGGAACTCTGAGTCAACAAAGGACAAGCAACTAAAAGAAGCCCCCAAGTTCAGAAATGAAAGTAGACTATAGAAATAGAGAAAGGTCTATTCCTTGAAGCATGTGAGCAAGGAATTCTTAAGTGTCACAGGAGGGCTGGAGAGGTGACTTCCTGCTCTTTCAGAGGACCGGAATTCAGTTCTCAGAAACATAACCATGTGGGATGACCCATAATCTCCTATCACTCCAGCTTTAGAGAAATCTGACACCTTTTGTCCTCTGAGGGCACCTACATAGACACATGCATGTGCACCTGAGTGCATGCACACGCGTCTCTCTCTCTCACATACACACACACACACACACACACACACACAAATACAAATGCAGGAGGCCATCATTTGAGCTCAAGAGGTTTTTTTTCTTAATTTTTATTTTTGTTGTATGCATGTAAGTGTTGCCAGAGCATATGTACGTGTGCCATGTGTGTACCTGGTGCCTGCAGAGGCTGGAAGCATTGGGTCCCCAGTGAATGGGATTATAGTTGGCCAGATGAGAGCTGGGGAATCAAACCAGGGTTTTTCAGAGAAGCAGCCAGTGCTCTCAAACTGATGAGCCAGCCCTCCAGTCCTAGGAAGATCCTTCTTTATTGAGGGCCAGATTATTTCCTGGGCAGGCGATTCCGGTCTGTGAAATAATGGAGAAATCGAGTTAAGCACCAGCGTTATCTCACTGTCTCCCAGTTACCGATGTGATGTGACCAGCTGCTTCAAGCTCCTGTTCCCCTGATTTCTCCGTCCTGATGGACTGAACCCTTGGACTGTGGACCCAGAACAAGCCCTTTCTCCTGTAAGTTACTCTTGTCAAAGTATTTTATCACAGGAACAAGAGACCAAGCAAGTGGTTCTGTGCCTGATGCTCTGGCTCCCTGACTCTCAAGTACCTGAACTGGCCACTTTGTCTTCTGTTCCCTTGCTTGTGCCTTCTGTAGCCTTTATTTGTTCATGAAATAACTTCTCCAAAGATCCCCAGAACACATACTCTATTTCATTGAAGTGTTACTTGATTCTACTCTAGACAATCAATGGAGGGAAGAGCTCTAAACTGAGTGAGTTTAATTCTGCCCTTCAACAGGTCTGTAATTGACGTTATATATGCAAAACTACACTTAGCCTTGCAAGGAGATGGACATTATTCTCAGCGTCCCACATCTCCAAGGTCTTTGAATAATTCAGAGCTCGACACGGCTTCTTCTGGTTGCTGTTGATCATTGGCCCTGGGGTGTCTGTCATTTGGCCGAGTTGCCTGCAGTGTGTACTGACCCATTTATCTTCCCCTCCTGAGCACTTACCATTTTCCCCCTTCCCCACACCATGTGATCTGCAAATCAAGGTAAACGCTACCCATGATTTCCCAACCAACCATAATAGTATAAGGGGCTACTGAGAGAGCCCCTATCTTGTGAATCAGAATCGGTTTTATGCCTGGAGGTGCAGAAGCAAGCCTCCTGTGGTAATTCTTCATTCAAAGCACATTCCCTGGTTGTCATTTATTTCCTGCCCTGGAGAATGTTTTGAATAAAGTGGAATATATTTTGTCAGGATGTGTTTTGTTTGTATAAAGAAACAAAGAAACTACTTATGGTTCAAGTACTTATTTCTTGGCTTTGGCCAGAAGAGAAATGTCCAGTAGGTCAGCATCTAGCTGTTGTGGTGCTGGTGTGTGTGTGTGTCTTTCTTATCTAGTGATCCCCTTCTCTCTCACTCCTTTCTGATGGGTTACTAGTGACTACCATGGATTGATTATGTTCATGTGTATGCATGTATGTGCATCTATATGTATGAATATGCATGTATTTATGTGTATGCACATGTATGTGGGTATGTGAATTTATGTCTATGTGTCTTAGTTAGAGTTTTACTGCTGTGACCAGACACCATGACCAAGGCAACTCTTATAAGGACAACATTTAATTGGGGCTGGCCTGCTGTTTCAGAGGTTCAGTCCATTTTTATTAAGGTAGGAACATGACAGCATCCAGGCAGGTACGGTCAGGAGGAGCTGAGAGTTCTACATCTTCATCTGATGGCCTCTAGGAGAAGCCTGGCTCACACGTGGTTAGAAGGAGGGTCTCATTGCCACCCCCACAGTGGCATGCTTCCTATGACAAGGCCACACCTCTTAATAGTGCCACTCCCTGTGCTAAGTATATTCAAACTACCACACTTATCTATCTTGTTGAGATAAAGTCTTCTTAAGTTGACCAGGTTGATCTTGAACTCTTGGGCTCAAGTCATCCTCCTGTCTCAACCTCTGGAGTAGTGTGTACAGCTTTGTGTATACTTTTGTTGTTGTTGAAACAATGTTTCATGTAACCTGTACTGGCCTCAAATTCACTACATATAGGAGAGAATGGCCTTCAGAGATTGTGGGGCATACATAACCACACTATCCTCCCTATGTTGCCCAGGCTAGCTCCAACTTGTAGATGTCCCTGTCTCAGCCTCCCATGTGCTGGCACTATCAATATGGGTGACTACACCTGGTTCTATATATGCTTTAAAAAAACCAACTTTTTATTGTTTCTGCATAATTTCACATCATAGACCTCAATCTCACTCATCTTCCTGTCCCTTCATATCTGCCCTCCATCCCTGCAGCTTTCCACAAAAGAAAACAAAAAGATAAAAATAAAAATAAACAACATCTCAACGTGGAAGCTACAGCGTGTCTCACATTATACCCTTTTGCCCAAATAGCTTTTCTTGCAAATGTTCATTGCAGTGAGTCCTTGGTCTGGTTGAAGGCCTCTGGCTTGTGCTATCTTATCAATACTGGATCCTCTTGGGAACTTCTCTTGGCTATTCTGTTGTTGTCCTGTGTCATGGAGATCTTGAAGCTTTGGTTCTGCAGGACCAGCCCCTTGAGCATGCCCCAACACTTTATAGATGGGGAAGATGTTGGGGTGGGACAAGTCAGAGCCTTGGATCTGGGCCTGGGGAGAAGCTGAGTTGGTCAGCCAAACAGCAGTCCTGGGACAGGGCTCCAGGGGCCAGTGCTCTTGCTTTGCCCAGATGAGGAGTGGGGCCAGCTCTGCTGAGCTCACATGCCTTTAATTCCAGACTCAGGAAGCAGAAGCAGGAGGATCTCTGAGTTTGAGGCCAGCCTGGTTTACAGAGCAAGTTCCAGGATGTGGTGGGCTATACAGAGAAAAACAAAGACCAACCACAAACAAACAAACAAACAAACAAACAAACAAAACCTGTTTTAAGCAACACTCAGCATTATCTCTTCCCTCC
>NW_021604578.1:10665468-10696601 GCF_004785775.1 Grammomys surdaster | reverse complement strand
CCCTCTCTCTCTCTCTCTCTCTCTCTCTCTCTCTCTCAGCTAGCTATCAAGCCTCCAAGTTCCCATCTCTCACTAGCATCTGCACCATCTCCCCACAGCTCTTGGTCTTTTCTGATGGTACCCACTTACAGCCACTCCTTATTTCAGACTCTTTCCAGGACAGTATCTTACAGCAGCAAAGGGGCTTTCAGGCAAGGGGAGAATGATACCAAACCTGTGCGGAGACACCGCCCTCCTCTCTTCCATCGCACGTCCCCTCCGAAGAGTCAAATTAATTCCAAGCTCCTCCACATTTTCTCTTCCTTCCCCATACATCTCCGCTCCACTTATGGAGGGTTTTGACGTCACTTCTCAGACTCATGTCCATTTCTGTTCCCAAACTCTCAGGGTCAAACTCAACCTCATCATGGCACTTCCCCAGAAGGCATAAAAGAGTGGGAAGGGGGTGTTAGGATATGGCGCTTAGGAAGTTCAATTAGACGCCTTATTGCTTGTAGAAACCTTTAGGAAGCCACAGAATGGGTGTGTGCTCCTTCAGTGGCAGGAAGTGACAGTGATATTTCCCAGGCCCCGCCCTAGAGTGTGCTGTTTGCCAGCTCCCTGTGCTGCTGCAGAGCCTTCCTGCTGGAAAGCTAGCATGTCCCTGTGCTTCAGCCAGTATTATCCATTAGCCAATCTGCACGGTAAAACACAGACTTAATTATGTCTCTCTGTGTAAGCCCTGTAATGGCTTTCTGCTTTGCTGGGGTGGGAGCGGGGGAGGGCTGCCCTCGAGTCCCCACAGAGACAGCATCTGCCCAGCTTTACAGCCACGGTTATTGTTCATTTTGATCTCTGGATTCTCAGCTGTTGTAAGTTTCTGTCTGTGCCTCTGAATGGCCCTGGTCACCAGGTCACCTCTTCCACATCACCCTCTCAGGCTGTCCTCTGTCCCACCCAGTGACACGTAACCCCATCCCTTGACCTGAGAAATTCCTACCAACATTTTAGATTATTTAATCTCAGTTCATGGTGGTTTCTTTTGTTTTCTGTTTTTTAAAAAATTATTTAATTTAGTAGTTTTTTTAAAAAAGCAATAAGGCAGAAAACATGAATACACACACACACACACAGAGTTTTATTTAGCTTTCATGTGATTTTATTCCATCTCAGTTCATATTCTTAAGGATGCTACGTCCCTCTTTAATCCCAGCACTTGGGAGGCAGAGGCAGGTGGATTTCTGAGTTCGAGGCCAGCCTGGTCTACAGAGTGAGTTCCAGGACAGCCAGGGCTACACAGAGAAACCATGTCTTGAAAAACCAAAACCAAAACCAAAACCAAAAAACAAAAAACCAAACCAAACCAAAACAAAACAAAAAAACAAAAAAAGGATGCTATGTCCCCACTACTCAGAACCATTTTCTGATATGTCCCTAGAAGTCAATGTGCCTCTTTTTCAGAGCTTCTACACCATCTTGATTTAAATATATAATCATCCAGCTCACATTTATCTTCCCCATCAAGATTGTAAGCACTCTAAAGAGAAGGACTGTGTGTCCTGCTGGACACCCCTCCCCGACCCCCCCTCATCCCCTCATACTTTAGCATAGCCAGTGTGGGGCAAGCATTTAACATGTACTTGTTTCATCAATAAAACAACGCAGGAGAAAGTTGAGAGTCAATCTCACTAGTATGTTAACTTTATTTTGTCTTTAAGAAGTAGTCAAAGTATATGTAAACCAAATAAATTTGGAAATCTGTTTATAATTTTCTGCCATAACTGATTGGAACCCACATTTTGTATACCTTTCCAGCCAGAGTCGAGTAAAAAAATTTCTCAGGCAAGAGGCGGATCACAAGTGGAAAAAGTCAAAGAAGCTGTGACTTAGGATACTGGCTCTCAGACTAAACTGAATACTACTACAAGGTAGCATTTGGGGAATCCCAGACCCAGGCCACATGTCAAGACCACACTACATGGACTACAAGATCACAATACAGTGAGGTAGAAGGCAGGCGCCGGGTTTGAAGTTTCCTACCTGACAAACACCGTCTTGAGAACCACTGCGCTAAATGAACTATCTCTGTGTAGAAATATGAGTGACAGAGAAATAGTGCATCTTCATCCTCAACATCTAGCTGAGAAGAAGGCTGCCCCTCACAGCTTAGACCTGAAACAACAGAGAACCCCTGCTCTGTTGGAGCCTCTATCTGGTCACAAGGAGGGTCTAGGTGGTTTGTAGCTGGGAGAATTCCTGCTCTCATTTTCCGTCAGACCGACTGTGGAAGGAAGGTGCAGGGCTTTGTGGCTATCTCCAGGCACACATGAGTGTGCTGGTGACCTTCAGAGGCAAGGCCACAGAACAATCATTTGAGGTATGTTAGGCTCTGTAGGATCTCCCCAACCCTGAAGATCTGTGTGGGGGTGTGGTTTCTTGCCTGTTTCTTAATTTGTTGAGAGTTTTTTTTTTTACTTTTAAGCCAAGAAGAGATCTTGTTGGGTTTGGTAGTCTAGTCCCCTAATTCCATCACTGGGAGTTTAAGGACAGCTTCAGTTAACCCTAACCCCTAAAAGAAATGTTGAGGCTGGGCCGGTAGCACAAGCCCACTCCTACAATTCCTAGCATTCAGGAGGCTAATACAGCAGGTTGTGAATTTGGGGTAGCCTGAGTTACAGAAAAAGATATTAACAAAATAAACCCAAACCATGGATCTTGAATGCATAGTAGTCAAGTGCTCTACCACTACCAGAACTGTTTGTTTGTTTGTGTGTGTGTGTGTGTGTGTAAAATGTGTGTGATGCATGTGTGTGTGTCTGCAATGTGTATATATATGTCTGATGTATATTGTGTAAAATGTGTGTGTGTATAAAATGTGTGTATATGATAGGTGTGTGATTTCTGTGTGTGTGTGACAGATAGGTATATATGTGACTAGGATGATGTGTATGTGTGTGTATATGGATGTGTAATGTGTGTTATATGTATAAGTCTGTGTTGTGCACATGTATATGTGATGTGTGTGTGTAAAATGTGTATGTATAATGTGCGTGTGTGCTTGTGAGATGGGTGTGTATATGTGTGTGGGACAATGTGTGTGATGTGTATGTGGTGGGTATGTGATATGTGTGTAGGGTGATGTATATGTGGTGGGTATATATGTATATGACTGTGATATGTGTGTGGTGTGTGTGTTATAGCAGCATGCCTTTGCCATAGTGCACCAAACCACAACCCAAGTTGGTTTTTACTTTATTTAGATACAGCGTTGCCTTAGGTTTCCCAGGACAGCCTTGAATTCAAGACCTTCCTTCATTAGTAGAGATTATAGACCTATGTCAATTCTAAACAATAACTTCAAGGCTAAAAGAAGATAGAAGAATAGCAGCGAGCCCTTGTGCACCTGTCATCTAGCATAAGAGGGCGATTAGTTCATCCACAGGCTTCCCTTCTGTCCCTACCCATGTCCCTTCCTCCACACTGCCTTTAAGTGTGCCTTAGACATTGTATCTCACATTGTCTCAAAATACAGTTTTAAAGCAATGGTGCTGAGTATGTGGTCCTTGGACCTTCATCACCACAATCACCTGGAAACTTGTTGGAAACAGTCTCAGGCCTGATTCTGAATCAGAAACTCTGGGAGCAGGGCCCAGTAACTTGTTCTAACAAGTCCTCCAGGGTTTCTGACATAATCCAAAGCCCAGAAGCAACCTTGTCAAAAAATAACTGCAATTACCTGCTGCAAAACTGGCTTTTGGTGGGGGGGGGGAAGGGGGAGGGAGGATAGAATCTCAAGCTGGGCTCAAACCTATGAACTTCCTGCCTCAGCTTCCCAAAATCCAGGATGGCAGAGGGGTAATGCCCACTCCTGGATGTGAATTGTCTCCCACTTCTTTAAAGAGTCCTCCATTCCCCACCCCCCCTTCTTCCTTGAAAGTATAAGTACTGGGCCACTTATAGACTTTCCATATTCTAAATTCTTCAGGGTGCACCATCACACAGCTTATAGCAAGTGACATGGCCAGTTTGAGGTACAGATTTCTTTTCTGGGGTTTGTTTGTGTCTGGCAAAATTAGTAGATGCAATCACTGTTCCTCATTCTGTAAAAGCCGCTTGTGAGACTTGGTTCTGCTATGTCCACTGTAGTTCTATGCTTACTCCAGCTCTGCCTGAGACCTTCCTCTTATAACATGGGCTTCTTCTAAGATTCCTTCAGCATGCTGTTCTGGTAACTTGAAGCATAAGTAGGCAGGAGCCATATATTCCTACCATCCTGCCCTAGTCCCCCTGATGTTGTTTGACAGGGCTTTCAGAGACCACATCCAGTCCTCAGCCCGAGGGAGGAGGTCAGGTAATGAAATCACTTCTGTGGTCTCGTTAGAGAGGCTGTTCCCAGAGACCTGAAGTCAGGGCTTTGTGTGTAGACAGGTCTGAGGGTAACTTTGAGTGACAGCCTGGTCCCTAGCAACCTCTTACCTGAACTGCAGCCAAGTCATTGCCTGTCAATCAATTCCAGAATCCAGCCAATTAGCGCTTTTCAGAGAAAGCTACATAAAGAAAATGCAGTCAAACAGGTTTTAGTGTCTGGAAAGTCTCTTGAGTTTTAAATAAAAGGAAGAAACTCACAAATGATATATTTAGTGAATGTTGACACCAAATGCTGTGGGCAATCCTTTAAATAAAACCTTTTTATTCTTTTTCCAGGTACACATACATATTTCAATCAATCAGTCGGACATACAAACAAATGTAGTGAGCCAGCTCAGTGGGTAAATGTGTTACTGATGGTCCTGTAAGTAGGCCTCTGACCTCTGTGGCACGTGTGTGCCTCTAATAAGCAAATAATAAGTGTAATCTAGAACCCTGTACATTATTTTAGATATTCAGAAGTTTTAGATATTATGAGTTTCAAGGTATTTAATATAGCCAAAAGATAAGCCTACAATTTGAATTATCATTAGAACTCTCGAAAATTACCCAAACAAGATGCAAGATGAATAAAGGAAAGAAGGAAGGGAGGGAGGGAGAAAAATAGCAGGAGAGGGAAGGGGGAAAAGAAGGCAGTGGGAGGGAATAAGTAAAGGAAAAAAACACCATAAAGTAATCATTATTACTAAGGACAAAAGTGTAAGAGGATGCCCAAGCCCGTGCGAGTGTCAGCCACAGGGCTCTGAAAGGATATAAGGGCCACAGTGTTGGGAGGAACACAAAGGTGCTTGTTGCCTTTGTGAGCCTGACACTCACACACACACCCTCCCCCGGCAGCAGCTCACAGGCCTCCCTTGTTTACTGAGAGGCCCTGGCCTCCCCATCACAGTTTCATCCAGTTTCTAGCTTGGTGCTGCTGAGCACCAAAGCACTTCAGATTCCAATGTGGGTGCTAGCACCCCATCCCCACCCCACATTGTGTTCCACTGGCCGGGCCTCCCAGCAACCTCCGCGGTTGCTGCCAGGAGTAGAAAATTTGCTGTTAAAAGTTTTGCCTGGCAGGAAGTCCCTTACTACTTCCGGGTGTTGCCTGTGAAACCGGAGGCCTTCCCAGTGTTCTGCATATTCCCTGTTATCCTCCTCTGACCTCCTTCTATAAAATGATTCCCTCCCCTGCCCTCCAGCTATGTCAAATATATTTGCTATTTAGGGACCATTTGTGATGAAGCTTTTTAAAACTCTAGATGATTTTAACCAGCTTGGTAAGTTTCTTTCAGAACTGAGCTTAAATGCCGCGGCTCAGACAAATCATCTGCTAATCCTGGGACTTTAGCCTTTCATTGTTTGTCAGCCGCCAGCAAACTGTATAATATGTCATCATAATAAGTTGGCGTGTGCTGTAATTCGGCGGAGGCCAAACTTTAATCTTGTGTGCCTTAAAGAGTAACTTAGAGGAGACCTTTGATAACTGTGCAGAGCAGGAGGCTCCAGGGAGGTTTAAAAGGGGGACGATCCCTTATTAGAACTGTTGCAGTCCCAGAACAAGCTGTAGAGAGAAAGGCTAGGGTGGGCAGGCACGCCTACATCCAGAGTGAAGCAGTAGGGGCGAGGGTCAGAGGACCCGGTCAAGGCAGCAGATACAGGGTCTGAAGTAGAACACTGGCTGAGTCTCTTCCCCTGTCTCTGTTCTTCCTCCTCCCATGTCTTCATTCATCCCTTTAGGTTCTATTTCCACTGCTGTGGCCTCACCTCTTATGTGAATGTATATGACTATGGGCTACCCTTATTTTCATAGTTCACTAGCAATCAAATGTATGTCTAAACTCCAACTTACTTTTTTTTTAAATTAAAAATAATTGTGTTAATAGCATGTATCTGTACAGTGTATGTGTACATGTATGTGCAGGTGCTCATGCTTCTGTGTATACATATGCAGGCCAGAGAAAGTTGAATCCCTGCTTCGTTTATCACTCTTTGCCTTATTTCTTTGCGATAAGAGTATCTCAAAGACCTGGAACTAGGTTGGTAGCCAGCAAGCAACTGAGATCCTACTGACTCAGTGCTGGGTATAGATGACACTATGATGCTCAGCTTTTTCTGGGATGATTCGGAATTTGAACTCAGATCGGCAGACTTGTGTGGCAAGTGTGCTTACCAATGGATCCATCTCACCAGTTCTAAATTCCAACTTTGTTATTCCAAAGATCAGAGTCAACGACTTTGGTGAATTTTCAAATAGCAGAATTGCATATATGTTGCTTACAGACTACATAGGCATGCAAAGCAGAGAACAGTGAGGTCTTCATGCACCAGTTTACAGCATGCAGAGGCACACAATTAAGCACAGAATAGTGAGGTCATGATACACCCGCCATCGTAGGTGTTTGGGTAAGATCACTTACAAACTGGGAGATAGCTTATGTTTGACTTCCAGGGTGAGAGTTTCATTGAGATTAGAAATGTGTGCCTGTCATAAATATCTGAAACTCTGTTAGCAATAGTCAAAGCCATAAACTAGCTATGGAATCTAGGTCTGTCTGTGTATAGTATTCATAAAATTGAATCATAAGCTACCTTGGTGTTTTTTGAGCATAATGAGGCCTGTATTCTTTCATATTCTTTCTTGTTTACACAGACATCTCCTGTTTCCTTGTGGCTTGTGGCACAGTCTTTCTGCCAGCCTTGCAGTGACTTCGAAGCCATATTTGATCTGCCACCCCCACATCCCTTATAGCTAGTCACACATTAAATATTGACATTCCTTTTATACTTACTGCCCGGTTGTGGCTATACCAGACAAACACTTGAGAGTTTTGTCTATAAAATGTGTATCAGTTTTCTATTGTTATACAAGAAGCGGCACAAGCCTAATGGATTTTATACACCACTTAATGGTTCACAGCGTTCAGATCACAGTGATCTGGCCTTCTGTGGCGGCCTCTGCTGAGAGTATCAGGTGTCAAGAACCGAAATCAAGGTATTAACCAGGCAGAGATGAGTGGAGAAAGTAGTCAAAGCCATAAACCAGCTATGGAATCTAGGGGCCTCTGTGTATAGAATTCACAGCATTGAATCGTAAGCTACCTTGGTGATTTTGAACATAACGAAGTCTGTATCCCTTCATATTCTTTCTTGTTTACACAGACATCTTCTGTTTCCCTGTGGCTTGTGGCTCAGTCTTTCTGCTTGTGACTCATTTAGGTTTGCGGAATTCAGTTCTGCTATAAATCTCTGACGTCAGCTCTAAGACCAACTGGAGAGGCATGCAATAAGCACAGAATAGCGAGGTCATTATGCACCTGCAATTGTAGGTGTTTGGGTGAGATCACTTACAAACTGGGAAATAGCTTATACATGGGTCACGGGGCTCATGTGATGAAGCCAGCCTTATTTGGGGTCCTGTTATACTCTAGTATGGTAGATGATGGATTGGGGACCTTAATAGTATGTGCAAAATGCCTCAACACAATACTAACATGGTGTTTGGTAATCACTGAAAGGTCTGTGTACTTCAAACTGAGAACTATGTGGCTTCAACAGTTCATTTTATGTAGCAGCTTGACTGGGTCAAAGGATATCCGGGTATTAGACAAACATTATTCTGAGTGATTTGTGTGTGTGTGCATGTACGTGTATGCATGTTTGCAAGCATATATGTGCATGCAGGTGCCCGTGTGCCTGTGTGCTTGTGAAGCCCCTAAGTTGACATCAGAAATTTAGTTAGACTTTTCTTCCACCATATTCTTTTGATGCAGGGTGCTGTGACCTGCACAGCTTAGGAATTGACCTAACTCGGGCCATGGGGAATGAAGAAACAGCAGACACACATATAGAAAAGCTGCAATCAGGGACCATGTGCTCTGATAGAGAAATGCCAGCAGTAGCCTGACACCTCAGCACATTTATTTCATCATCCGAATCAAAGGAACAGGTTTATTCTATATACCCAAATGAAGAGGCAGGTTTCTTATATACAACTGACCAAGAAGACAGGTTTAGCTCATTTCAGTAGGGTGGGTCTCTGCAGGGAAGTGGTCTCAGGCTGTAAACATCTAGGAGAAGGAAGTTCTGGTTGATATTTTCTGCACACACTGCACCACATGGACCCTGGACTTTGCCAGTTCCATGAACCTCTGGTGTTTGGAGTCCTTGAGGGATTGTCTTTATCAGATGTGTCTTGTAAACATGTTTGTGGGGTATTTTCTTGATGGATTGATGGGGAAGAACACAGGCCATTGTGCTACTCCTGAGCAGGGGGTCCTGGGTTGTATAAGAAAGCAGGCTGAGTACAAGCCAGAGAGGGGAGGGAAGGAGGGGGGTGTGGGGGGGGGGAGGGGGGGAGGGAGGGAGGGAGGGAGGGAAGAAGGGAGGGAGAGGAAGAGGTAGAAGAGGAGGAGGAAAAGGAGGAGGAGGAGGAGGAGGAGGAAAAGGAAGAGGAGGAGGAGGAAAAGGAAGAGGAAGAGGAGGAGGAAAAGGAGGAGGAGGAAGAGAAGGAAGAAAAGGAGGAGGAAGAGGAGGAGGAGGAGGAGGAAGAGAAGGAAGAAAAGGAGGAGGAAGAAGAGGAAGAGGAGGAGGAAGAGGAGGAGGAGGAGGAGGAGGAGGAAAAGGAGGAGGAGGAAAAGGAAAAGGAGGAGGAGGGGGGTGGAGTCAGAAAGCAGCTTTCCTCCATGATCCTTGCCTTTGTTTCTGCCCTGGCTACCCTCAGACTGTTACCTGGATGTGTGTGAAATGAAACGAACCCTGTTTTTCCCAAGTTGCTTTTGGTTGTGGTGTTTATTCCAGCCACAGAAGCTTAACTAGAAAACCAACTGAGCCATCTCTTCAGCCCCTAACTTCTTTCTTTTTAATTGATTTATAATCTTTGTACTTATGGAGTTAAGCATTATAATTAAACACACACATATATAATATGGAATCATCAGGTTGGGGAAATTAGCATTGCCATCTTGTCAAATATTAAAATCTTTATAAGCCTTCAAACTCTTTTCTATGTCTTTATAAGAATATAATAATTATTCTGTACTTTACCATACAATCGATACAATGTCAGAGTTACTTCCTCTTACTTCTTACTGCATTAGTATCCATTGTGCATCGTCTCTCCCTCCCTCCCACCTACCCATCCTAGCCTCGTGAATTCTGTTCTGTTCTCTACTGCAATGTGGTTAAAATTTTAGCTTCCTCAAATGAGTGAGAAAATATGTTTGTCTTTCTGTGCCTGGCTTACTTCACTTCATTTATATATTCTCATCTACAAATGATACAAATGGCAGTATCTCTGCATTTTTATGATCGAATAATATTCCATTGTGTTGTTTAATACTGCGTCTCTCTCCTTCTTTCTCTTCTTCCTTATTTCCTTTTTTAAGAAGAATTTTTTTCTCTCTTGGAGCTAAAAAATGAACCCACAGCCTCATGAATTCTACATTTTAATTTTATTCTATTGTTCATTCATCTACTGATGGACACATAGGTTGGCTTCACATTGGGCCATTGGTCATGGTGCTATAACAAACTTGGGAGATGTGCACCCTTTCTTCCTACACACTGACTTCAGTTCCTTTAACTTAACCCAGTAGTGGGACTATTGCACACAAATGGACCCACTGGCATAGGAGCAGAGGCACTTCCTGATGTCATGATACCTGTGGGTGGAGATTTCAGATATTACTGAGGTATGAGACATGTGAAGTTGTATATATAACTACATGTCCCAGAGAATGCAGGCGACATCGAAGATCACCCTATGTCCTGATAGTGTATACATTGAAGACCTTTCAGCCTCTAAACTATGTTTTCTCTGCAGCCTGCTTCTCCCTCAGAGTGTGTCCTTTCTTAAATTCTCTCACTTTTCTTGCTCTCCATGTGTCTCTGTCCCCCTCATTCCAAGCAGTAAGAACCCGGAACCCCTTTCAGAGGTGTCCACTGAGATCTCATCTACCAGTATCAAGAACACATACTATTTCCACACGCCACTCTGTTATGGCTGCGATTTCATGTCTATAATCGTCCAGTGATTTGCTAAGTGGCTTTTCTATCTCCAGGATCTTCCTCTAATCTATCCAATGTTCCCTAGGCCAATGTTGATTACAAATTGCTTTTCTATTGTCTTACTTTTCCAGCTATTGAGAAATACACTCCATTGTAAAAGCTGTTTGGCATGGCCAAGATGTGCCAAAAGTTGAGCCTGTATCCAAATAAATAACTCCACTTAGCGATGTTCTTTGGCAAAGGGTTATTTAGAACAACTTTTGAATTGTAACAGAAGAACTATGAGGTGGCAGCAGGTGAAGGGAGTGTTATAAACCAAGGCACTGGGTATGGGTGGATTTGCACTTCCTAAACTCAAAAGGAAAAGCGAATACAGACAACTTGGATGAGAAAAATTAGCAGAGGAGCAGACTCAGGATCAAATTCGATAGATGATATGAAAATATAAAAGGCAGTTGTTTTGCAGAGTGAATTTACATAAGAAATGCCAACTACAGAATCAATCAAAATTTCCTTTAAGAAATTAGTAATTTTAAAGTATCTATGGTTGTAATTGTATGTTTTAGTGTGTTGTTTATTATGTAAGTGCACTGTGTCCATGCTTTGTACCTGAGAAGTTCGGAGGAGAGTGCTATCACCTGGGCCAGGAGTTACTGATGGTGGTAAGACTTCTTCATGTGGGGGCTGGAACTGAACCTGGGTCCTCTGCAAGAGCAGCAAGTTCTTTTAGCTGCTGAGCCATCTCTCCAGTCACAAGAAAACATAACAACAACAACAACAACTGAGACAGTATCATTGTGTATTCTGAGTTTGCTTTATATTCTTGATCCTCCTGGCTATACCTCCTCAGCGCGGAGATTGCAAGAGTCAACCCACATACATAGAACAGAAATGGATAATTAAACATTTTACAATTACAATAGTTAATTGATTGATGTGTGTGCGTATGCATGTGTGTGTGTGTGTGTGTGTCTAGGCACATATGTTGACAGAGGACAACTTTTGGTGTCAGCTTTTTCCTTCCACCCTGTAGGTGTGGGCCTTGGGACCAAGCTCAGGTCCTTTTTCTTAATCTTTATTAAATTATTTTATTTATTTACATTCTAAAAGTTGCACCCCTTCCCAGTTCCCCCTCCTGTAGTTCTTCACCCCATCTCACCCCCATCTCTGAGAGGGTGCTCCCCTAGCCACCTACTTACCCCTATGTCACCCCCACCAGCATCCCTCTTCCTTGGTACATCAAGTTTCCACAGGATTAAGGGCATCCTCTTCACCAAGGCCATACAAGGCAGACCTCCACTACACATGTGCCCAGGGTCATGAACCAGCCCATGTTTGCTCCTTGGTATTTGGCTTAGTCTCTCTGGGAGCTCTGAAGGGTCCAGGTTAGTTGACACTGTTGTTTTTCCTATGGGGGTTGCAATCCCCTTCAGCTCCTTCAGTCCTTCCTTTAACTCTTCCATATCAGTTCCCCACCTCAATCCAATGGTTGGCTGAAAGTATCTGTATTTGTCTCAGTAAGTTGCTGGTAGAGCCTCTCAGAGGACAGCCCTGCCAGACTCCTAAAATGTGGCCTCAGCGATAGTGTCAGGATTTGGTGTGGGCCTGTGGGATGGATCCCAAGTTGGGCTGATCTCTGGATGGCTTTTCTTTCAGTCTCTGCTCCATTTTTGTCCTTGCATTTCCTTTAGACAGGAACGATTCTGGGTTAAAAAGTTTGAAAATGGATGGGTGGCCTCCTGCCTCAACTGGGGGCCATGTCTATCTACTGGAGGTGGTCTCTTCCAGTTCCATCTCCCCATTGTTGGGCATTTTGGCAAATATCATCCCCATTGAGTCCTGGGAGCCTCTCACCTCCTTGGCTCCTGGGACTTTCTAGAGGTTCTCCCTGACCCCACTACTGCATATTTTGATTCACTCTCCTGCCCCTCTGGGCATCCCTCTTGTCTTTCCTCATACCTGATCCTGTCCCTCCTTTCCTCCTCCCCCTCCCCTCTCCCACCCAGTTTTCCCCCTCCCTCTGCCTCCCTTTATTTTGTTCCCTTCTAAGTGGCTCAAAGTCAGGTCTTTAGACTTAGCATAAGCGCTTACACTTACTGAGTTATTTTGGCAATCTGAAGAATTGAAACCTTTCTGAAGTTTAGTTTCATTTTCTTATTTGTTTATTCTTTCAATGACTGCTTGTTGGATGCCACTATGCACCAATACTAGGCTGATTATTCTTCTTCTTCTTATTATTATTATCATCATTATTATTTTCTGTTGGGCTATTGCAACAGCCTCCTGCCCAGCTTACCTGTTTCCACCCTGTGATCTGTGTCTCCCCTATCCACTCACTGTTGGCACAGTAGCCAGAATATCACTTAAAAATGTTTCAGATCTTGGCCCTTGCCTGGTCAAAAATTTTTAATGTACTTTTCATTAAATTAGAATTTTAGAAGAATTGTATTTACTTCTCATTAAATAAGCATTTTAATCCCACAGTCTATAATGTATCCCAAAAGTCTTGCTGTACCCTGAATCTGATCTTCTTTACACTCCTTCTTCACCTCCAGTGTCAGGTTCCCTGTGCTCTCTGGATAGGGAGGGCATGCGCCTATCGCAGGCTTTCCTGTGGTCCTCTCCTTTTCCTGGCTTTGAAGGTTGTTCCCCACTCAGCTCCCTTACTTCAGCCATATCTACTACTGACACAGCCCTTGATCAGTTATAGCTTCTCTTATTATTGGAATAAAAAGAGCATCTCTCTATGCTATCTTCCGCTTTTCTTCCCTGCACTCAAACACCCCAAGATATACTTCCTCCTTTCTCTCTCTCTCTGTGTGTGTGTGTGTGTGTGTGTGTGTGTGTATTCATATTATACCTAGTTCCTCATCTCTTCTTGTTTAGGATGCCAACTATAGGCAAGAGGGACTGTGCATCATCTACTGCAGTATTCTAGTAGCTGAAGCAGTACCTTGCACATAGTAGGTACACATGCATACTTGTTGAATCAGTGAGTGGCTAAATATAGATTCCTTAGTTTTTTGAGAATGTTTATTTTTTTTACATGCTGATATAATTTTATTTAATAGTTTAAACAATTACAATGAAATTATATAATTTTTAAAAAATATTTGTATACATCTTTACCCTTTTCTTCTTCACTCACTACCCCTACTGGTGACTACCATTAATGCAAGTTCTGGAGAACCATTTATTAATGGGGTGGTGGGTCAGACTAATAGCAGTGCAAATGGAGCCAGGCTTTTAACTCTTGGAACCTTAGCAAATGAATACTTTTTAGAAGAGTTATTTTCAAATGAAATATCTGTGTATCTGTGTGTGCATCTCTCTCTTTCTCACTCTCTCTCTCTATTGTGTGTGTATTTGCACATCTTTGTGTGTGCACATTGCTCTGTCCGTGTGTGTGTGTGTGTGTGTGTGTGTGTGTATACCTTTTCTCCAGAGACCAGAAAAGGAGTGGTAGGCCTTGAAGTTGAAGATATAGGCAATTGTAAGCTGTCCAGTATGGGTGCTGGGAACTGAGCTCTGGTCCTCTGGAAGAGCAGGAAGCACTGTTAACCACTAAGCCCCTCCAGCCCCTGCAAGTAGCCATTTTTGATGGCTAAAATGATCATAAAAATGCTGAATGTACCCAGGCATCCTGAAGAGCTAAAGTCTTGTGTAAGCAGTGAGTGACTTGTGCAGGAGGAGCTGGGCTGAGTATGATATCCCAGAATCCTCTGGGTGTCAAGGCAGAGCTCAGCCACTCTCTGGTCAGAGGGACTGAGAAACACAACCTCCAACACAGAGTATATTTGAGGCAAACTGCTTTTTGCTGCCCAGGTTGCGGCTTCCTAATGCCAGTGGCGAGTCAGCGTAACCGCCAGTTCTCAATGCAATGACACTTGTCCCATGAGGAAGTTTGCACACTGAGTCAGTTCCTGTAACATCTTGACAGCCTCACACTTAAGTGTGCCACAGAAGAGGACACACAGCGTGTGTTAACTAAATGGATGCAATGATCTAATCGAGCCTTAACTGGCAGTTATACTTAGTGCGGCTTTAATGTAATTAAACACACAGTTCATATTCAGTGAACAATGATTCTTTTTATCATTTTTAGTTATATATTTATATATATATCACAGTTGAACAAATATATATATAACTATACATATAACTATATAACTATATAAATATCTATCTATCTATCTATCTATCTATCTATCTATCTATCTATAGTGCCTGGTAAAGATTACTTGGAAACATCAATGACACGACATCCTGAAATGACTTTATATAAATATGTATTGAATTTTATTTTGACTGTCCATTTTGATTTTTGAAGGTATTAGTAAAATCATCCAAACCGAGTTGCCTGTTATCCCAGAGTTTGGCACCCCAGACAGGAGAATCTGGGGTGCTCACTGGCCAATCAATCAAGCCATTTGGTGTACTCCAGATTTAGTGAGAAACTGTGTATAAGAAAAGGACGGAGAGACATAGAGGAAGACACTCAATGTTGCCTTCTGACCTGTATGTGAGTACGGGCAGATGCACCAATGCAGACTTAAAAGGACAAAAAGAAGTGGTGTTCTTTAAAGGAAGAGGCAGCTTATATTTATATAATACATAGACTGAAGCAGAAAATAAAGGTAAACAAACACATACATACCTAGAAGTACACCTAGGTACATACATTTCCATATGTATTCACACATGTGTAATTGTATCCACAAATGCACACACACACACACACACACACACACACACATATATATATATGATATATTTATTGTTCTTTACAAAGTATTATTTATTATATAGCTTAATCTGGCTTCAAATTCATGATTCTCCTGCTGCAGCCTCCTATGTGCTGAAATCATAGGCATATAACACCATACTTGTCTCTGAATATATTTTTTCTGGCTACTTTTTAAATAGTTGTTTTAAGTTGACCACAAACTTGGTCAATTCTATGTTTCTGGAATATAAATCACAGAGATAGATGTTTCATTAAAAAAGGCAACAATGGATCTAAGAATTGGGTAGAGCTGGGAGAGAGCTTGCCTGACACGCGTAAAGTCCTGGGTTCAAGACCAGCTTAGGCTATATGAGAACTTGTCTCAAACAATAAAACAAACATCACCAACAAAATCCAAACTGCTTCATTCTGGGCTCATTCAGTGGAGGGAGAAAGAAAGGGATTACAGTATACCCATATATGGAAAACCATAGACTAAATCACAGAATTTCCCTTGCACTCAAATGTTATAAAAAGGAAGTTAAACCATTTTAGTACTGTTACAACGCTATATTGATAATTAAGAAAATTTAATAAGTATTGTGGTTGAATGTGAAATGTTCCCCATGGGTTTTCATGGTTGATTAGTAGGAAGGTTGGAGAACTTTTAGAACATGGATTCTCACTAGAGGAAGAAGGTCACAGAGGGTGGGCCAGCTCCTGTTCATACTCTGCTTTCTGAATGAACATAGAAACAGGAGAAAAGTGGGAAACAACATATCCCTCACCTCCTGATTTATATTCCAGAGAAACAATTCCTCACTGGATCTCCTCATGATATTAACTCTGATGATCAACCTACATATAATCAAAAGGTAATATTATTCAAATATATGGGAAAATAAAAGCAAGTCATTTAGTTATATTTTTGAATCAAACCCAGGGCCTCACACATGCTAGGCCAATGCTTTCCCACTGAGCCACATGCTCAGGTGTAAGTGATTTATAATAAAGGCATATTCACTTCAAACACAAGTAAATGCTTAAACACAGCTGTGCTGGGCGAAATGCCATGAAATAAACAAGATCTTGCCTCTATTTACCCACATAAGATGTGTCTTGGTGATGGATTGTCAGGTGACGGTCCTCGCCATGCAAGCTGACTCCGTGAGTTTGACTCCCAGTACCTACTGAGGAACTAGAAAACTGACTGAACAATTGGTCTCCTCTCTCTCTTTTACACACACACAGACACACACACACACACACACACACACAATGTGATATGTGTGCATTTATTCTCATGTATGTGCACCACACATGGAATTATAGTAAGTAATAAAACATGTTGTGAGACCATTTCCCTCTTTGCTTGACATTCTGAAATAAGAGTTAAGTATATGATACTTTTTGGTATAATTTCCATGAATTCAACAACTGCAGACCTAGGCTGATACATTCTATGTCAGATATCACAGTGTGCTTTGTCACTGGTGACATGACTTCTGACATGGTAACCTTTGCTGCAGTCATAAATGAAATAGAAACTAATGTTCCTGGCTCATCTAAAATATTTTTGAAATTTTAGATGAGAGTGAAGTGAGGGGTCCAGGCTTATAGAGTTACAACCCTGGTTTCCTCTTGCCTAGACATCCAACAGGGCACTAAAACGTTATACACAACAAGCATTGCTGGATGCCAAGTCTGGGTTAAGCATCACAGGACATGTACCTTCCCCTTTCTCTGCCCACAAAGTCTAGTTAACTCCTCTCCGTATTTCAAAAACAAGAAAACATCTCCACAAAGGTGGAACCTCTATTGAGTAATTATCTTACTGGTAGAAGACAACAAACAAACAAACAAACAAAACCACCACCAACAAAAAAACCCAAACCAACAAAACATTCCCCACCCCCCACATGGGCAAAATATCAACCAAAACCAAAACCAAAAAAAATCTAGGTCAAAGGTAAGTGTTATGAAGATAACCAGGCAGTGCAGGCATAGTGTGGTATGAAACCTCACAGTAGGGGACAGGGAATACTTAGAGAGGCTGTGGGGTGGCATTGATGGAGAAGGCTGTGAAGGAGCTGGAGCAAGCATGGTCCTGGCAGGAGATTGCAAAGGCCCTGAAGTAGGAAGGAGTATGCTTGAGAAACAGAAAGAAGACTGGCTAGAAATGAAAACTAGGTGAGGAGGGAAGAAGGCATTGGATTTGGGGGGATGGAGAAGGTGGGAATTGTTGAACTGCCCTTATGTGATCTCGAAGGCCTGTGGTCCCTTTACACGGCATCTACAAAGGCTGCCTTTCTGGCATCTGATATGTGGATCTTTGATCCTTACAAGTTAACGGAAATTATCATCGTGGCCCATAGAGGACTTGGGAAAATGCTGAAGAAGCTAGTATGATTTTGTTGTCAAGGGAAACTCCTTTTAAAATTATTTTATCTTTAGTTATGTGTGGGTGTGTGTGTCTGTATGGGTGTGTGTTTACGTGAATGCAGTTGCCTGTGGAGGCCAGAATAGGCACTGGATCTTTTGGAGTTACAGTTTGTTGTGAGCCATCCACCATGTAGGCCCTTAGGATTGAACTCAGGACATTCATTGGCCTTAGCAGAAAGTGCCTTTACGACCCGAGACATCTCATCTCGGGCTCTCAAAAAATCTAAACTGAGTGTATCCAGGCTTTAGTTTGTGATCTTGGTTTCTTTTCTTTTAATGACTCACTGAGTTTAATTAGGGTTTCGTACATGAGCATGGGTGTGGGGCTATTTATTGGAAGAAAACAGATGACATCTCTCAGCAGTCATTAATTTCCACTAATCTCCTCACTAGAGGCCTCGTGTGCCCTCCCCTGGTATGACTGACAGGCTCCATCACATGCAGGTCTTGTACAAGTCATCAGACTTGCTGTGAATTCATGAGCGCAACAGCCACGTCAGCCATATCATGTCCAGAAGACAGCATCTCACAGCTCTCCTCCCCGTACTCCAGCTTTCTTTCTCCACCCTCTTTTACCATGTTTCCTGAAGGAGGTGTCCATACCAGTGTCCCATGCTCAGCCCTATTTATTCTCAGGACTTTTACCAGTTTTGAGTGACCGAATCAATCACTATCTATTGAATTAATCACTGTTGCCTATCAGCTTCTACGATCAAGGAGGAGTTGTTCAGCCGTCTCCCGTCCTCGTCTTCACAGACATTGATTCATAGTCACTGAGTTAAAGGCATACAGTATGAAGCGAAGCCATTTGTCTCTTTGAACAGTTGCAAGTCGGACCAACAATTCCCACGGGCAGGAGATGTGTAGGTGATTCAGTGCAGAGACGACTGAATTCATCAACCCCATAAACAAAGGACTGACAATTTCAGTCAGATTGCTAAATACAAAACCGAAGTTCAAAGAGGAGAAAGATAACTGTCCTTTATCAAGAGAACACAACAGAAGCTAACCAGGGTCTCCTTGTAGTCCCGAAACTCTTTCTACGGTCTTTATGGCAGACTGCCTTTATCTGCTTTATAAATGTTCTTCCACTTGGACAGCTGTCAACTTGCTTCCTTTCACCACCCACTTCTTCCTCTTTGCTAACCTCCGGATTTTCTGCCCTGGGTGCTGACAGGAATTATCTATCAGGTTCCAGCTAGGTTTGGCTCACTGGGCTCTGAGGAAGCAGAGCTCGTATTCCGAGTGGGCTCGCGGCAGGGATGGTCTGGGTAGGGTTTGGGCAGCGCCATCCACTGCGTGCGGGTGGTACCCTGTGCGATCAGTCGGGTCTGCGAGCGCCTGAGCGCCCACTGGCGAGGAGGAAGTGTCCTCTCCTTGCTGCTGGAGGCGCAAGCCCCAGGTAGCGAAATCCAGGGCACACACAGCCCCGCCCACCACGCAGTTCCTGTCACGTGCCCTTGCGCCGTCCAATCAGCGCCCGGAAGCTCTCGGCTTGTGATTCAAACTGCTGCGCGGCCAGCTCCGGCGTTGCCGGGCGACTGCTGCGGGTTGGGAATGGAGCACCGCATAGTGGGACCCGGGCCGTACCGGGCCACCAGGCTGGTGAGTGAGAGCGGGGCCGAACCGACCCCACGCCGCTGTCACCGCCGAGACTCGGGCTGTGTGGAGTCGCTCGGGGGCTGCCGGTGCTGGTGGTCGTGTGCTGGGATCGCGGTTCCACACTCTGCCCCGCAGCGGGCAGACGAGGCCCGGAGCCAGCCCTCTCACCAGGGTGGCTTTAACTTCTTCTGCCGCCAGTGGTTGGATTCTCGGCTGTAGACCGCATCTTTAGCCTTAACGGGAACCGAACAGCAGGGGATCGCGTTCCCCTTTGTCCTAGGGACCTACTCTAGCTTCTAGGACAAGACGGACCGCGGGTGGAGCTGTAGGACCACCCTATGGGTGGGTGTAGCTTTTGCGGGTTGCGGTCATCCAGGGAGGGCGTGACTCCTTCCTGAGTGACACTGTTGACACTTGACAAGTGTTCTTTGTAACGGTGCACAGCACGGAGGTGGATTGCCCCTCTAAGGTTCCTGCCCCTGACGTTTCAGTTGTTGCCAGCACCTACTTCGCGTTGGGGATCAGCTCTGATAGGTGATCTGAAAGCTTCGCAGATGCACCAGGGTGAGGGTCTTTCTCGTGGAAACAAATTTTGACACTCAGAGACTTATTTCTAGGAGGCAGTAATTTTACTGACTCCTGTCTCAAACGGTTAGGTTTTAGGCTGCCTGTCCTTTGTTTTATTAGACTTTTGAGGCAAGTGGAGAATCAAATAAAGATCACAAATCTTCACACAAAAGAGCACATGCCACACACATGTGAAGTTTCTCCTATGATTTTAGGGTCTGTGGTATTGTTTCATTTGGCTGAAAACAACACATATTTGCATAGGGTCATTGGTCTGGGCTGGACTCATGTCAGTGGTTCTTCCAATGGAAATCATTCATGTGTCACTATCTGGTGATTTGACTGGCACTGGGTGGTGTCACGTGGTGGTACCCTGGTCCTCAGTGTTTGTTGAACCAAGTATCTCCGATGGGTTTGCTCAGATTCTTCATGAAGTGCGCTTATGGTGTCATGACGTTTTGTTCACGCCTCGTTGGCCAAAGCAAGTGAAATGGCTGAATCTAGAATATAGACATTTATTTCCATTAAAAAGACATTGTTATTATTATTGTTGTTGTATGTTTTGTGCATTTGTGTGTGTAGAGGTTAGAAGGCAACTTTGGGAAATCATATCTTTCCTTCTACCTTTATGTGCAAGGATGGAACTCAGGTTGGCAGCCTTGTGTGGCAAGTATCTTTATCCACTGACTGAGCCACTTTTTCTACTTTTTAGATGGAGAGGTAGTAAGGGTCACATTGCTGAGGTGCCTGTGAAGAGGTTTGGAGGCATCGTTGTGTAACCCACGGAACACTCAGAATGATCCCATTTATTTTAAGAAAGAATAAAACGAATAATGAATGTAGGTTTTATTTACGGCTCACTTCTAAGAGGTATGAACGGTAACAACAAGATAAAGATAGTCTTAGAAATGGATTTTTCACAACTGCATTAGCAGAAGTGGCTCCACCATGTAAACTCTCCTGGGTCAGGACTACTGTTAGTTCTGACTTGAGGGAAGATAGAGGTTGTTCCGTTTTCATGATTTTTGCATGAACTGTAATGGCAGTCCTCCCCTATCTGGAAAGGATACATTGTAAGAACCCCAGTGTGGTTGGTTTGAATAAGATTGGCCCTCATAGGCTCCTATATTTAAATGCCTTGTCACTAGGGAGTGGAACTGTTTGAAAAGATTACAAGGATTGGGAGGTGTGGCCTTGTTGGAGGAAGTGTGTCACTGGGGGTGGGCTTTGAGGTTTGGAAAGCCCATGCTAAGCCAAGAGTCTCTGTCTCAGTCTGTGTATCAGGATGTAACTCTTAGCTGTTTCTCCAGTGCCTGCTCGCTTCCTGTCACGATGATAATGGACAAAGCCCCCAAAACATTAAACAAGCCCCCAATTAAATGCTTTTCTATAGAAGAAATACCTTGGATCATGGTGTTTCTTCACAGCAATAGAACAGTGACCAAGACACACAGCAAATGTCTAAAACTGTGATAGTACTAGACCCCATGTATATTATATATAGTGTGTGGTTTTTGTCCGTATACCTATGATGGTTTAATGTAAGTTAATACACTGAGAGATTAACAATGGTAATAACAAAATGGAGCCATTAATATATTCTACTAAACTTCACTGTAATACTTTGGAGCTATTGGTCATTAAAGGTTACTGGAGCACACGCACTGTGAAACCTCACCCATTGGCCTGACACCCTAAACACCACTAAACGCCTACTTTGTGGGCAGCATATATGGTGTGGACACAGTGAACATTGAACTCATGAAGCAATTTCACTGTGCTTCCCAGAGCTGCATGCAACTGAAAACTTAGGAACTGTAAATTTTTGGAATTTTCTATTATTCAGAGGCCTGTTTACTGTGGGTGACTGAAATTTTGGATAACTGTTGACTATTATATCTCCTGTTAGGGTAGGATAAAAAGAACACGTTTCGTCTTCTACACAATTTATTTACAGTACTTGCTCAAGGGAAACAAAGTGAATCTTGTTATGACAAGACCTTACCTGTCTCATGGTAAAAATGAGTATAGTAATTGGAACTGTTTTAAGTGCCATTGTGGTGGCTTGAATATGAATGGCCATCGAGGGCTCATATATATGAATTCTTAGTCATTAGGGAGTGTCACTACTTGAGAAGGATTAGGAGGTGTGGCTTCATTGGAGTAGTTGTGGCCATTTTGGAGGAAGTGTGTCACTTAGGGTAGCTCTGAGGTTTAAAAGGCCAGGGTAGGCCAGGCCAGGCCAGGCCCAGCGTCTCTTCCTGCTGCCCACTGCTGCACGTGTAGATCGCTCAGCTACTTCTTCAGCACCATGTCTGTTTGCACATTGCCATGCTCCCCTCCACCACGAGCTAAACCTCTGAGACTGTAAACCTCTGAAACTGGAAGCAAGTCCAGATTTAATGCTTTCTTTTGTAAGAGTTGCTATGGTCATGGAGTCTCTTCACAGCCATAGGACACTGACTGAGATAGTTGTCGTCACAGAGCTGGACAGGGTGCCCATCTTCATGGTTGCAGAGGCTCAATGTGTAGATGCTGCTGGATTCTCTGTCACATGACCATATTATCACAGGAGTCTGTAAAGAAAAATGCTTTCTTTGGCTGCTTTTAACCCCTACCTCCAGTGACATTCAAGCCCAGTTTAGACTAATCAGCTAGTTAAACAGAAAAGTATGTGGGCGATTAATAAACACCCTTCTGATTTACCAGAATTTTGCAAGTAGGCAATTCAGCTTTCAGTCTTATTATATATTTGAGAAACTGAATATTAAACATTGAGATTTGGAAGATACAGTGATAGCCAGGTTTTCCCCCCCTAAATGTGAGAAATTATAGTTCTTATTATAGTTGTATTTTATGAATATAATCCAGCCATGTCCTAAAGCTTTTATTGAATAAGTAATTATTTTTTAATTTGTTCTCTCTTGTTCTTCAAGGCTGACCCTCCTTCCCTTTTTCTTGGCCCCGGTCTTTCTTTCAACACCATTCTCAGCTTCCTGCCTCTTCAGTAAGAGCCTGGAGGACCTATTAGCACACAGTGGGTGTCCATATCCTCCGTACTGGTTTGTTGTACTGTCTAATAATATATAACAGCTTCAGTTTCTTAAGCACTGGTGTCTGGCTTGAAAGTGAGACTTTACAGATTAGGTAAAATTTTATGGTAAAAATTAAATGAAAGATCCAGTTCACGACAGAATAGGCACTAGTCAGCTACTTATTTGCCATCATTGAAACAGTTGTCTGCTTTTTTTTTTAATTCTCATAAAAGTAGTTTACAGAAGATGTTTACAATATAGTTTAGAACAAATCCCTAACTTTTTGCAAGGTGGTCGCTATCAGAACCTGGTTGATGAATGAAGCTGGATGAGGAGAATTTTTTGAGAACTCCAAGGCAGAAAGCCTTGTAATCTTGGTTTGTCCATAAGGTGGTTGTTCTGGGAAGGTGTGTCTGTGCCCCTCCCAGGAGTATTAGATAGGAGTGGGATTACTTTAGATTACCTCCATCACTGTACCATCCTATCCATCACTGTACCGTCGTATCCATCACTATACCATTGTATCCATCACTGTCAGAATGATGTTTCTAAGCAGGAGTTGTCCTGGTGAATGTATACAGCCTGAACCGACCCTTAGAATACCTTCTGAATATAAATTGTCTGATGCCCTGAATAAAGATAGCTCTTGCATGACGCTTTAGTTGGCCTCCGTTTTAGTCTCCACTCACCTATGTTTACGATGCCAATAGAATGGTAACAGTTACTGGGAGGATCATACAAAGGCACAGTGAGGAGAAAGATTGGAACTATGTCTGCTGTCTGAGGAACCAAAACCGACAGCCATTCACTCACTTACATCCTAGAAGCAGAGTGTAGTTACATCCAAGAAGCAGAGTGTAGTCAAGAGCCTCATGAGGGTGGGGTTACTTCTGAGGCATGCCAGGAGCATTGCTGTGGTGTCCTTGTTATCTCTGTCATAGGCTGTGGAAAACCCTGAGGGTTTTTGTATAGTGACCACTCTCTGATGCTCTCAGTAGCCACTCACTGCTGCCTCTGTGAGCCAACTGCTGGGATGTGAACTAGGTAGGTCCTAGCAGAAAGCAGGCGCTTCCTTCTGCCAGATGTACTTACATCTTGCTTTCCTATCACCAAAGGAAGAGGCTGAGTTGTCTTGACATCTAGAGAGATCGTTCTTTTGTCTTTTGACATTGAATCTATCAGTGGCATTTGGGAGCAAAAGGAAACTGGATTATTTTTTATGGTACTTAACGTGTACCAAACCTTTTGTAAGCAGTGAATGGAAGATCTGGGATTAGAACCCTGTTCACATCCAGAACCTCATGTTTTCCCCATTTTTTTAGAGATTGATTCTGTCCTTTTGAAGTGACATAGCCTCTCTTTTAGTACAAGGTCAGAACTTTCTAGCAGTGTCTTCAGCAACTGTTGCTTGAATGGATCAAGGATGACCAACCCTTGAGAAGTTGCGTTTTGCTTGTTTCTCTTCTGTGACTAGGTTCTGCTCTTGCTTCAGTTGTAACAAAATAACCATAATGTGGACTTTTGTAACTGTTTCTGAGTGTGAAGTTCTACTGCATTACTTGCACTTACACTGTTTTGTAACCATTACTTCATAACTTTTCATTCTTTAGGACTTTAAGAGTTTGAAGACTGCAAATAAATATACCATGTCTCCACCTGTTATTCCAGTGCATTTTAATTGAAAAAATTTGATTTTATCTGTCTACCTACTTACTCACTTACCTATTAATGTATCAATTTGTGGATCAGTCTGTTTATCATCTAACTTAGGGTCTTGTATAAGCTAAATATAGTTCCTAGTCTTCAAGCAGTTTAAATGGAAAACGGGTACTCCTTGATTTAAATATTTGGGATGATTAACCTCTAAAAAACACGAGTCGATGACTAAATGCTCTTGTGTCCTTTGCCTAGTGGAATGAAACGGTGGAGCTTTTCCGGGCCAGGATGCCTTTACGAAAACATCGTTGTCGGTTCAAGAGTTATGAGCACTGCTTCACCGCATCGGAGGCTGTGGACTGGCTACACGAGCTTCTGAGGAACAGTCAAAACTTTGGGCCCGAGGTAACCCGTAAACAAACAGTCCAGCTACTGAGAAAATTCCTGAAGAATCACGTTATTGAGGACATCAAGGGAAAATGGGGCCAGGAGGATTTTGAAGACAACCGTCACCTCTACAGGTAATGGCAGTGTGTGAACTCTGAAGAAGGAACGCAGGGTGACTGAGTGCATCTGGTCAGCATCTGGAAACTTCCTGAAGTGAAAGAATTTACTGTGTCCATTGAAGCGATGCTTCTGTTTGTAATGTGCTAAGTGCCTAGCTGAATAGGCTGTTAAAATAAAACCAGCTGCCATTTGTCCTGCTTTGTCAGGGCACCACAGAGCAGGATTTTGTTGCAAGGATTTCCAGTAGGGAAAATTTCCATGCCTTCTCCCTGCCTGGCAGGGTGGGTGCAGTAACTTCTAGAGTATCAGAAAGGGTAAAACAGTTCTGGGTTTGTAGTAACTTAGTACTTCTAGAGTACCAGAAAGGGTGAAACAATACTGGGTTTTTAGTAACTTAGTACTTCTGGAGAATCTGAAGAGGGTGCAATAAAACCTCTGGGTTTAACTGTGCTGAGTACTAAAGATTGAAATCTTCAGGCAGATTGTCTTGTCTTGAAACAGCTCAGGGAACGTGTGTGGGCTGTGTTAGAAGTCCTTAATGTTTCTAACCGAGCCTGCTGCTGTAAGCCTGCCCCTCTCCATAGGATTTGCTGACAGTATTTTATGATGTGGACATTCACCACCAGGTAATCCGAGGGAAAAAGGAGCTCTCTCCTTATAGTGCCTTCTCACTCCAAGTTTTTGTATTTGATAGCCGGAGGCCCAGGAGACTCACCTGAAATCCAGATGATGGAAGAAAACTGAAAAAGAATGAGGTCACACAAACCAGAGAGGAGCTGTTTTCTGCTGTCTGTAGAAGCCCTGTCGGTGCCAAGCCCTAGGGAGAGGCTAGCAGAGGGAGTGGAGAGTACAGACTTACTGCTTGCTTCCCTTTCCCTGACAGAAAGATGAGGACCCTGATTATAGCACATCCCATGAGCTGTTGGCCTGGGATGCATGGCCTTGAGCTAAGAGATGCTGCTGTCTTACACCTGAGCTATTTCTTTGTTTCCCTCAGGGTAGCTCCCGTGCAGAGTAGAACAGGGTGAGGCAGTCATAAGCACGTAGGGCTAAAGACGATACTGTTGTGCATTTTTTGTCAAACCCCCTCATGGAGTGCCCTCAGAAGCCTTCTGTGCCTACATGTAAAGATTGTCGTCTGAGCAGTCAGTTGTCTCCATTTGACAGTTATTTACTGATCTAACTTTAATTAGGGTCTTAGATAGTCTCTGTTTCTTCTGAGGCCTGGTTGCTTAGTGGGAAGTCTAGTCTTGGGTCTCCATGCCAGGCTGCATTGGGAGTTCTTAAGTGATTACCCTTGTGGGTGCTTCCTTCCTTGTACCCATCAAGATTTAGCTAGGACCTTTCTGAAAGGCTTCTCTGAATGAGTAATATCTAGGGTTTTCTATTGTGACATTAAATATGGCATCTCCCATTGAGTGCCCCTGAGGCTCTGGAATCCTTAGAACACCATAGATGTGTATTCCTGGCCATTGAGCTGACCACTGAGCACTAATTGTTAGATATTTCATTTCAATGTTAAGACTTAATCATGTATCCCTTTTGATAAAAGAATTCACAAGTCAGATGATGCTTCCTTTTTTTTTTTTTTTTTTTTTTTTTCGAGACAGGGTTTCTCTGTGTAGCCCTGGCTGTCCTGGAACTCACTCTGTAGACCAGGCTGGCCTCGAACTCAGAAATCCACCTGCCTCTGCCTTCCAAGTGCTGGGATTAAAGGCGTGCGCCACCACTGCCCGGCTGGACTTTAATCTTTGTGATGGGAGCCTTGCTTTGTTATTCAAGCTGACTTTAAACTTCCAGACTGAAAAATAATCCTGCTGCTTTAGTGTCCTGAAAAGTTGGGACTACAAATAGGACCCACTGCACCAGGCTGGAAGTTTTTTCTTCACATACTTTTGACCCATGCTTGGGTGAATCTGAAGACAGACCTTATGGACCTGGAGGACTGATTCTACCTGGTTTCTCCCTTGTTTCTTAGTTTTGGTAACAGTGTTTCTGAGTCATGAACAGGACAGCGTTTTGTTATTTAGTATCTAAAGACTCACTGTCACTTTCCTCTCCTCTGCATGGGAATTCTGCAAATTAACCTCTGACTTTTTCCAGTTACCTAGATTAGTCTTGGATGGAGTGTATTTAAACCTGTAAATCATTGGTGAAGTGCCCCTGACTTGCATTGAGAGTGAGGTGATTAGTGTATAGCCAGCTGTTGCGCCTGTGCAGGCTTTTGTGATTGGTGCTGGAGAGAGGTAGCAGTCCACACTAGTGCTCTAGGAAGAGCGGCCTTGGATGTTCTGACTGGTATATCTCCAGTGCCTTTCCTCAGGTGAGAAGTGCTAAAGCCAGGTTTAAAAGGAAGCTGAGAAGGAGAGAATAAGCCAAAGCAGGGGAGATTGGAAATGGTGGAGAGTCAGTGGTGGTGGAATTGAGGGAATACTTCAAAAGAATCAGATTGATGGAAGGGAGCGCTTTCTAAGTAGTCTAGAAAGTGCTGGGAAGGACAAGGAGAGGAGTTCTTGTTGGAAAGAAACTAACATTCCAGATCATCTCTTATGTTACAAACTCAATATGTAATTTTACATTTAACTCAACTCCTGAAGATGCAGGGATACTATGCTCCTAATTAGAGGACTTATTTTCCTTCCTTTTGGAGAGAGTCCTACTCTCTAGTCCAGGATGGCTTGAACTTGTGACAGTCCTGGCCCAGCCTTCTAAGTGCAGAGATTACGGGTGTGCGCCACCACTCGGAGCTTTCCTAAATATGAAAGTTGGGAAATGAATAAAGCTAGGTTTTCAAACATGCTCAGTCATGAGTTAGCAAGGGAGGAGCCATCATCTCAGTCAAGGACCATCTCTAAAGTCTGTGTTCTTGTGCTGTGCCAGGCTATCTCAGCTTCCACAAGATGAGGTTGGCATAGCTTAACAGATAGATTCGTGGTGAATAAACACAGGGACTCATGGGAACGTTTGGTGTGGCCAGCGCACCTGTAGCCACATAGTTCTTGTGATGCTTAGTGACTAATATATGCCTTCATTAAGAAATTCTTGTCAAGTGAAGGAGATGTGGGCAACAGTGTAAACTTTGCTCATCTAAACACAGCAAGCTTGTCTCCCAGGTCTGTGCCGTCAGTTACACAGATGTAAAAACTCTGTTATCTTTTCTTTTGCTTTTTGTTTATGTACTAATGAGGTCAAACCCAGCGTCTTGGACTACCTTTGAACTATATGTTTGCCACCTGACTATATGTCTTGAAGAGAGAGATTACATATATGCGTTGGATAATTTTATAACAAGGTGATGAATAAAAGTACTCATTTTGTACTTTTTAATGGGAGAAGTGCTTGGCTGGTTGTAGCTCTTTAGTGGGATTGCTCTGGAGTCTGGCTGACCCTTGACTCCCATTACTGGTGGGTAACCAGAGGGACTCCAAGCTTATTTATTTATTTATTTATTTATTTATTTATTTATTATTTTAAACCTTTTTTAAGACTTTATTTTTTAATTGAAAATATTTGTATATATTATTTTTTCATGCTTTCCCTAATTCCTCCCAGATCCTTCCCACCTCCCTACCCACCCACCTTTATGTTCTTTCTCTCAAAAGAAAAAAAAAGTCTAAAACCCCCAAAAATAAACACTACCCGCAACAGAAATCAAAATGAGTAAGTAAAAGATCAGTAAGACAAAAAGGTGCCCCAACAAAGCAGAATGAGACAAGGCTACACCAACCTCTGAGTTTATTTTTGTTGGCCAAGTATCCTGTGTATGGTACTGCCCTGAAATGTGGTTAATGAGACCAGTGAAGGTCATTTAGAGAAACCCACTTTTCTTTTGTTAATGAGTATCAATTGTACATAGCTTCTTGATTAGAGGTGAGAACCCCTGTCCACTCCTACTCTCAATGTTAGGACTCTGGCTTGAACCTGTACAGGCCCTCTGCATGCTTCCGCAGTCTCATTGAGTTCATAAGTGGGTCAGCATATCAAGACCCAGGCTCAAAATGAAAATGCGTTTTATATTTCAGATCCTTTTTTTTTTCCCATATAGGATGCTTTAAATATTCTATGATCTAGAAAATTCTGAACTCTAAACCACTTCTTGGTCTGAAGCATTTTGGATGAAGGTGAGATTAAATCAGAGAAAGCACAGATGCATAGAACAGTGGGGCCGCAATAGAAGTTCAGAACCAGCTGTGTACAAATACAGTCAGTCGATAGGAAATGATCAGCCTTGTCAGCAAACAGTTTTGGCACTGCTGGGCATTGAACCTAAAGCTTTGCACATGTTAGGAAGGTACTCTGCAGCTGAGCTATGCATTTCCACCCATTTCAAATGATTTCCCAACATCTGGATATCCAAGTGTGTAGATGCAAAAATAATTCACAGTGAGTCTCAACCTAAACCTCATAAATCTATAAAAGTTTATTCAAAGTAGCTCATCGATTTAAGTGTAAGACCATAGCGTTACATCTTGAAGTTAGGCAGAGATTTGTTCAGATGGGACTCCAAAAGCACCTGTCACAAAAGAAGAGACGAGAAATTGGAAAAATGTCAAAATGAAAAACAAAAAAAGGTTGCTGTGAGCCAGCACTAAGCATGAAAAGGAGTCTGGAGAATTGGCTCCGCAGCTGGGAGCATTGTTGTTGTCGCAGAGGGTGCAGAGGACTCAGGTTCCCTTCCTGTATCCATGTGGCAGTCAGAACTACCACTCCAGTTTCAGGGATCTGAAGCCCTGGTCTGGCCTCCAGGCACACACACAGTGCACCAAAACCATGTGCACATATTCAAAATAGAACAAGGGAAAATATTAACAAAGAGGACGAGAAGTCAAATTAACAGGCAGAGTTATCTGCAAACCACATATGTGACAGTGGACTGGGACCAAGGGCATACGAAGGAAGAGCTTTCGAACTCAGCAGTAATAGAGCAACGATTCAAAGAATGGGCAAGGGGTTTGAACAGATGCTTGTAAAGATGTTTAGCGCAGTGAACCTTATGGAGGTGCACAGTGAAGCCACAGCAGGATGCTACCAACTCTCACAGCAGGTAAAATAAAGGCACCAGCAATGTCAAGTGCTACTGAGATGCAGAGGTTGAAACCTCCTCTGTCCTTGGCAGGAGTCCTTGGTTGGTAATCACTTTGGAATTAATAAATATAGATGATCTCAGTCATTCCTGTTCCTCGTGGGTATTTCCCCCAGAACAATGACATTTTAGTGTATGAATGGAAAATTTATGAGTGTTACAGTGGATCTACTAATAATTGCTAGTAACTGACTATCCCATGATTGGATAAACAAATACAATTCATCTGTAAAATAGAACACTGTCAGGTTTGGGGAGGGTGTTCTACCATACAGTGAGAGAAAGAAAGGATGTCTGGGGGCTGGAGAGATGGCTCAGCAGTTAAGAGCACTGACTGTTCTTCCAGAGGTCCTGAGTTCAATTCCCAGCACCCACATGGTGGCTCACAACCATCTGTAATGGGATCTGATGCCCTCTTCTGGTGTGTCTGAAGACAGCTACAGTGTACTCATATATATATAATAAAGAAATGAATCTAAAAAAAAAAAAAAAAGAAAGGATGTCTGGAGGAGCAAAGACACTGCTGTTTCTTGATGGAGTAGCGGCTACAATGTGATTGTGTGTTCAAACTGATACATCAACCCTCACATTAACTTTACTATAGGCCAATAGGCAGAGATTTGAAAAGTCTTATTTGAATCTCTGATGCCAGAAACTTGAGCAGATGTTTCAAGATGTGTGGCCTCGTAGTCATTTTTTTCTGTGATCCTATGAAAGATTTTTGCATCATTATCTTGTGAGTCTTGAAGGGACTTGCTTTAGTTACCACACCTCCAATCGGATGGACCATTTACTCCCTCTAGTGGACACCTTTTAAAAAAATTTTAATAGGAAAAGAAAATGTATGCATGTGATTTTTTTTTTCTTTCACTATTTTCACCAAGTCCGTAAAGATCAGTTTTTCAGGTACTAGGTTTAAATGTCCGAGGCACTAAAACCAACAAAGGGTGTGGACCTGTAGGCTCAGAGACCTAGCTTCATCTTAAGTGAATAGAGGGCAAGTATCCAGGATCTAGTTGCTCAGGTAAATTTGTGGGCATAAAGCAAAATAGAAAGTATACCTTGCCTTCTCTCTTCTCTTCTCTTCTCTTCTCTTCTCTTCTCTTCTCTTCTCTTC
>NW_021604578.1:10653357-10665458 GCF_004785775.1 Grammomys surdaster | reverse complement strand
CTCTTCTCTTCTCTTCTCTTCTCTTCTCTTCTCTTCTCTTCTCTTCTTTCTTCTCTTTTCTTCTCTGTTTTCTTCTTTCCTTTACTTTCTTTTTTTTTGAAGAAATTGGTACAAACTCATACTTGATCATCTTTTGCTAGAGGTTTCTTTATTGCAACATCTAATTTACGTTTAGTTCTGACAACACTGACTTAAAAGAGAGAATAAGTAAATTCATCATATTATTTTGTGTTTGTTGATGTTTTTGTTTTAGGTGTTTAAGTTGACTCACTATTGAGTGTTTGTTGGGTATGTTGTGACATTTCAGTGCAGGAATAATACACTATGTTTATGACCAGAGCCCATCCACTGGCACTTGTATCCCCTCAGACATGGCTCATTTACGTTGGAGACATTAAAAAAAAATCCCTTCTACTAATGTAGAAATACTCACTTGATCTTGTTACCTATAGTTACTCTATTGTTACAAGTGACACCCATCCAGCTGGAGGGTCTAGGAGTTAGATAGACTTCCTGGTAGGCAGACAGACAGACAGACAGGAGCGGGCATGGCTAGGTAATGACGTTGGCAGGCATCTTCCTCACCCTCCTCACTTGAGACAAAAGCCTGTTAGCTTCACACAAAGTCCTTGTAGGCTTTTGTCTCTTACCAGCAGGACTGCTGCTGGTGGACTGTCCCGAAAGCTCAAAGCTGGACAGGACGCATTACACAACCATTGTGGGCCCGTCAACTTTCCCATCTTTCTTAAAAGGACCAATTCTAAGTCAGGGGAGGAAAACTTTTCAGAGACTTAAAAACCCTAGCCCTCAGGAAGAGGCTGAGTTTTTGGCTTCCCGAGTCCCCCCTCTGCGTCACAGAGGGCTGTTTTCTCTGTGTTTCTGTTGCATGTGAGTGTTTCCCCGTCCCCAATAAACACCTTTCTTCAACCGCTCACTCATTCTGTCTGCTCCTGTTGGCGGTGTCTGTGATTTCTCCATTGCTATCTGTTGTGCTCAAGGCTTTCCTTGCCTTTTAATCCTTTACCTGGCAGGGAAAAGGAACCGATGAAGACCACAAGACTGCACCACCATCGTCCACCCTTTCCCTACCCCAGTGATAAGCTGGGCAGGCTCTTGCTTTCCTAGGTATTTGCTTTCCCAAACACAGAATCACAGGTTGGCGAGATCTTTGTTCCTTCCCCCTTTTTTCTCTTGCTCTGCTGTTCTTGCTGGTGCTGCAGACTGGACCAGAGTCTTCATCCTCCTGTGCTCTGCTCTGAACTGTCTCTCTCCACATACTAGATCTTTAAAAGACATTATTACCTTCTCTAATTAAATTTGATCTTTGACACCTGCATCTATGTACATACTTTATTATTTCTCTAATGCATCTCTCTTATCTTCTTCCCACCCCTGCCAGCTGCTCTTCCTTCCTGCGAGCCCCTTTCTGATGTTCATGTCTCTCTGTTTTGTTTTGTGACCTGCCGAGTATAACCAGAGCTCTCCATGTTGCCATGGGTGTGAAGCTGTCCACTGGTGCCTATGTGGCTAACTGGCGGTTATGAAGCAAGGCTGTCACTACTCTTCCAGAATCCATCCACAACCCAACGTTCTGTAGGGGGTGGTAGGGCCCCATAAACTCCCCACTGGCCCACAGTTGGCTGTTGTCAGGCCCAGTCTGGTGCAGGCTTCATTGTAGCAGCTGCAGGTACCATGCCGCCATGACTGCAGTGGCCCTGGTAACATTTTACAGCCCTTCTTATCTTCGAGTTCCTGCATTCCTTCTGCTCCCTCTTCCTCTGTGTCCCCAGAGCCTGAGACTGGTTAGGATGCCTGTCCTGTCGAGGACTGAAGATTCAACTATTGATTCCTCTCTTTTGTTGTCATGAGTCATTGAATTCACTTCTGTTCATCACAAAGAGAAACTTTTCTCATTAATGCTCAAGAAGGCCCTAGATGGAAAAACCTCCCATGCCTGTGAACTGGGGGAGTCAATGCTGTGAAAATGACCACTGTGCCCAAAGCACTGAGAGATTCAGGGCAGCCTGGATTAAAGTGTCTGTGCCACTCTTGGAAGAAAGAGAAAAACAATCAGCCAGGGTCAACCAGGATCAGAAAGAATGCTGGAGGTATTGCCATATCTGATCAAGGTTATACTACAAAGTCATAGTCATCAAAGAAGTACACAAACGGATTTTTATTAACATACAAGCATTAGGTTGTGACTTGTTTTCAAATCTTTTTCCCTCTCCACCTGTTCTCTCCCATCTCCTTTCTCCATTGTTTCCTCCCACTCTAGGTCTCCTTTCCTGCTTTGTCTCACGTGTATCCTTTTGCCTACCCTGCCCCTTCAAGACCCTGTCTCATCCTTATGGTCTGCTACTAATTCATAGTCTATACCCACCCTCCACCCCTCATTTACATACATACAAACATATAACATCACGATCCACATACAAGAGAGAACATGTGACCTGGGTCACGTCATTTAATGTAATAGTCTCCTATTCTTTTGTTATGTTGTGTATGGCTGAATAAATTCCACTGTGTGTATGAGACAGTCTTGTTACTCACCTACCTACCGGTGGGCACATACGCAGGTCTTCATTCCTCACTCTTGTGAATAGTTTCGCAGTAAGTGTGGATGTGCAAATCTCTTGGTAGTAGCATATAGTGTCCGTAGGATATGTGCATAGGAGTGATAAAGCTGGGTCATGTGTTAGTTATGATTTTAAGTTTTTGAAAAACATTCATAGCAACTTCCATAATGTCTGGACTAGTCAATTAGATCTTTAAGGCTCTTTGGTATGAGGTTGGTCTTAAACTTGCTATACATAGCATAATGCTGGTCTTGAACTCCAAGTCCTCCTGCCTCTGAGTGTTGGGATTACAGGTGTGTGCCACCAGGCCTCCTTTAATGTCTGTTTTAAATGATTCTAAGTATGGAGTCTCATGCTTCCCTTACCAAGGCAGGAAAGAAAATGTAACATGATTCTTTCTATTTCCCACTTTGCAATGGAGAGGATAAACAGAAAAACCAGAGCATATTTAATTAATTACCTACAGGAAACCATAGCAAATAATAAATGAGCATTGCTATCCAGGCAGTCCATGGAGTGACTCATCTATTTTGCTTGGTTGGCATAGTAACTTTAGTTACTGTTTTATGTCTTCCTGTTTCCATGCTTTCTATTTTTTTTGTAGGTTATGCTTCCATGTTGTTCAGAACTTATAAAATACAAAGGGTACATACAATGAAGGGCTTCCTTCCTATCTCTTTCCTTCTGTCAAGCAGTTCTATTCCTCAGCGACACCCAATGTTACTAGTTGGTGGCCATGTCTTAAAAAAATGCTGCTGTTGCCAGCCAGATGTGGTGGGGGGGCCTGTAGTTCCAGTCACTTGAAAGGCAGGCTGTTTACTTGGGTACAGATGTTCAAGACCATCTTGGGCAGCACAGCGTGAGACCTGTATTAAGACAGGATGGTTAGGAACTTAAAAGGCTCTTGATGGGACATACTCCAGTTGGACACACTGTCCACCATTTCCCTTATGATTATGTTATCTGACTGGCTTAGGTAGGAACTGCATCCATGACCAATCAGTGTAGAGGGAGCATTTCAGGACCTCATATAGAGAGAGGGAAGGAGGATTGTTTCAGCAGGGCTCCTGTGAGTGGGGTAGGATCCGGAGAGGAAAGGATGGGAGGTAAGACCAAGGCTGCCAGTCAGAAGCCCACCAGTCAGATGCAAGTGGGAGGAGGAGAAACATGGCTGGTCAGAGGGGACAATTTGGTGGTTCTTAAATTCATGGCTATGGAATAGACTATAGATTCATTTTATATGTATGAGTGTTTTGCCAACATGTATGTATATGTATGTGCATCAGCGTGTCAGATCCCGTTGGTCCAGTTAGAGATGGTTGTAAGCCAACACTAGGTGCTGAGAATGGGAGCTGGGTCCTCTGCAGGAAAAACAAGTACTCTAACCACTGAGCCATCTTTGCATCCCTAGAGAGGTCTTCTACTTCACAAGAAAGCAGTCGAGGCAAGAGCTTTGAGCAGCGATGAAGCCTGTGTTCTAAAGTAGTCAATTTAATAACAGGGATGGCATAGACTGTAAAGTGGAGGAGCAGCTGGAAACATCTGGATGAGAATGCTGGTGTGGGTGGAAGGGCTTCTCATTCCCACCTCCTCACAGGCTACAGTGAGCTTTGACTGAGATCTCACAGCCTGTCTCTTATCGTTCAGGAAATCTAGATTTTCATTTAGAGTCTTTAAAAGAGATCATGTGCATGTGCGAATGCTCATGTGTGTGTGTGTGTGTACACGCACACACGTGCATTTCTTTACATGTATGAGTGCATATGTGCATGCATGTTACTGTGTGTATGGTGTGTTACTGTATGGTGGTCAGAGGACAACTTGCAGGAGTTGTTTCTCTTCTCCACCATGTGGGTCCCTGATGTTTTACTCAGGTAATCAGGCTTGGAAGCTTTTGCCCAATGAGCCATCTTATTTAGAATTTTTATTTGTGTTTAGCATGTTCTTATTGAGGCTTGGACTATAATCTTAGTCTTTTAAAAGCCAGTTAACGATCTATATTAGTTTTCAGTTCTTCTTAAACATTGTTAGTACTTACTGGGTGTTTGTGATACCTTGGTTCCCAGTTAGTCTCTGGAGGAGTCTGACACCTTGAGAAGTGGGCAAACATCTAAGGACTCTCCCTCTAGCTGGATATCTCACAGGGTCAGAGATGAGCAGCCAGGTCTGGAACACCGGTGAAAAGTGTATACATTCATATGCTTAGATTTATATGGAACTTTTGCCATTTTTCTTGTTGCCAGTCATTCTTAACTTTTCTGTTTGTGGGAGCTCCTGTTTGTGTGGTTCTTGGTGGAAAGGAAGGCCATTAGAAAGCCTGAACCCATCCTCTTCCTCCCTGGTACCACACGGCCTGATCCTGGCTGTGTAGGTGTCCCCACCCAGGACTGAATCTTCATGTATCCAGAAAGGATGGCTTGGAGCTTCTTGTGACAGAAGCTGTAGCCTGTCAGAACAATGATGGAGGCACACAGAGACATGGTCCCAGTGCTGGCTTGGGGACCAGCCTGTTCCTAGGTGTGGTCTCACCTGTGGTTCTGACTGTGTATGCCACCTGGCCTTTCTTCTGCTTTTGTTGGGTACAAGCAAAAGAAACTTATTCTAGATATTAGAGCTTTGTTTTTAGACTCTAATTAATTGTAGGGAGAAACTAAGTTCAAGATTCCAGGTTCTAGGAGAGCTGGGGACTTCCCAATAGCTGACCAACTTCTGTTGTAAGGAAACGGTTGTCTGACTGAATCCAGACATCTCAAGGACAAGTCCTCCATCCTCCTGGCAGGGTCAAACTAAGTTCATGTTTCTAGGAACCTACTCCTAGCCTGATTAGTGAAACTTCCCCTATTAAACCCCTCACGTCAAAATATGATTGGATGATGCTACAGCCCACCCCATTCTCCCTTGCTTTGTGGTCTCAATCTTTAAATATGTTGTGTAATTTCTCTTCAGGGTCATAATAGTTCAGTTCCCAAATATGTTTGGCAGCCCAAATGGTTAGTAGTGGATGGATTAAAAAATATTTTTGTTGTCTGCATTGACCTGGTGTTTGGGTTATGTTGGATTTATGCAGACCCCACAACACATTTTTTATGCTTTATTTTTTTCCTTCATCCTGTTCTCTAGCTCTTTATTGATATTGTGAACTGTTGGATATTTTCAGATTCTTTTCTAGTTAACTTTGCCAGGCTTGGTTTCTGTTGTTTACAGCTGCAAGAACCCGCACTGATGAAACAAGCAACGGCTGCAGAGTAAAGTTGGGGCAGCTTTTTAGGCCTAGGAAATTGTGTGGACTGTCTGAAAGTGAAGCAGTGACTCAGACTGTTGTGTAACATTCCAAGGTGGGAGGGATCGTTGGAGTTCCTGGTAAGCCTGGAGGCGCAGGAGAAAAATCTGTCAAGGACAGGAGCTTTGCCAGTTGTACCCTGGACTGAGAGTTATACATGGAACTGGAACTGTTAAATCATCCTGACTCTGGGGGTAGAGGCCATTGCTGCCATCTTCCAATGTGGAAGCTGCCCAGGTGTTGGTAGGCGTGCCAACAGGATGTTGAAATACGCTGCTGTGATTCAAACCAGGTGGATCCTGATTGCCAACCCAGTTCTGTAACATCCCTTCTAAGGGGTGTTGATGATTAATTCATGCTAATTTCAAGCCTGGAGTTGCTTCTCTTTCCTGACCCTGAAATGTTTCTGTTTCACACCCTGCCAGATTTCTTTACCCATTCCCTCTGTGTTTCTCTGGCTTATCCATTTGTTTCCTGTCTGTCCTTGAAATTGCTGTTTCCTTTGATCCTTAGTTATGCTTCTCTGTGAATTCTCACTGCCTGTTCTTACCCACCAGCTTCAGTAGAGAAAGGAGCTGGAATTAAGATGTCTTCCACTCTGTCCCCTTTAGACAGCAGAGAAAGCTTTTTTGACCCAGGGCCACAGGAGTATAGCACAGATGTTATCTACACAGAAACAAAGACTTTTTGGGTGTTAGTCCTTTCTATTAATTCTGAACTATGGCTCCCTGAGAACAGCGGGGATTTGCTCTGAGATGCAGATAGTAGGATGAGGTGTGTTGAAGTTGCTGAAAGGTGAAACAGACACACCATCTGAATCCGTGGAGTTGGCAAGCTGGTAAACTAGGACTGGAAGGTGTTGGGCAGATGTGTCAAGTGAGCCTCAGGAAACACAGTTGATGTAATCATCTGCACCTTTCATGCCAGCATCTTACCAGTTCAAGTTACTTGCTTGAAACTTGTGCTCTGATATGAGGGCGGGGTATTGTGTGTGTGTGTGAAACTTGAAAAAAGTTAAGCTTAAGTTCTGAGCTGTTTTTTAAGTTTTAGTTTTATATTTATGCAGTGACAGCGGTGTACCACAGTGCATGTGTGGAGGTCAGCTTATGAGACTTGGTTCAATCCTTCCATCATGTGGGACCTTGGGATCAATCTCAGGCTGTCTGGCTTGGTGGCATGTGATTTTAATTGCTGAGTCATTTTGCCGACACAGTTCTGAACTATTTTGTTAGAATTTTGTGTTGGGGCTGGGAGTCTCTGTTAGTTATATCCCAATATATGCTGTTTTGCTCTGTTCCTAGGATTTCTAATGCTGTGAAGAGACACCATGACCACAGCAACTCTTGTAAGAAAACATTTAATTAGGGTTGGCTTACAGTTCAGAGGCTTAGTCCACTATCATCAGGGTAGCAAACATGGCAACACACAGGCAGACAAGGTGCTGGAGAGATAGCTGAGTTCTACATCCAGATCAGCAGTGAGACATTGGGCATGGCCTGAGCATCTGAGACCCCAAAGCCCACCCCCAGTGACACACCTCTTCCAACAAAGCCAATCTACTCCAATAAGGTCACATCTACTACGAGTGCTCATGGGGGCCGTTTTCATCCAAACGATCACAACCCTGGATCTCTTGTTCTGGGGCCTCTGATAGGACATCGTCTCAGGGTTATAGAAAGATGAGCTTTGCTTGAGTCCTTCAGAGAGGTTTATTTCCAAGGCGCCACTCTTTGTTGGTAGCAGGTGTTACCCACTGAGGAAGCCAATAAATAAATTGGGTGTCATTATACAGGGAGTGGTGGGAGATAAGGATAGGGGAGAATTTTCTTTTTATCTGAATGTCTCCCTAATCCAAGAAGAATACCCAGTGTGCATTGAGAAAAAAAGTCCGAAGGTGAGTCAGTGACAAGTGAGCTCCCATTCTTATTGTAAGCAAGCAGTTCTCACCAGAGTTCCTTCCTAGTAAAGGAGGCTGTAGTTTTTCCACACCACATGAGCATTATTGGAATAGTACTCTGTGAGATCAGCAACAGGAGGGATGTAACAGAGGCTTTGGAGACTCTGTGGCAGGACTGGGCTCTAACCTCAGCTAGTTGCAACTTTCCACTCATGTAATGGTAAGCAAACTGCTTATAGTCTTTGACCCTCTGCCCTCATCTACATAGTAGGAATGCCAACATCTTGGTCTTGGCCTACACTTAGAAGTAGGTTTTTAATGATTCTCTTGCAATGTATAATATTCAAACTGAATGTGCCTGTTGTTTGCACCACAGTGGGACCAAGGTTCTTGTGTCTGTATAACTTCCAAGCAAATATTATTACATCTGTCTTTCCTCTAGACCAGGGGTCAGCAGCTTTGTTTTATACATGGCCAGATAGTGGATAGTGGGTCATGAAGCCTCTGTTGGCATAGCCTAACTCTTCTGCTTTATGCCAAAAGCAAGTATAACTAGTATATAAAGAGTGTACTGTAAGACTATTTATAAAGCAAGTGATGAGCTTTGGCCCGAAGGACCTGCTGTTAGGCTTTAAGGTTTACCCAGATGTGTCTCAGATGTAGCAGGTACTTTTATTTCTTGTATCCAGGTGAAGTCATTATGTACAACTGAGCTTAAGCACAGGACTCTTTGGGACTTTGGAGTAGACAAGGTGGTGGCAAGATAGTACTAGCTCTATACCATCTTCAGTGTGGTAGTAGGGAGTACCTCAGGATCTGTGGGAACATGCGTAAGCTAACAAACAGACCGAGCTGGTACACTGTGATGCAAGTGAGACCTGAGAGGGAAGGAAGTGTAGGAACCCAGGACAACGGTGGAGCATTCCCAAGTGAAGACTGCTGATGGAGTCCTGTGTCTTCTGGAAAGAATTGGTTCTGTCATCCTGTGTTCTGTGATGGGCTAGAAGCATCATGGGAAACATGGGATTGATACAGCATGGGGGAGCTGTGGGCCTGAGCAGAGGTGACCTGGTACCTCTGTGGCCAGCATGGACTGTTTTCGAGTGCTATGTAGAACCAACCACTTTTGCATGCATGTTGTGGTACAGTTTTCTTGAGTGGGGACCAGAAAGATGGAAATGGCTAGGAAGACCACAGCTGCTGTCCCCACCCCTCCTGGTTGCAGTGGGTGCTTGTCCCCACCTTCTTTCCCACTATGAGTTCTCTCGTGTCCTCTGTTGTCACTTTGCAGGCTCAGAGTGCCGTGCTTGGTAGAGCGACTCAGTTTTATTTCTGAACATCAGGACCCTTGATCATCTTGTACTTCTCAGACTAGTATTTTTTTGTACTGGCCCATTCACAGTTGCAACAGGACAAGAAGGTACCGAGAGGTGCCGTGCAGACATCGGGGATGCTATGGATATTCTTCCTGCCTCCACTGTGCAAGCATAGTTCTCCTTCCCTCTCATCTGGGCTGCTTACCTGTTCCATGGTTGTTGTTGTTCTCACCCCGGAGTGCCCGGCTAGGTTCCCTAGCAAGAGTTTATCTCCTCAATACTACCTGCCGAATCCAGAGTGGTGGCATTACTTTTGTTCCCATCCCTTGATGCCCCCCCCCCCAGATGTACTTACTGTATATACAGTGTTCTGCCTGCAAGGATGCCTTAGGCCAGAAGAGGGCACCAGATTGCATTATAGATGGTTGTGAGCCACTATGTGGCTTCCAGGATTGAACTCAGGACCTCTGGAAGAGAAGCCAGTGTTCTTAACCTCTGAGCCATCTCTCCAGTCCCCATCCCTTGATTTTTGATATACTTGTATTCTTAGGGGAAACCAGTCCCATTAATCAATTCCCCGCCAGTTCCATTGCTGTAGGCCCTGCCTGTGTGTCTCCTGTGCAGTTCTGTCCTGATCACTGGAGCTTTGTGGCAATCCTGGAGATTAGCTTCCTGTCAGCTCACCATCTTTGCTCTTTTTCAAATTAATTCTTTTGTTTGTTTGTTTGTTTGTTTGTTTTGAGACAATTTCTCTGTGTACTCTGGCTGGCCTGGACTTGTTCTGTAGACCAGGCTGGCCTTTGCCTCCCGAGTGCTGGGATTAAAGGCGGGTCCTTTGCTTTTCCACACTTGTTCTAGAATCTATGTGTTTATCCCTGTAACACTTCCTCCTGGGCTTTTTGAATGGAATCTTGTGGAATCCGTAGATCAGTTTGGATTTTAACTTCTTAATGAAGTCTAGTCTTCCATGTCATACACAGAGCACAGATCTTTCTGTTTGATGTCTATTGCTCTGCAGTATTTTGCAGTCTTAAGTTATTTTGATCATGAGCATGCTTCATTAGACTTTAAGTCATTTGTACTTTTGATGCTACTAATGTATCTGGCACACCTCCAGGCAGCTCTGTAAAATTTAACTGTTAGCAAATTTTCAATATTTACATGATATGATACCATATTTGCCATATATACATATATGTATATATACATATATTATATATCATACCACTAAGTATGAGGAGGGGCTTTATAGAATAGGGTTAATCCCTTGTCTAACTCATGGATATTTAGGAAACAGCAGCCTTGGAGAGACCAGCGCTCATGATAATTGATATCTGACAGGGTTTGTTGCAGAGTTTTGTTAGTATAAAAGTCTTAGGTCACTGAGGCAGAGAGACAGGTTGGCTGAAGCTGCGAGTGCTACAAATTTCTATTAATAACTAGGGAAGAATTTCAGTATATTTCAGGAAGAGAGTTTAAAATAGTGTGAGAAATCTGTTACAAATCAAGTCTACAAAGATTTATTGAAGACTATCTTTATTTTTATTTGTGTCGTGTATGTGTCAGGGGGCTGCAGAGTTCAGAAGAGGGGGTGGGAATCTCTGGAAACCGATGGTTGTGAGCTGCTTGACGTACCTGCTAGGGGCTGAACTCTGGTAGTCTAGAAGAGCAGCAACTGTCCTTAACTATTGAGCCATCCTGCTCGCCCTCAGAGATTTAGAAAGCGTGCTTTCCTTATGACTCACATATTCTTTAATGTTTTTGATTAAAAATTAATTTTAATTTTTTCAAATAAATACCCCAAAGGATCGTAGTTACGGTATGCAGTGTTTTAAAGGCGTTTCCAGCCGTGATTTGGCCGTGGAGGGAGCACTAAGAGACCAGGGTCACACTGTTGTCAGTCAGGGAGGCTGATCGCATTCCTGCTCTCCGCTCTCTGCATCTCTAGTATGCACGTGTGGAGTGCAGTATGTTGTCAACAGGGCTTTACAGTCTTAAAAAGCACTTGTAAAGGTTACCAGCAGAGGGAGCCATGCTCCTTTGAATGTTCTCTGTGAAAGCACGGCATCTCGTGCAGGAGCTGACAGACTGCGTCTGAACAATGTGAGCACTGACAGTAGGACGGATCCCTCTCTGCCGAGTTTCATCCCCTCCTGAGAGGGTAGCTGTGTTAGACGTTAGGTGGTAACTAATCCACTGCTTCTGGTTTATTATTTTTTTCTTGATGCACTCGTCTATATTGTCTTGAAACAATTCATTGCTATTCTTTTTAACACTTGTTTTATGTGTAGGAGTGTATGTCTGTGTATCATGTGAGTATCTGGTGCCTTCCTAGGCCAGAAGAGCACATTGGATCACCTGGAACTGGAGTTACAGATGATGATGAACCACTGTGCAGATGCTGGGAATTGAACTTGGGTCTCTGCAAGAGCAACAAGTGCCTGTAACCCCTGGGCATTCTCCCCAATTTTGTTTCGGAAATATTTTCTCTGCCCCTGACTTATATATAAAACTCACCAGAATATACGTTCTCTTACATATTCTTTTGTTTCTTGTAGTTTTTAAAAAGATTTATTCATACTGATATGTATAATTTATACTGATATGTATAATTATAGCTTGTTGAATTCTCATGGTCGACAGTTTGTCTTCTGTCTACCGACATTCCACAGGCTGTCTCCCTGTCAGTGGGGATTTGGTGGCGTGCACTGCTTAGCCCTTACATCAAAGCTGTCATGGTCTGCCGTGGACACTCTGTTCTGTACAGGCCAGTGTTATTTTAGGGTAGCCAGCATCAACTAGGAGAGCATTGCATTTAGAGGACTTGAGCACGTTCAACTTGCTGGAAATGACAAATCCTTTTTCAGAGTTTGTATGCTAATTGGTATTCCACCAGTAGAAAATGTCTGCTAAGGACTGCTTCACACATTTGACAGTGTGTATGGCGTGCCGGCTCACTGTGATGTTATTTGGAATTACCTTGGAGGCTGAGGAGGCTGAGGAGGCTGAGGAGGCTGAGGAGGCTGAGG
>NW_021604578.1:10623634-10653347 GCF_004785775.1 Grammomys surdaster | reverse complement strand
GCTGAGTGCCATTTTATATGTGCTCATTGTCCCCGGTTTCACATCTACACACAGTTTTGCTTTTCTTTAGAACTTTTTCTTCTAATAGAGTCTTAGTAGTTAAAATAAGATATTTTGTGAATTAATTTTCCATCAGATATATGGATTGCAGAGGTCTCTCATTCTCCTTTTGCAGTGCTAGGAAATGAGCTATACCTTTGGCCTTCAGTTTTGTCTGCTGATGCCGTGCCCTGCCCTGTCCTCCTCTTCCTCCTCTTTTACTCTCTCTCTTTACCTCTCTCCCTCCCTTCCTCCCTCCCTCTCTCTCTCTCTCCCCCTCCCCACCCTGTCACTCACTTTTTTGGTCTCACTTCTAGTTCTGGCTGGCCTGGAATTCACTGTGTAAAGGTACCACTGTCAAGCATGGCTACCTGAATTCCATCACTAGAACCTTGGACGACAAGAGCCAGCTCCTGCAGTTGTCCTCTGTCCTGCACAGGCTGTGGCCCGTCAGCCTGTCTCCAGGAAAGAAATATTTTATAAAAGGCTTCATTATGTGGAGTCTGAGAGTTATTTTCTTATATTCTAATCTTAAATTTCATATTTTTGCTGTGACTTTTGTGTGCATGAGGGGTGCGTGCGCGTGTGCCTGTGTGTGTTACATGTCAGGCGTCTTCCCATTGAACTGAATCATGGCTTTGGCTAGGCTGTCCAGTCTGCTCTGGGGAATCTGCCCTTCTCTGCTTCCAGTTGTAGGGTTACAGGCATGGGCAGTCATGTCCGATATTTTTTGTATAGGTACCGAGGACTTGAACTCAGGGCCTCAAGCTTACATGCCTAGTGCTTTTACCCAATGAGCCATTTCTCTAGCTTCTATGATAATTTTTATTTTGAGAAAAATAGTAAGATTTTTATTGTCGAAGTAAATGATCATAACAGGAGATACGAACAAAACATAATTGTGATTCATGATGTGAATTAGGCAATGTTCTGATTTTCTATGGCTGAGAACCAGCGTTACCTAAACTTCAGTGCCTTAAAGTGACTATCCTATTTAAAAAAATTTTAAGCTATGTTATTTTTGAGAAAGGCTCTATAACACAAGATGCCCTATAATTCACGATTACAGTCCAGTTTGGCCCTGAGCTCTCATTTCTCCTGCTTCACCTCTCTTAGGGCTGGGTTAGTAATGTTCCATTATGCCCAGACCTCCTCCCTTCCCCCTCCCCTCCTCTGTCAAGAACTTAGGAGCGCAACTATCAGGTTTCTACCTCTGAACAGTGGATGGGTAAGCTCTTTCTCTCACAGCCATGGCACCTTTGCTGCATGTTGGTCTGTTCCTCTCTCTTTACATGAGGTCTCATTCTCCCAGGCTTCTTCCCGTCATATGGCCTTTGTGTAGTGTGATGGTGCTAAGGTCGTCTCCATGCTCACATGGTCAGGTGGCTTAGAAGAGATGGTGTCCCAAACATGAACGTCCCAAATGCAAGTATTTTCAGTAGGCAAGAGGAGAGAGTTGGCAGACAGCCCAGGTCCTTGCCTGGGCCTGGCCCAGCTTCACTTCTGTATTCTGCTTGTCAGAGCAATTGCATAGCCCACTCACATGTTGGGGGGGGGAGCATCTGGTAGAGAAACCTCCTGTGGATGGGAAGCTGTCAGTCACATATGGGTAGGAAGAGCATATGGGATGAGAAGAGCATATGGGATAGGATGGGAGAGCATATGGATGGGAAATATGTTGTGGCCATCCTTGGAAAATATCATCTGTCAGAGTTTGCCTCTGGCTACACAACTTCCTTTCATTTGCAACTGTTCTTACCCTCACCAGTAAGACAACTGAGTTCCATTCCAGTGTGCCATCACGTCTGCTGATAGCTGGCTGTTCCATAGCACTTTGGAGATGCAATTGGACATAGGTCTGCCATTTCTGCTACTTCCTAGGGTTCTGTGTGGCTCATGGTTCTCCTCTAGGTTCTTTGCTCAGCATTCTGAGTCATTTGTTTCACAAGAAGTAGCCCATGTCTGCAGTGGAATATCCTTCTTAGTTACGTCCAAAGTCCTGACTGCTCGTTTCATTTTGAAAAGCTGAAGTGGGTTTGGTTTTCAGATTTTCATTTGAACTGTACCACATGGGTGGTGGCAACTCTGGAACTATTGTTGCCTTATGAATCTTGAGCTGTCTTAGGAATCCTATTGTGGCTTGCTCCAGCAGACAAAATCACGTTGTCATATCTCCTTGAGTCAGCTTCTGCTCTGTCTGGAGCTACTCAAAAGTCCTCTGCAGCACAGTCCCCTTGCGATTCTTAGATGTTTATGATGGGGTATTAAATGCATCCTCTGTCCGTGTCATAGAACTGCTAAGAGCCCTGGGATTTCCTGAGTGACAGGGATGTCTTGTTACCTGTGGCAGTCTGCTTTGATAAAAGCTGAGTTTGCCATTGAAAGGTTACATAGTGCTGGGGCCCTGGGAAGCTTCAAGATGGACCCAGTCTTTGGAAAGACCCAGAGACTGAGTGATGTGGGCCTGTGCATCAGGATGCGCTGGTCAGCAGGATCTTCTTGGCAACTGGAAGATAGTTAATGCTGGAAATTAGAGAAGGTCTGTGCTGCAGTCACATAAATCTCAGAAAAACTGTCACCTGCGGGAAGGTGGGAAACAGAAAAGATGGCTCTGGCTGAGGATTGCTCCACGGGAACCAGCAACGGAACAAACTGGTTCTTTTAGTTGGAACTTTTTAGCCCCACCTATTGGAGTTCCGGAAAGACTCTTGAGCAACAAGGTTTGAGCTTCCTTCCGGGTTGGAGAACTTGCATTATCTAGAGGTCAGAAGGTTGGTGACCAAAGGGCTTCCATCTCTTGCTTTCTCATACCGTCTCTAACCATTTCTTCAACTGGCTATTTATCTGGCTCCTATGTCCTTTAGCATAAACTGGTAAATGTATGTACAGAGTTCCCCTGAGTTATATAAGCTGTCCTAATAAATTATGGAGACTGTGGGGTGTGGTGGTTTTGTAGAGACCTTAGCCAGTTATAACTTCTAGCCAGTTATTCAGAGTACAGTTCATAATCTGGGAACATTTACCTGACACCTGAAGTTAAGGGCGGCCTTTGGGACTGAGCTCTTAAACATATGGGATGTGGTACAGTGTCTGGGTAGTAGTGTGAGAAATGAAATGAATTGAATTATATCCGCTCATGTCCACTGGAGACTTCCTTGGTGGGGATGGAGGGATGGACCCCACATATCCAGGCCTAGGAATGTGTGTTAAATAGGGAGTAAAGCAGAGTAATGTTTTCCCTTATAAAACTATTACTCTGAGTCACAGTGTCTCGGTAGCCTCGCCCTACATCTTGCCGAAGTTATAGCAAAGGCCTTACAGTTTCATACTCGTGGCCCTGTGGAATCATACTTTACTAACAGCATCTTTATTTGAGCTTTGCGTATGTTGCTTTACCTTGTGAACCTTTACTGAGAGGGGCTGGGGATGAGAAATTGCTTTGTTTTCTGAATCACCCAGTCAGGGCTTTGTATGTTTTTCTGTGTCTACTAAAACACAATAATATCAACGACAATAATAATAAATATGAACACAGCGCCGGCCTCTCAGCTCATGTCCTACTCTTCCTGAACCTTGCCGCCACAACTAAAAGAACCAGTTTGTTCCTTTGCTGGTTCCCGTGGAGCAATCCTCAGCCAGAGCCATCTTTTCTGTTTTCCACCTTCCCGCAGGTGACAGTTTTTCTGAGATTTATGTGACTGCAGCACAGACTTTCTCTAATTTCCAGCATTAATTCATTCTTTTAGTTGCCAAGAAGATCCTGGGATCCTGCCGGCCTCCGTTCCCCGGCACGTCCTGGTGCACATGCCCATGTCTGCTTCAGTTACCTGTTGTGTAGTGAAGCCAGGTCCAATTTAGTGACATTAAACAACACTTACGATTGGATAAACTGTATGGTTGGGAGTTTGAAAGGGCTTAGGTAGTCATCAGCTTGGCTGCTGAAGCCTGAGAGCCTGCCTCCATGGTGATCTCTTCATTCACAGGTCTAGAGTCCTGGCACTTCCTCTTTCAATTTCTTTCCTCTAATATCTCATCTTTATGGGCTCTTTCTGCCACTTGGGGCATCTACCAACCTGAGGATCTCAAGGTAGTCACACTTCTTACATGATGCCTGGTTACTCGGAGGGTGTTTTCCCATAAAGACGTGATAGTTTCTAAAGTCAGGAACTGAGTTCTAAGCCAGGAAAAGCTAATGTTGCTGGTAGTTTCTATTTATTATAGCAGTGAGAGCGGATCATGCAGACTCAAGATGGTGGAGAATACAGTCAACCTCTTGATACTGTGGTGGCAGGTCACCTTTGAATGTGTGGCAGTCTGCTGTAAGGATGCAGTGCCACTTTTCTGGAATGGACCACACTGGCCCTGCCTTATTTACTGAATGGATCATGCTTTTCCACCATGTGCACAGTCTGTTCTGTCATTAACTGTGTTTTCAAACTTGAGTGTGCAGACTGCATTTGCTTTGTTTAGCCCTTAGCCTCCCCCATGCCAGTGTGATGTGCCAGAAGGCACATCAGGGGTGCTGTGTGCAGGCCAGGAAGGCTCTAATGTTCTCTAGTGCACAGGCAGCCCCCACAGCACAGCAAGGAGCTGTCTGGCCCTAATGCTGAAGGGAGAGGAGAGGCCCCTGGCAGTGCAGCAGCATCTCCATACCAGCATCTCCGTGGCCACTTCCTTTATTCATCTGGACACCTGGTAGGAGAGGCTCTACTGTTCTCTGCTTTACGAATGTCTTCACTGTTTTTGGCCTGTTTCATGATCTTCATGCACATTTAAGAGGCTTCTCATCGGCTTCAGGAAAAGGTTTTTATAATCCCGCTGGGGTTTCTTTCTGACTGTCAGTCTTTATTGGAAAATGACATTTTCTTTCATTGAATCTTATTTACCGAGTATCTCTCAGTTTACTTTTTCCTTAATGTCTTTCAATAACATTTTATAAAGGACTTGCAACTGTCTTCTTTTCAAAAACTTTATATATTTATTATTATTTTAAGTTGACTTTACTTCTCTTTTCTTTAAGATTTCATAAATGTATACAGTGTTTTTATCTTATTCACTCCCCACTCCACCCTCCAATTTCTGTCATGAAACCAGTCCCCCATCTCCTCCAAAATAAGCAAAATAAAGAAATAACCCACCGAGTCCAGTTGGCACTTCAGGTTTGCACACGATGACAGGACTAGCCTGTGGGTAGCCCTTGAGAGGAAAAGCCACATCCAGAAGGAAAGGCACCCTGCTTCCACCAGCCGCTCTCACCTGCCAGCAGCTTTCAGCTAGGAGTGGGGCCTTGTGAGCACCTCCCCCATCCCTGCTGGCCTGATCTTGTCAGGTTGGACACAGGCAGCCACACTGCTGCGAATTCCTGCGTGTAAGGGTCCTGTCATGTCCAGAAGACACTGTTTCACAATTGGTCCCTTTTGACTTTCAGGTCTTAGAATCTTTGTGACCCTCTTTTGCCATGTTCCTTGAGCCTTGTGGTGGAGGTGACACTCTCCACTGTCACACTTATTCTCTGTACAGGTGTTAGTCTCTGTGTGAGCTGCTATCCACTTCCACTTGTGTGTCATCCAGGCTGGCCTCAGATTCCTGAGAGCTGTGACTGTAGATGCGTGCCAACACACCTAATGAAGAGTTTATAAAGCTTTCTTAAAGATGTTTTGCGCTCTGAGACAACTTAAACACTTGCTTTGCTCTCTGGGAAATATTCCTATTTCATCCAAGTGAAATTTGAAGCAGATCAGCTAACAGGGTGTCTAGCCCCAGATGACAAGAGTCAGATGTTAGGATTAAACTGGTAGCTTCCCAAGTCTCCAGAAGTCACCTCCAGCAGTGACCACCAGAGGGCACCCTTGTGCATTATTCTCAGACAAGGGTGCCAGACTGGGCAGAAATAGAGCTTGCTACTGATGTCACTGGTAGGGTGAGGAGAGAGTGCTTAGCATATCCTCAGCCACTGTTCTGCACATACGGAGTTCTGCTTTACTTTTGGGAAGACAGTTCTTTCTGAGTGTGGAGATACAAGGATGCAGATTTTAAAGCAGGTTGGAAACTGTAGATCACCAAACAGGACAATGAGTCACTGTTTAGAGAGGCTTTCCCCTTCCAAAGGATGTGCAGGCAGTTTCTGAGAGAGCCAAGTCTGGAACTCAAGTCCTCAGGTTTCATGCCATAATTGAGAGTTGGGCTGGGGGTGAGTGAGTGCTGGCTGGGGTTACATAATTCTTCATGAGCTGTGAATTGGGCAGCCCATGAACTAGGATGGTATGTGTAGGTGGGTCTGCAGGAGTGTACATGCCTAAGTTCTAACGTTGACTGGAAAGAGGACCTTTGTTGTGATTGTTGCTTTTAAGAAGACAGATTGGACCTAGATGTGGAAGGTCTGTCATGTCTGTCATTTTAGCACACAAAAGGCAGAGCAGGAGGATCTTGAGTTCAGGGCTAGCCTGGGCTATGTAGCAAGGGCCTGTCTGAAAGAAGAGAAGGGGAAAGGAGGAGAGAGGAAGGAGGGAGGAGGTGAGACAACTACAAAGTCAAATATCCGAGACTGGCTTACAGTTCTCATTTGTTTTATATTTGAGCTTCTGTCACCTACCTTAATACTCTGCTCGTCACAAAAATAAACTAATAGTTCCAGTTGATTTAGCTTAATTTGGTGATTCCCAGCCCTCATTGGTTTTCCTCGGATCCAAACTGACTTTGTGAATACAGTATGGTTGATAGATGTCCTTTTCAGAGGATGCGGAGTTCAGCTTTTCTCCACCCCTCAGCTCCTCCCATGTCTCTCATGACTGTTCCTGAAGTGGTTTTCTCTAGAATTCTTGTTACTGCTGTGTCTCCCGATTTACCTTGATATAAAGTTTCTTTGAAAACTTATCGGCGCACTTTTAAAACTCTCTGGTTTGCTATTTGCCTTAAGAAACACAGCTCAGAAACTCACAACTGGTCCAGCTGCGAGAGTAAGTGTCCATGGAACGTTTGGCCACAAATGAGACATCTGTAACACCACTAGCATTGCAAAAGACAGGGACAGAAAGATGGTTAGAGCCAGAAGTTGGGGCGGACCAGGGCCAGTGCCTTCTGGACGTGACTGTCCAGCGCCTGTGCTTGTCTGCACAATATCACACTGTCCACGCTCCAGCATGGGTAGGGGTATGGCTTACACGTTCTTACCCCAGCTGTAGAGCTAGCTACTGGAGTGTCTTCTAGGGGAGGATATAGCCCCGGTAGTGACCATGCTCCAGAGAATGGCCTCATGCTCGTGAGTATATGGAAAGTACAAATTGGACTTTCTGGGCTATGTTTTTAAAGAAAGATGAATTGAGAATGGGTGGGAGGTGGGTGGTCTGGGAGAAGTAGAGGGTGGTAAATTACATTTGTGTACATGTAGGCCACTCTCAATTAAGAAACGTTCTAAGAAAGAATAGGATACTTAATAATCTGATTTATTTTTCCCATGAATATCACAGGGAAGATTTTTTAGGAATTTACATGTGTGTAATTTCCATGCTTGTCTGTGTGTGGGTGCGTTTATGTGAGCACAACACTCATGGAGGCCAGAGAGGGCATCAGCTCCCCTGCAACACGAGGGGCTGGCCTTTGAGAACTGTCGCACATCGATTCAGGGAACCTAATGGGTTTTCTACAAGAGACACGTTCTTGAGTACTGTGCTGCCTCTCTGGCTACTATGGGAAGAGTCTAAGCCTACATTCAAAATAAAAAGCCAACAACCAACCCATTTCTTAGAGTTCTTTTTTTTTTTTCTTTTTATTGCTGTGCTGGGATCGGCCTTCCCATGTGCCATGCAAGAGCTCCACCCCTGAGCCACCATCCTTCCTGTTGATGTATCTCACTGTATTCTTTTCTACTTAATTTATAGAGAAACATCTTATGAGAAAAGCCCACATCTTTAGCGTTAGTTCTTTATTTGGTACCGTGTAATCCGTTTTCAGGAGAGTTTTATGGTCAAGGTGGACTGGCTCTGATAAGCCCGAGATCCAGGAAGAGGGACAGGTTGGAAATACAGGGAATAATGAGTTTAGACAGTTTCCTAGCTCCCATAAGATGGACTTCTTGGTTGGTATTTTAATCTTTGTGTGACATGTTGGATATTGAAGGGAAGGAGAATTAGTCTTTCTGAGAAGTATCTATAAAACTGAACATTGTGGGCTGGAGGCATCGGCGGGTGGTGGAGTGCCTGCCTGCTGTCTGAGGCCTAGTCCTGCAACGGAAAAAGAAAATAAGTGAGTGTCAGGGCCATGCACTGTTTCTCAACAAGGGCTCGTGAGGATTTCTCTGTCAATGATTTCAGTTTGGAACACACGAACTGTAAGCTTTAGCAGTAGAGCTACAAGGCAGTGTAGACTTCAAGCTGAAGTGAATGCAGGGCCTCCCTGTATTAACTCTGTTAAGAACATCTTTAGAACTGGGTAAGGTGACACACACTCGTTATTGCTATCCTGGAAACACAAGCAGAAGGGTTGCTTGGGCCAGGAGTTCAAGTCTGGGTACCATAGTGAGAGTGCATCTTAAAGGCTAAGGAAAAGAAAGCGAAAAAGAAAGCAAATAGGAAGCCAGCCACCGTTATACACACTGTATTCCCAGCACCAGAGAGGCTGGACGCATGGAGATTGGAAACTCAGGGCCTGCCTGTACCACATAGCAAGTTCCAGTCCTGTTGTGGGAATGATTTAAAACGGTGGCACTCAATCTTGCTTGTTCTTAATCAGCCGCCATCTTCCTGACTAGACAAGGCCTGTGGCCACGAGTGAGTGGCTGCGGCCGCAGCATATTTGCTGCTGCTCCGCTCAGGCTGCTGGCTCAACCACCCACGAGATGCCAGCGTGGGAGATGGCTCTGCCAATCTCCCACACTGTCTCCACAAGGGTGGGCTGAGCCCAGACCATCCTGCCATCTACATGGTACCCAGTAGAAATGAGACTCTAATGGTTAAAGATTAACCAAAGGCTTTATAAGTTTGATAATGCTCAATAAACAAGATGCTTACACAGAAGTGTTAACCAATTAACTAACCTAGACATAAGTTGTTACCCAGGGCTACTCCCAATACATGCGTGGTTCTCTATCTCTGCCTCCCTTGCTCCTCTTCTTCCTGGCTCTTCTTCTTCTCCTTACTCCTCCTCTTCCTGTCCTTACTCTTCCTTAGTTCCTCCTAACTTGCAGGGAAAATATGCCACTACACAGTCTAGCCATGGAAACTTACTGAGACTCATGACAATGCAATTTATGGAGAGCTAAGGATGTACCTCAGGCAGAAGACTTGTATAACATGAACAAGCCCCAGGTTCAAGCAAGTTTTATTATTAAAAATGTTATGTATATTTTATAACTTTTTTATAAATATTATTTGGCAGGCGCTATGAATGAATATCTTAAAATTCGTTATTGTCGAGTACTGCTCTTCATGATTCATCTGCAGTAATTTAATGAAGAACGGGCTCATCACTTATCTGAGTGCTGAAAAACCGCTGTCTCCTGCTGTCTGCAATAATAGAGCATTTCTTCTTGGGTTTAGATTTCCTCCTTCCTCACCCCTGAAGCCGTATCCAAAGAAGCCCCTGTATCAAAGAGATGTTATTAAGTTTCCAGAATGGAATGATCCCCCACCAGGCACTTCACAGGAGAATATTCCAGTGAGGCCGATTGTGATGGTAAGTTCTGTGAATAAAGACGTGTGGGCTCCATATGGGCACCCCTGGCTGCTGGGGAAGAGAGGAAGTCATTGTGTCCCGGGGTTGACATTGGGGAGTTACTCAGACTCCAGTGGATAGCTGGAGAGGGAATGTCCACACAGCTGGCCCTGGGTAAACCCCGGGTGTCACACAGCAGAAACAACATAGAAAGGGGTGAATGAGAGATGGGGACTTGGTGGGGGGAGAGTCTGGAAGGAATGAGAAGGAGATAAGCGAGGGGAGAGTGTGACCACAATGTATTATTTATTGTCAATAAATACATTAATTAAAGCAACAGTCATGATTTTTTAAAAAAGAGACAACAGGCTTAACCCTGGAGGAATCATCTAGTGATCTGTGGGCGTGGTCCAGTCTTTCTGGTGGATCCTTTACGAAGTGTTTGGGAAGCGCTGTGAAACGACACCACATCTGTTATCAGCTGAGGGGTCATTTACCAGAAGACTAGCTCTTTCCGGTGTTGATGGAGCCTGTGGTCGCTGTCTCCACATGTTCTGTCAGAGCAGATTTCTGTTCAGCTCACTGTGACCCTCTTTCCTGTCTGAGAAGTTACTTTTCTCCTTGTCTCCTCTTACACTTGGTTTCAGTTACCCTCTTGGTGAGAGTGAGGAGGTGGGCTGTCCTGTGGAACGGCCCCAGTACCTAACACAAGGCATGGACAAACCTGGCTTCTTCTGCTCTCTTAACAACAGCACGCTGTGAGACACAAAAGCTCTTTTTTCTCTCTTTCTTTCTTTCTTTCTCTCTCTCTCTCTCTCTCTCTCTCTCTCTCTCTCTCCTTCTTTCTTTCTTTCTTTCTTTCTTTCTTTCTTTCTTTCTTTCTTTCTTTCTTTCAATAGTCTTTTCTTAAAATGTCCCCAGTACAAGACTGCCAAGATTGAGATGATGCTAAAAAATAAAACACAGAGAGAAACTTTGATAAGACAGTTTGGGAGAAATTTACTAACATTATTGACTTAGGTTAATCAGGTGTTACAAGACTAGACATCAAAATACTTTTGTTTGCAAGGACGCGATGAAGATATTTTTAGCCAATCTAATTAAAAGAAAACAAAAACAGCATTTTTTTTTCACCCCCCTGAGGAAATTATGTGAGATCTTAGCTTGGAGAGGATAATTAAGAAGCTTTGGCTTCTCAAAGACTATCAAGGCAAATGATGACACCAGAGACAGGAATGGCGACCCCTCAGGGGCTTGCAGATTTGTCAGGGGTGGATATGTCTTTGGAAACATTTGGCAATGACGATGGTTTATATGAAAGAGAAACAGGTGGGTGGGGGCAGGACACTGGAATTCAGAGTGTATTTGGAAGTCCCTCACTTACTTATTTGAAGAGATTTATTAAGTGTCCCTGGGGGCCAAGTGTGCCAAGCTCAGTAAAGTCAGTGATGTGTGACACATTCTTCACTCTTACAGTCTGGTGAGAGAAAATTAGTGAAATAGGAAATAAAGTGTTAGAAAGGAAAATGGAGCCTGTAGGAGTACTCGCTGTCTGAGGGCCACTCATAATTAAGGAATATGTAATAACCAATGTTAGCTCCTAGTTGAGAAAAAATTAATATGTAAATGCTAAGAATTGGGTTTTTCTTCAGTATGCTTAACACCTAATAGCTAATAGATCCTTCTAAGTAGAGCTGTTATTGAGAAGGCCAGGGTTTTGTTTGTTTGTTTGTTTTTTGTTTTTTACATTTTATTAGCAGGCTTTGATCCATTCATAGGATTTCCCCTTTCTCTTCTTTGCAATCATAATGCTGCTACTTTCCCCAGAAAGACCAACTGTTTTTTAGCATGTGTCAAGCCCTGTTCAGAGTATTGCACCAGTGATAATACCTTCCATGTTTGGGAGCCCAGAGTGTGTCAGTGCCCCTGAGCCATCCGACCCTCTGAATTTTCAGGGTGTTGTTTCTTCTCCAGCCATGTGCATGCATCTGTACTTCTCTTTTGACTCTTTCTGGTCTGTGTTTTCTGGTATCTCCCTCTGACATGCTTGGCAAGGGTATATGTTCTCTGCTTGTTACGGGATCCACCACTGCTTGTCCCCTTCTTCCCGGAGAGTAGCCAAACCCAGCATGGTACAGTAGGATCTTTTACTTCAGGGGACCGTGACACAATTTTTAAAACGAGTTTAATCATCAGTAAATAGATGATTCATCTTTCTTGAGAGGCTGGTGCATGCCTGCAGACTTAGGCACGCTCTTGAGCTGAAGCCCAGCCTAGGCTATTTAGTGAGTTCCAGGCCAGCCTGAGCTAACAGGGTGAGGCTTAGTCTCAACAGGACAAAACAGAAACAAACAATAAAACCTCTTGTCATCTCTTTTTCTGGGTGATGATTGCTGGGCCCCGGCTTTGTGATCAGTAGCTATTTAAACGTGGTTTTTCTGTTGTCTGTTGTTTTTGTAGAAGAGTTCTGACCAGTAAAACCAGGGTGCCAGCACCCTGTGAGACAGCGATACTGTGAGAGTCAGCTGAAGGTGCCAGCACCCTGGGTACTCACTCAGCTGAGTTTACCCCTGTAAAGTGCTAAGACCAGAGTTCCTCATGCACGCTCCCATTAGTGGTCAAGTATGGCTTCTATAACTAATTTGTTTCAGAGAAAGAAATTCTCTGTGACATCTGCAGAGTTTACTCTTGCTAACATTTTTACTGCGTACCCTTTTGGTGCATGTGTGTTCTAACACAGTGAAGACACTCCGGGCTGTTTTGTGCCGCGTGTTCTTCGAGTAGAACAGCATGTTACCTCCGTTTTTCTCACTAGTCAGCATCTGACATCATTCTAGCATGCCTAATTTTATCTTGCCTATTATGAAAGTGATATCATTTACTTGTTCAGTCCTTTGTTAGTTACTAGGCGTGTTTTTCCAGCTTTTGGACATATAACAATCTAAACAATACCTTTACAGACTTTATATATATTCTGGAGTACTTTTTAGGATGGGTTTGCAGGTAAATTTAATAGTCTTTCTACCTTTCCATGTTCAAGCCCAAAGACCTGATTTAGATACTTAAAAAATGTACACACCCATCTGGTCTTTGAATTTGTATTTTGGTCATTTGAAAACAAATGCAGGGACTGGAGAGATGGCTCAGTAATTAAGAGTACTTTCTGCTCTTGCAGACAAACCAAAGTTGGTTCCCAGCGTCCATGTTAACAAGCTAGCGACCATCAGAAATCCAATGCTGCTGGCTTCTGTGAGCACCTGACCACAAACGTGCACACACACACACACACACACACACACACACACACACACCTTTAAAAAAGCAAAACCAAAAACCAAATAATATAACTTTCCTGCATATTTTTCCTTTAAACTAAGGTTTTTCTGTAGTGTTACATTTGCAAGAATATATTCTAGAAGGCTGTTTTAAATGTTTTCTAACATGTTTTGCGTCTTACAGGTAAAAATTTTTCTCTGTGATAAGAAAAAAATTGTTTGACTTGTGTTTAATAGCCTAGCTGAGGGCCACGAGCTCCCAGAAGGAGGGTGTGGAGAGCTCTGTGACTTGAGTAGACTGTCTGAGCTTTCTAAGCTGTTGCTTGTCCCCTCCCCAGACGGTATCACTCACATGTCCTAGCCATCCTTAGCTATCCTTGTAGGGCACTTTTCTGCCCCTAGCAGTTACCTAGGATTGGGTTGCTTTCCAATGTTGTATGTATCTGATATTGGTCATAAAAGAGAATTCTTGAAGTTATATTACTCTTACTTTGAATGATTACTCAGTTGGGAAGATGTGATTTAAGACAAGTATTTCTGCACCTGATCTTGAATGTATAAAAACCGATTTCCCTGGTTAGTTGGCACGCCCTAGGAGATAGAAGTGCTTTAGTGACTCTGCATTAGGTCTTCTGCTATTCATCCCGGTACAACCTAGTCTCGAGAGTCATTCCTTACTTCTCTGAGCCCATGCAAAGAAAGTTAGCCTGTAATTCTAACCATTGTTACCTGTCAAATCTCAAGTAGGCAAGTCAAAATATTTCTTATAAACCATAGCATTTTATATCGACATATGTATTCTCTCTCTCTCACTATTCCATCCCCTTTCGTCCGGGGGCGGGGGGGGGGGGGGCAGGGGGGGGGGGGGGCCGAGGCCCCACCCTCCACCCCTGCCAAATTAGAATTCTGAGATGTGGTTCAAGCGCCACAGTATTGCTATTGGAGAGGTGCCTGCCTGTCGTCTAGTCCACCGCAGACAGCTGACCGAGGCCAACGTGGAAGAGATCTGGAAGTCTACAACACTGTCACAGTATGCATGTTTGATGTCTGAGAAGTCTAGGGATCTTCTTTCTATTTTATCTCTTTCCTACTCTCTGCATATTCATTTAGTGTTCTGGAATTATGTTTAAAAATTCTCAACTTTGCATAATCTGTTCTTAGGCTGTTTCACAAATATAATTTAACTGGATTTTAAGAAGTTTCTAGTGTTAGATATGTAATAGCTAAAACAGGAATTTAAAATATTTTTTAATTGCTATTTCCCCCCTTGCAAGCGTGCTCTATGCATGCTCTTGCTGTGTAGCCAGGTTGACCTTGACTTTTTTGTCATGCTGCTCAGCCTTCTGAGTGCTAGGATTGGATGTGTATGCACTACCATTCCCAACCTAAAGTCTCTAAACTGTTAGTAGCACTGACATCTTAAGTTTAATAAAATATAATGGAAAATTTGACCTTAAGTAATTTTTCTTAAAAAAAATTGCTTTTTTGAATTCAGGTTGTTATATGATTAATTAATTTAAGAAGTATGTGATTGGAAAATGATATTTTAGGTTATTTTAAACACATTCCATTTCTAACCCATTGTCTAGAAAGTTTGGGTGCAGTACATGAAGATATTCCATCTTAATACTCTTGTGAGGTGCTGAGGGGATGTGCAGTGGGTAAGAGTGCTTGCTGTTAAAGCAGGAAGACCTCAGTTCAAATCCCCAGTGCCCATGTAAAGACTGGCTCGGCCAGCCTTGCCTGTAACTGCAGGTAGCACCTTGGGATAGAGACAGGTAGATTATGGGAGCTTGCTGGCCAGCTAGCCTCACTGAAGTTGTGACCTTCTAGGTCAGACAGACCCTGTCTCATAAAACAGGGAGGAGGGCTACAGAGAAGACATGTGGCATCCTTCTCTGACTTCCACGAGTATACATGGGTACACATGCTGGCTTGCATATGTACATACTATAACACACACACACACACAAACATGCACATGCACACAGGCACCTTTTGCATTGTTCAGTTTTTAGCACTATAAAAATGATTAAAGTATTTTGAAAATTGTTTTAAGAAGAAATTACCTTTTTAGTTTACAGAAAATTCTTGGCCTTGATTCCTTGGAAGAAGTTTTAAACACCAAGCTTGTCAACTCCAAGTTCATCATTCATAATGTGTATAGCGTCAGCAAGCAGGGAGTTGTCATCTTGGACGACAAGTCGAGTAAGTACCCGCTAATCACTGGCCTTTGTCTGGCCCACACCCTGGCTGCACAGGTCTTTTAGTTCCATTCTGTCCTTGTCAAACACCAGCTAAGTGTACTCCCTGGCTACACAGATTGTATTTCCTGCCAATGCTTTTTATCCAATGTTTGGTTTATTAAAATGGCATAGAAAGATGAGTATCCAGGGTTAGGATTCAGTACAGTGCTCTGTGAGGGTAATCTAGTGGTTCTCAACTTTCCTAATGCTTTGATCCTTGAATACAGTTCCTCATGTTGAGGTGACCGCCAACCATACAATTTTTCATTGGTACTTCATAACTATAATATTGCTACTGTTTTGAATTGTAATGTAAATGTCTGGTGCAGGATATTTAATTTGTAGCCCCTGTGAATGGGGAATGTACTAGAAGGGATTGCTGTGTGGAGAGGAGAAGGGCCAGTCAGCGAGTCTCCTGACAGGAGTAGCGTTTGCCTTGGAAGAAACCCTTCATCTGTCCCAGCACCTCCATCAGGAATGGAGGGCAGTGGTAGACAGAAATCGGTCTGGAAACTTCATGAGTTGCTGGATTAATATTAAAGTATAACATTAGCTTCCCTTGCACGGAGGAGTGGAAGTCTTTGAAATACTGCTAAACCTGTCCCGACCCTCTAGTGTAGCAGGGGCGTTACCCTGAGCTGGCACTTAGACAACCAGCTGCTTGTAGTTTTGCTAAGCCTTTCTGGAAGAAGGAAAGTTTTTTATGAGTCTCGGGTTTGTTCATTAGGTGAAACTCAACACAACAAGCTCTTCCCTCCCCGTCTAATCACACACAAGCTCATATCTGCTGCAGTGCCCAAGTGAGGGGGCTGTGACAAGTGATTTGGCTGGGAGGTTCTTTTGTTTGTTTGTTTACTTATGTGTATGTCTCTGTGTAGGTGTGTACCTATGGGTGCTATGCCCACAGGGACCAGAAGAGGGAGTTGTCCTCTAGAGTTGGAGCTGCATGTGACTATAAGCTCCCTGACTTGGGTGCTGGGAACTGATTCTGGTCCTAGGGAGAGTATCATGTGCTCCAGTTTCTAATCCATCTCCAGCCCCCAGGCTGGCCTTATCCAAGCCATGTTACTGTTATTGTAAGGCTGACCCACTAGCCGCCTATGATTAACATGTCAGTGGAAGTTTTGTTACCTAGAACATTTGGAAAATGATAATAGGTAAAATGATAACTGTATTGAACCTGCAGGGTAAGCTTTTTTCTTCCCTTTTGGTGCTGAGGATTGAACCCAGGGCCTTGTGCGTCTCATGTGTTTCTCTGGACAAACTGCCCAAGTCTTACTTTTTTACTGCAGTTTTTAAGAGTGCATCTCATCCTTAGAGAAAATGTTACGCCTGATGATTTATTTAAGAACATGTTATAACATTGCTGCTAAAGAAAGATTTCTATCTTTTAAATGTTTTGGTACAGAAATTGGTAAAATGTCTCATATTACCTGGGCAAATGATACATTTTTATAATTCTCTCTCTCTCTCTCTCTCTCTCTCTCCCTCTCTCTCTCTGTGATTGAGTTATAAAGAGATGAGTGAGTGATTGTTATAAAGAGATATGTGATTGATACAAAATATCTTGTGCATTTTCCTTTTATCTTTATCTACAGAAGAACTTCCTCATTGGGTTCTGTCAGCCATGAAGTGTTTGGCAAACTGTAAGTACTAATTATCTGCCAGTTTTATAGAATTAACAGGAATTAGTGCCTTGATTTAGAAATTATTCCTGCTCAATGGCCTGGGCATTGATCTGACACCTGTGTGGCTGGCAGGAAATTGTTTGGAGACCACTGTTCTTTACTGTAGATTCCTGACTTAGAGGAAGGGTTGTTACATTACAGTTTTAAAGGCATTCAGTTCCCCATTGGTCTTGTGGATGTAATTGCACTGTAGATAAAGTCCATGCCACTCCTAGGAGCTTAATACAGGGGAGAAAGAAATGAGTGATGTTTATATTAGCAGCCACCTGCTAATGGTCTGTAGATTTTTAAGTGTCTACCATGTTTACAATCCTGGTATGCTGGGCAGCATCAGTCCCCTACCGACTTTCAGAGAGCAGAGTTAGAGGGACAGAGTGTTTTAGAGGACTGACTGACTGATCTGCAGTATGGCTGAGGAGAGAAGCCTGCATGCAGAGAAACAGGAAAGACTGTCTCAGAGACCTGCCTGGGAGGTCTGTAGACCTGGACTAGGTGGGCCTGAGGGAGTGTTCATAGGCATAGAAAATGTCTTCAGCAGGCCATCATGGGCACTGAGAAGGGACAGTGTAGTCGTTGCTCATGGACACTAGCATTGTTTTCCTTGGGATTTTCAGGAAGCTTAACCCAAGTGTGTGTGTTTATGTATGTGTGTGTATGTATGTCATTGATATGTGTCCCTACAGATGTGAGCATCCTGTGATGCATATGTAGAGGTCAGAAGATGACTTCAGGGAGTCAGATCTTTTTACTGTGGATTCTGGGGAATCTTTCCTCAGATCATTGGGCTGGCATGGCCAGTGCCTTTACCCAAGGAACTGTCTGATCTGCCCCAAATGTGTGATCTTAATGAGAACCCTCATTATTTTAGCAGATTGATAATAGCAATATTTGATTTTAGAGAAGCTCTTTAATCTCACAGCTACTTCAGGAAATAATCATTTTTGTGTGTGTGTGTGGGATCAGCGTATGCAGACAGGTGTATAAATAATTGAATTAGTAAACTGAATTATTGATTAAACTGGAGTCACTTTTGTTTGATTATAGAGGGAAACTAACCACTGAGCCTTGTTTGTCTCCCTGGCCCTGTGTGGAGTTATTTGTGTACTTTCATTATGAATATGTATAGCAATATCAGTTTGCATAAAACTCAGTATTTCAGGCTTAACTCTTAAAATTTTCATTGATTTTGGGTTGATATTTTGGACACTCTGAGATGTAGAGTACTGTGGCTTTAACTTGGGGAAGAAGTAGTTTACTTAAGTTTTAAAAATTGCCTGTAGTTTGTGTGCGTGCATGTGTGTGTGAAATATGTGTAGCCCAGAGGATACTTGGTTCTGGGCCTGAGCTTCAGTGTCAGATTTGGCTGTGAGTACCTTTATTCACTGTGCCTGCCATCTTCCTGGCCCTGAAGTGCTTTTTATTCTCTTTGCTCAAGTTCTTGACGTGAAATAAATATAAGTTACCTCCTTGGCCAGAGTCAACAATGTGGGATAAAGGTACAATCAGGAAGCTCTAACTGTCATTCTGAGCTCCTGGAGAACCAAGGGTTTGGACCTTACCAGTCAGGAATGAGGCTGTGATGTGGGGAAACCGCCATAAGGGGTGGTTATTGTGTTTGCCTTTCCGTGATGGCTAGGATGCAGAGAACTGGGTACTCAGTTCTCCACCTGACACAGAAAGCCACGAACACCTGCAGCAAGGTTGGCATGACTGGAGCCCGGGTAGAGGCAGATGTGATTTCATAATTGCCGTGCGTATGAAGTGCAGAATGCTGGGGGAGCAGCGTGCCTCACATGTGTGAAGAGTACCCTTTACAAATCGGCATATCATACAGGTTTGCTTAGATATCAAACGTAAAAGGTGGCCAAAGGATGAGCTCAGCCTGCTGGATAGTTATTTAAAATTTCTAAGCTTTCCCAAATTATGTTTATCAAAATTTACTTGGAGTCTGTCAAAGTCATTACATGTTCTTTGTCCTTATCTTTAAGAAGTGCAAATTCCTGTTGAGTCCTCGGAAGTGGGACAGGCTGCCTATCAGATGTGTCCAGGGCTTCTTACCTTCTTTTCTGCAATCCTGCTAGTCTTCCTTCTCTTTCAAGCACTCCCTGAGGCACCGTGGACTGTGCACATATGGGCCTGATGTTTAGGTGTGGGCCAAACCTATCATGGATGCTTGCAGAATGAAGACTGATGCTAAGTAATGCAACGCTGAATTAACTGATTCCCTTTGCTTCTGTGTGTGTGTGTGTGTGTGTGTGTGTGTGTGCGTGTGCGTCAGAAACAGAAATAAAGCACCCAAAGCATTTCATTCCAGAATCTGTCAGTAGTAACATTTATAAAAAGCTAGGCTAAGGAAAAAAATGTTCACAGCTCAAGGTGATTAAGAAAGAAAAGATCCATGTTCTGTTTTCTTTTAGGGATTTGTTTTTCATATTTTTATCAAAGATAATGACATATTTTCAAGGCGTATAATTGTTGAGAGTGAATCACTGACTTCTGGTAAGCACTAATTCTCCAATGTGTCTTGCTTGGTGAGACATAGCCAACTTACATTTGATTAAGCTTGCTATGTGCGGAGAAAGGAAGCAAGATGGTTTTACGGTTGCTGTAGGTTTATGTGCTATAACACATAAAGGTAGTTGATTATTTTAGCCAATAAAATTAATTTTTAAGAGAAGAACAGAATACGAAGGATAAAAGAGGTTTTGTCTTTGTTTAAAGATTTTATCTCTATGTGTATGCACAGATAGTGTCTTTGTGAGTGGAAGTGAGGAGAAGGCATCAGATTCCCTGGAGCTTCAGTTGTAAGTGGTTGTGAGCCATCTGAGGTGGGTTCTGGGACCTGATATCAGGTCCTTGGCAGGAGCAGTACTTGCTTTTAACCTCTGAGCCATATTTCCATCCCTCAGTAAAGGAGTTTTAAGGATACCTTAAAGAACCATTTTATGGTGACCTAGGGGATTGAATGTCATGGTCCAGAATGTTCTCTGTGTTACAGCTAGAATCTGTTAGCTCCAGCAATCCTGTGGGAAGAATTTCCTTGAATTCATCTTAGCTGCTTTGTTCATCTTCCTGGGTATAGCTAACTATCTGGGTTTGATGGCTTAGTCATCTGCTGGCCTGGAGCTGGTCACCATGATTGCATTCCTTTTCTTCCGTGGTCCTCTTGGGACGGGCTCTGGCACCTCTAGTTTGCCTGTCAACATGGTATCTTAAATCTGTGCTCATTGTAGAGTGTGCTGGGGCATTTGTTGCCAAGTTGTATGGATCATCTTTTATTCCTAGGGGACCCAGATTCTAGTGGAGCTTTCCTCTGCCCTGTAGTTGGCACAGGACATGGTCAGGGCCAGTCAGCTTCAGAGTTTCTGAGTTCACTCCAGCTTTGCAATGATATTTTCTTTTGATTATTGGGCAGTGACTGGTTGGGATATATGATGAATTGACAAGATAGAATGTAAATTTTTTGTTATCTTTTTAAAAAAAAGACATTTAAATTTTCATTTGTCTGAAATAGGAGAAACATTATCTCACTCAACTGTATGATTGAAGGATGTTATAGTATAGCTAATGAACTCAAGAAGCTATAACAATTTCGTCATAACTCATCTGCTACCCATTAACAAATTGCTATCATTAAGACTAGGAAAATGTTGACTATTTCAAAGAAAATTATTTACATGAATAAGGTTGGCTTTGTATAAAAAGAGAAAAGCATGCTTTTCTTTTAAAGTGGATAAACATTAGTGCTCTTCACTTTTATAATATATTCAAGTAAACATAAATCATATTTGTGGGAACAGAGGTGTATGTTACTTCTATGTGAAAACTTGCCAGTGTATCTTGAATATCTGTGTCCACATACTACAATACGTACAAGTAGTTGCCACAATTAATCATTCTCTTTTTTCATTATTTATTTATTCACTTTATATCCCAATCACAACCCCCTTCCTCCTCTCCTCCCAGTCCTACCCTCACACCCACCTTCTTTCCATCCCACTCCCTGGGTACCAGCCTGCCTTGACACATCAAGTCTCATCAGAACTAAGTGCATCCTCTCACAGTGAGGCCAGACAGGCAGCCCAGCTAGGGGAAAGGGATCCCAAGGCCGACAACATAGTCCCAGTTAGAAACAGCTCCAATTGTTGGGGGACCCACATGAAGACTAAGCTTCGTATTTACTACATATGTGTAGGGGTCCTAGGTCCAACCCATGCATGCTCTTTGGTTGGTGGTTCAGTCTCTGTGAGCCCCACCCCCAAATAAACCAATTAAAACATGGGGTACAGAGTTAAACAGAATTCTCAACAGAGGAATCTCTAATGGCCGAGAAGCACTTCAAGAAATGTTTAGTGTCCTTAGTCATCAGGGAAATGTGAGTCAAAATGACTCTGATTCCTTCTTAGACCAGTCAGAATGGCAGAGTTCTAAAACTCAAGTGACAGCACATGCTGGTGAGGACATGGAGCAAGGGGACCGCTCCTCTATTGCTGGTGGGAGTGCACACTTGTACAACCACTTTGAAAATCAATTTGGCAGTTTCGTAGAAACTTGGGAATAGTTCTACCTCAATACCCAGCTATACCACTCCTGGGCATATACACAGAAGATGTCTCACCATTCCACAAGGACACCGGCTCCACTGTGTTCATTGCAGCTTTGTTTGTAATAGCCAGAAACCGGAAACAACCCAGATGTCTCTCTTTCTCTCTCTCTTTTAAAGGGCCCAACTGTACAGATTGGAAGCAGCCTATGTACTTGGGGTTTGAGAAAGATGTCTTTAAAACTATCGCAGATTACTACGGCCACCTGAAGGAGCCCCTGCTCACCTTTCACCTCTTTGATGCTTTCGTCAGTGTATTAGGTGAGTGCAGAGCCAGCATCTCAACAGACTGATGTCGAATCTTTTCCGCTGTCACTGTCTTGAAAGTTCCATTAGAAAAAGCTCAGAACATTTTCTTTAAAAAAAAAAAAATCCCATTTGAAATTTTGCTCTAATATCGTGTTCTCTTTTTATTTTATTTTTACTAATTATATAAGTAATTTTAAAAAGAAGTTTAATTATATAAATAATTTATATAAATTATTTATTTGTAACTTTTTGAGATTTTATACATGAGTATTTTTTTATTAGCATGTATTAATTATATATAATATTGGGCCCCATGAAGGCATTTTCATACACATAAATGATATATTATCTTTTCTTGTGCCATCCCATTTCTACTGATTCCTCTTCATAAACATAACTTCTACTTTCATATCTCTCTCTCTCTCTCTTTCTCTCTCTCTCTCTCTCTCTCTCTTTCTTCCCCCCCCCTTACATGTGCATGTGACCCAAAGAGTTCCATTAGATTTCCTTATTGGAGCATTTGTAAGGCTATTTATAGGATCATTGCCTCTTTTCATGGTTATACCACTGTAGAAAATGCTTCCCCCTCCCCCCAATGACTATTAAATGCAGTCAGTTTCTCCAGTGGAGTGGTGACTCCTGACCTCCCCCAGCCATCTCTCACTGCCTGTAGATCTTTTCCCATGATGAAGTGTTGATATGCCCAGTCTTGCATGGATGATCACAGCTGCTGTGAGCTCAGGAGCGTGACAGCCATGTCATGCCTGGGAGACAGCATTTGTAACACAACCTGTGTCCTCTGGGTCATGTAGACTCCTCCCCCTTTTCTGTGGTGCTCCCTGAGCCTCGTGGGATGAAATGTCCCAGTTATGGCGGAACATTGGCTAGTCACTTGTCCTCCACGCTGATCGGTTACAAGTCTCTGCAGTAACCGTCATCACTGAAAGAGAAGCAGCACCACCCTATGACTGTAACCACAGATCTTCAGAAGGCAGAGGATGAGATGGTGGTTGAACATATCCATTTACCATAACAACAGTGGTAGCTTCTCCACTATATATTTTTTTCTTTCTTTCTTTTTTGTAAGCCATGTTTGCAGAACCAGGCATTAATTCCTTCCCAGGGAGCAGGACCTCATGACCAATCAGCACGTGGTTTGTTCCCTCCATAGCAACCATGCTTCTGTTACAGCAGGGCACAGCCCACAGCTGGGTAAGATAGTTGGTGCCTTTTGGCCCCTAGTGACCTGTGTAGTACCTTCCTGCACAGTAAAAGCTAGCCACATAGGCATTTTTGAAATAAAAACTGACAAAGTGCTTAAATCTTGCTCCAGAAAGAAGCAGAAGAAAATAGCTAACCTGTAAACCAGGGCAAAGACCAGCAAGCTCTGTCTCTGAAGGAAAAGCACAATGTCGTTCATCACTTTTCTATGCGAGTCTTGGTAGAGAAGAATGTGAATTTGACATTGATTCTTCATGACTAAGCTATTACTCTGTGTATGACTTTGTGAACAGTGTAGGAGGTACATTGTCATTCAGAAGGGAATTTCTTTTCATTAAAAGACACAGGTTTTTATAGGACCATTTAATACTTAAAATATGCAAAGTAAGTACAGTAACGTTATGATTTGCATAAAACTTGTTTTTTTTATTCTTTTAGATTTACATGTTAGAGTTCACACTGTGAAGGAAACATGGTAGACAGGGGAAGGCCATTATTACTATTGTTCCTTTCTGTTTGGAAATCAGATTTCCCTGTGAGCTATGTTTTTTTTTCTTGTCAGCATGCATGCTGTGTGAATGGCCTCAGTCCCGCAGACTTGAGGGGATTGGTGTGTCCTTGTTTCTCAGCCTCCTGGCTGTTAGCATCCTCCCCCTCCCATGGATACCTCTTTACATCCCTTTACTTTTTCCTTTCTGTCTCTCTTTTTGCAAAGTGTGGCTGCTGTCACAGCATCTGACGAAATGTCAGGCGCATGCGAATGTTACCCGAGGTCACAGCAGTGTACTGTAGATTCATGCTTCTGTAGGTTCTCTGGTAACAGATAATAGTCACTGTAAATCATATATGCAATAGTAACTACTTCTAACATTTGTATTTACTCCTGTGTGTGTGTGTGTCTGATGCATGCGGGTGCACATGCCATGGTGCACATGTTGAGATCAGAGGACAACTTTGTACAGTTGTTTTCCTCTTCCCCTTGTTCTGCAACAAGTGCTTTTGCCACTGAGCCACCTTGTCTTAGGAGTGACTATTTTTAGACATGTCACCACTGGGGATAAATGGAGGACCTAGTTTACTATGGGATTTTAAAACCACTAAGTCTTTTGGATATTTTATTTAAGTCCAGTTGATCTATTATGGTTTTGATTTGAATTTTAGATAGTTTCATGAAGACCCAGCTTTCCTGGAACTCCCTGACCTTGAACTCTGAACCCCTCTCTTCACCTGTATGAGTACTAGATAGAGTACAGGTGTGTGTGTGCCACCAACCCAGTTCTGTTATGAAGTCTTGAGACTGTTGAATCTCTTTGGTATTTTGTTTTCAGCTGAGTCTGACTGGGGGCTTAGCCACTTTCGCATCTATGACTGATGCTGTTTCCTGATGTTTCTTGCTGTGGTGGAGGATGCCCGTGGACTAAGCCAGTCAATCTTCATTCTCCATACCCAGTGCCACTATCACTGCTTAGACCAGACGTTTAAAGACTGGACTGAAACTCAGCTCTTACAATTCCTTCTCCTTTTCAATTTTTATACTAGTCTGTAGGGAAATTATTTGATTTGGAAACAGAATGACTTGGAGCTTTTTTTTCTAAACACAAATTTCAATTTGAATCTATATATAGCTCCTTTGTCTTTCACAATTATTCATTTTGAACTGAGGTAGGAGTTAAAACTGGCTTCATGCCAAGTTGCTATCAGAGTTATAGAAAGGATTTGAGGTAGAGAATGATAGGCATTTAGAAGCTTAATGCTTTTAGCTATCAGACAGAATAGACTATTGAATGTGGCTGGTAAAGATATATTATCAGTCTTTCCCAAGTGAAAAAAAATATATATGAGACACCTCTATTGGAAATCATTTTCTTTAATATTTTCCTATAGTGAAAGAAGAAAACATAGACTGGAAGATATAATTTGTTTACCTAATTAACAAACAATATCTAATATAATCAGTGGATAAAAGGAAATACCTAATTATTTGGGTTGAATTTAGTAGGGTTTATTCATCTCTTAAACTTTGTGTCTTTGATTGAAGTGGGATGTTGTCTTTTAAATTAAGCAGCCAGTCTACTTTGTGTAGATGGTGAAAATTGTCTAGCATTTTCCAATGGATGTGGCCATCCCTTTAGCCTATATTCTTTTCTTGAGGCTCATGCCTTCGCTTGATTGAACATGGTAGACCTTGTGACTAGACCTGTTGGTCAGCACTGGTGTATGAAATTGGGTATCTCAAAGAAAGGACACAGGTATGGTGGCCCATGCCTGTAATCCCAGCATTTTGGGGGTCGATGCAGGGAGAGCTCACATTTGAGGCCAGCCTGGGCTACATAGCAAGATCCTCTTTCAGGAATCAAGCAACATTTAAAAATATGGGAAAAGGATCAGGAAGAAGAAAAAAACCATCTTATTTGACATGTTTGACAATGTGAATCTTATTCTTTACCAATAATCACAAAATACTCAGTTTGGTTCAGCAATCTAACTAAGCCACCAACTATATCCACAGTTGATCTTTATTTTCCAAGATGAGTGTTTGACTCTCTAGTGTCCTGAATGACACATTCCAGCGCACAGTCCACTGGCTTGTGTAGCATTTGGTTCTTTACATATTGAGGCTAGATGAAGGTGAGTCAGCAAATGAGACAGAGTCAAGCAGGGTGTTTAGAAACAGTGACCCACGGTTGGTTTGTACTAACCTTGCTTGTGTAAATATCCTATAGGTACATCTAATTTGAACTCTGTGTGTGTGTTTTTAAAGAAGCATATACATATATAAATGATTCATTTATATTTATGGCTTTCAAAAAGAAAAATGGAAGGATCTGGTAGTCTGGGGCTTGAGGTTTTGGAGGTACACGTTGATGCTGCGTGAATGCTTCCAGTAGAAGGGGCCACTGTTTGGAAATGTGGACTCCAGCTTGCTGTGACCATTGCTTCTCAGGCTTTGATGGAATTCACTGGGCTCCTGCTTCACAAATGCATTCGTTTCATGAGTGTGTATCTGTAGGCAGTTCAGCTGTGCTGCCTGCCATCCTTGCCAGTGAACTGGAAGGCTGAGGTGACAGCTCTTAGTTATTTATTGTTTCCTCCTGACTTGAATCTTGAAAATGGCATTGCCATTCACTAGAGTCACTGTGCACTGGATCATCTGACTCAGTAGACTGAGATCCATGTGTGTATGTGTGTGTACATGCCAGCGAGTTGTGTATGTTTATAGTGCAGATTATCCAAATGACTGGGTAATATTCACTGGGTTTGTTTGTTTGTTTGGTTGGTTTTGATCAGGTGACCTGTAGAACAGTATGCCATCTTTACCTGACCTTATGTTCTCCAGGCTACCTCAGTTCTTGTCCCTTATTAGCTCTTTTCTCAAAGAGTGACTAGTCAGTGTGCTTGTGTAGACAGAGGCTCTTGTTTGGTGGTAGTCATGTGCTTTCAGGGTTCAAGTCTCATGAGTGGAGCTTGTGAAGATGCAGATGGGCAAAGACACAGATGTCTATTCACCCTCATACATCTCTGACGATTGTTGAAATAAAGTAGAATTAGGTATTCCATAAAGGTAGCAATTTAGAAAGCTGTCTAGATTTTTCTTTGACTGTAACCAAGTGTATAAGTTATTTATATCAGTGATCACTAGGGTGATTGACAAAACTTTTGGGAAGAAAGTCCAAGAGTCTTCCCATACTATTTCAGCAAGATAAAAATATGTTGAAATGCTACATGAAATCTTCATCCAATATTTGGATGAGTAAAGAACTTTTGGAGCCTAAAAGCCAAAGGTATTATTAAAGAGCTACGTTTGAGATTCATGCAGGAAAGCACACTCTCTTGAACATGGAGAGCCTATATCTACTTTTGAATAATTTCCCGAGGTAACCTGCTTGCCTTTCCTTAAAAATCTCTAAAGAAATAGTTTCTCTTGCTGTGTCTTTCTTTAAGCAAAACATTCTTGCCTACTGATGCGAATTTTAAGTCCTTTGGTTCAGTATAATCATTTTTCTTCTTTTTATCTGTTTTCAATAAAAATGAAACTTTGACCTCGCACCTCCACCCCCTTGTTCAACAGACATGACTATGACCTTTCTGGGACTCCCGGGCCCTCCTAACAGTTCATGTCTCATTATTTTTTTCATATACCAATAGCAAGTGGCTTTTCAAGAGAAACTAAGAGAAAAGATAGTGTTCCCAGGAAACGATGTTAGAACAACTGGAAAAAGTGAGCTTTTCTGTTCTCTTTGCATGTGTTCATACTTTATATTAAAGTGGATCATAGACTCTAACATAACAAACCAAACTAAAACCTGCCGGAGGAAGATTTAGGAAAGGATTCTTGCAGTTTCAGGTGGGCAAAGATAAACATACAGATAGCTTAAACAATGAATAAAAACTCAACCAAATTGACTTCATTAAGATTAGAAATGTTCCTATTTGGAGTACTCCATCATAAAAATGTAGAAAGAGGGGTCAGGGAGACTAGACTTGTGTTTTTTTTTTTTTCTGAGAATGGCTGATGTTGCTGTAGTCTCAAGTAAAATGTTCATTCACCAGCAATGTTGTGTAATTTTGTTAAACAACTGATGCCCCTGCACCAGAAGAGCAACCACACTGAGGAATGAGCCACTCCTGGGTAAACCTGCCCACGGACAGCAGCGACAATAATGACAGAGGAGATGTGAGGCTCACATGAGTTCCTGCCTCACCCCAGTATCCAAAATGGAGACACATACCCAGGACGGACAGGCCAGCTCCAGGGCAGTTCTCACTGTAGCAGCCCTTCTCCACGTGAGGACCATGTTTGATGTTGAGATTTACACCAGCAGAGTTCCCGCTCTCAGTCAGAAGTTGTAGAAAGAGAGATAGGAGTTAAAGCACAGAGAAGTCCAGACTGGCCATCCAGTGGGCCCAGCAGGCCTGAAAAAGGTCAGCTTAAAAACGCTTCTGTCAGCTTCAGATGCTCACCATGTTCTCAGTCTCTAAGAGTGAAGAAAACTGGAGCCAGAGAGGGGCGTGGTGTCTGCAGGGCTTCTGAAGGTGCCCCTTCCACCTCTTCCCTTCCCACACCTGGCTTAGGCACTTGACATCTGTGTTAGAAAAAGACTGAGTAAACTTTCTGCCCACACCTCCCGATGGAAGGAAAAGCCCTGAAAGGTGTGTGTGCCTGTGGATACTGTTGGACTGGTGTGATTTGAAACTGAGGCACATCTGACCTTGTTTTTATCTGTTTCCAGCAACTTCCAAAGTCTGTGCTTTAGTCAGTCTGTTGAGGTGGTTAGCTAACACTATTCCCTTTCTGGCCTGTGAGTCACTTTAGAACTTTCTAACAGAGTTTCCTAGCATAAATGCCACCAGTAGGTTATCATTTGTCACCAATGCTGTTTCCTCTTAGAACCACCAGGGTTATATCCACGCCGTTCAATTCACTCTAAAACAAGGTCAGATAAGCAAATGGCATATGAAAGCTCTGTTGTCTAGTTTTTCTTTCCCAAGACAAAGACATTTCTTTAGTGTGAATTTATAGTTATTGAAAAGTAAACAAAAACAAAAATGTAAGACAGGAGAAAAATATTCCAGACAATAAAAAATACATTAAGAAAAGGAACACACCATTAAAATACAAAGGAAAGAGACTGGAATAACACACACTGATTATATATATGAGAAAATACTTGATTCCAGATGTCATGGTTAATTTGGGGTGTGAAATTGGTGAGATTTAGAGTCATCATGGAGGGGCTGGAGAGATGGCTCTTCCAGAGGACCCTGGTTTCATTCCAGCACCCACATGATCCACCGTTCTCTTTTGGCCTCCATTGGCAACAGGCACACAGGTGGCATTCAGACATACATGTGGGCAAAGCGTCCAGGCATATAAAAGAATAGACTAGAATGGAGTCAGTATGGACACAGATCTCTGTCTCTAAGAGATTACCTGGATTAGCCCAGCTGAGCTGGGAAGACCCTGCTTCACTGTCCATTCCAGCCCCACACTGAACATGAAGGAGAGAGCGGACTAAGTGTGAGTATTCATCACTTTCTGCTTCACCACTGAGCTTACTGTGTGACCAGCCGCCTGAGCTCTTGCTATTGTGACCCTGCTCTCTTCTTGACAATACCCTTAAACTGGGGGCCAAAAGTTTTTCCTGACATTGCCCTTTTTCTAGTATTATGCCACAGTAACATGTAAAGTAATTAACACATTGAAATATATTTGGAATTCTTCAATAAGACAATACAGTAAGAGCAGGCATGGACTTTTAATAGACATTTTATAAAAGAGATGATTTTCTAACAAGCACATATAAGAAGATACATATCATTGATCACTAAGAGCACAGGGTTTAAGCCCCGTGAAGTGCTGGTGTGTAAGCGCGAGGTGCTGATGGTGCTTTGTCTTGGTAATGAAGTGCAGCTATTTAAATTTTTGAACCATATTTCTATATGTACGTGGTATGCATATGTGTGTATGGGGATGTACATGACATGGCCTGTATGTGGAAGTCAGAAGACAACCTGTGGGAGTCAGTTTTCACTTTCCACTCTATGGGTCTCACATTCAAACTCAGGTCATAGGGCTTGGTGGCAAGTGCCACCTGCTGTGCCATCTTGCTGGCCTAGAAGAGCAGCTGCTGCTTCTTCTTCTTCTTCTTCTTCTTCTTCTTCTTCTTCTTCTTCTTCTTCTTCTTCTTCTTCTTCTTCTTCTTCTTCTTCTTCTTCTCCTTCTCCTCCTCCTCCTCCTCCTCC
>NW_021604578.1:10607404-10623534 GCF_004785775.1 Grammomys surdaster | reverse complement strand
CTCCTCCTCCTCCTCCTCTTCCTCTTCCTCCTCTTCCTCCTTCTTTTTAAGTGACAAAAACATCAAAATACTTTTGTATAGCTTTTTGGTGTTATTGTTGTCTGTTGCTACTTGATTATGCAATGTCATGTGTCCCAGGGCCTTCTAGTCTTACCTGACTGCTTCTTAGCACACATTGGTCAACACTGGCACTTTACTTGGCCTGTAGTAACCATTGATCATTGACTTTCCGATCTATGAGACTGATCCATTCAGATTCCGATTGACGTCACGAGGCACTTGTCTTTCTGTTCCTAGTTTATGTCATATAAGAAAATAGTCTCGTTTAAGGTGTGGTGCCTCATGCCTTCAATTCCAGAATTGGGATGCTGATGCAGGAGGGATGCTGAGGGTTTGAGGCCAGCCTACCTTTTGTCTAGAAGTTTCATGATGTCAAGTCTTAACACTGCAGTTTTATCCATTTTGAGGCTGTATTTTGTGAGTCTGGTAAGGAGTCGGGATCTCATTTCACCCTTGTGTATGTGGATGGCCTTCTGCACTGTTGGGATGGCCATCCTGTGGGCATCCTTAGCACCTTTGCTGGAAATCAGCTGGTGGGCCACTTCTCTGCTCTATTCTGTCCTTTTGTCCATACAGTGCAGCTATTTGTATGTGTGTGTCTCTGTGTCTGCTGGAGTCAGCAGGGGTCAGAAGGGGGCATTCAATCCACTGAAGCTGGTGTTAGCATTTGTGAGGTGCTGGGCACCAGTGTTGGGGTTTGAACAGTATCAAGAAGAGCAATAAGTATTCTTAACTGCTGAGCCATCTCTCCAGTCTTCACAGTGTTTTAAAGTCAGGTGGTGTAATGTCTCCAGCTGTGTGCCATTAAACACAGCTGTGTGGAGGAAAAAGTGGGGAACAGGAGCATGCTTCTCAATGCAGAAAAAAAAAAAACCCTTTTCATTTCCTTCATCAGTATAATGCAAATCATCCTCTGCCTGTCTCCTTGTTTCTGACTCTCTGTCTCTGTGTGTGTGTCTCTCAAACAAAAGTACATTCTTAGCCCTGCCCCCTTCCTCTGTGTGTTTGTGTAAGAGAATGTGTGTACGTGTGTTGGGACACGTCAGAGGGCAACTTTTGGGTATTAGTTTTCCCTTCCACCTCATTTCTGAGCAGATTGCTGTCTCTGCCTTTCACTCTCCAGGCTAACCAGCCTGTGCTTCTGGGAGGTTCCCTTCCTGCCTTCCGTCATGCTGGAGGAGGGCTTATAGGTAAATGAGCAGCAGCAGCAGCAGACTTTTTACAAGGGATCAGGTTTGTCTGTCCACAATTTTTACCTGTTGAACCGCCTCTCTGGTCCCAGTTATGTATTACTGCAAATGGCGTTTACTGTGTGTAGTTATGGTCCTTTGAGGTTTTTGTTTGTTTTTGGAAATGGATTTTATAAATGATTTATTTATTTTTATTTTATGTGCATTGATGTTTTCCCTGTATGTCTGTGTGAGAGTGTCTGTTCCTTTGGAACTCGAGCTGCAAACAGTTGTGAGCTGCCGTGTGGGCACTGGGAATTGAGTCTGGGTCCTCTGGAAGACTAGCCAGTGCTCCCAATTGCTGAGCCATCTCCCCAGCCCCTCATTATGGTCCTTCTAGTCCTAATTTATTGAGGATTTTTTTTATTATTATTATGAAAGGATGCTGCCTTTCTGTGGCTATAGGGATTGATCTGGGTTGTCCTGTTTATAGGATGTTGTACGTTTTTGATCACTTTAGGCTGTAGGGTTAGGTTTTAGTGCTAGCTGGATCACTGCTTCTGGTTTATGAGGAGAATGCTATGAACTTGTTCCTCTTATGTGATTGTAGATGAGAGGAAGGGCTGTGTTTGTCTCACATCTCATCCCTGCTTAAGGGTTGTATTGTCTCTGCTGGCTTGCAGGTCGCCGTGCATGTGTGCTGTACACCTTGCTGGGTGTAACTGAATATGTGAAAACCTTTTTTTATAACTTTAACTGTACAAACGTGGGGAAGGAGGCACAGTCAGGCAGGCGGTGTACTGAACGGTGAAACTTCTCTTTTGAATCAGGTTTGCTGCCGAAGGAGAACGTGGCAATTGAAGCATTTCAGATTTGTTGTCTCCTTCTGCCTCCTGAAAACAGGAGAAAGTTACAGCTGTTGATGCGGATGATGGCGAGGATATGCCTGAACAAGGAGATGCCCCCACTGTGTGACGGCTTCGGCACCCGTACACTGGTAGGTTGATAACATCTGTGGTGGTCCGTGTTTTCAGTCTGAAGTGCAACCAGGTCTCAGGTTTCCCTTCTGAGCACCCAGACGAGAGCACGGCCAGCTGTCCGCCCAGACTTACCATGCTTTCTGTCCAAGGCCCCTGAAGAGCAGAGTGAAAAGTGAAGAGGGAGTAGGGAATAGGTTCTCGATGTAGAGACAGCTGCTGTGTCTTCTCCTACCATTTTATAAATGACTAGCTACCATCAGCACAAAGACAGTGAAGGTGAGCAGACAGGCAGACCACATTCTCCTGTTCCAGAACAGGAGACACCGTGAAGACTTTCCTAACACTTGAGAGACAGCACGTGCAATGGGAGGAGCAGCCGCAGATGTCTTGGGTTCAAGCAGGAGGGAGAAGATGCCCAGCTGCTCTAGACACCATGGGAAGAGGGAGAGTCTCATACACCTATGGATTCCTGTGCTGTTCTGATGCATGCACTCACTACAGAAATATTTAATTAAGACTAATCAGTATGCCCATCACATCACCTATTCTATTATTTGTTTGTTTATTTATGTATTTATTTATCCATATCTTTGGATTGGAAATTTACTTTTTCAGCAGTTTAGACACACTCCATGTGTTTTCATTAGTATCTTTGGTTGTGAATAGATTCCTAGACTTTCTCCTGACTGGTACTCCTGTGCTCCAGCCAGCATCTCCCTGTCACCCTTCTTCCACTGCAGATTACACTCTGCTCCTCTCTGTTTTCCTCACAGTGTGGTAGAGGATTGTTTCTCTAATACCGTGTGTGTCCCCTCCATGCTCTTGGAGCCTCCACTTACTTCCTGGGGATTCCTGGACCCGCTTTACAGGAGCGAGACTGCCAACTGGGGTGCCTCTTGATCCCTTCTTGGGCTAAAGAGACCTTTTTGAAAAGTTGAAGAAAACTTGTACCTCTTCCCTATAGCAAAACACACACACACACACACTATGTGTGTGTATATATACTATATATATAGTGTTATACATGATTTCAAAGCTTTCATAAATCTACTGAAGTATTTTTTTTCTGAGCAGAAAGTGTCCAAGCACAAGTTTTTCTGCCTCTCTCTATATGGGCAAATATGAAGTGACACAGTATTGAATTAAGTCTTAATTAAATCTTAGTACTACTTAACAGACTGCACCAGGTGACTTTAATCTACAGCACAGAATAAAGTGAATTGGTAATATGAATTCATATAAACTATATTGTTTACATGTGCTATTATATTTTTATATTTATATAAAATATACTTACACATTTGTATAAATATATATTTATATTTTTGGTTACCATAAAAAGGTCTTGTCATGTGATACACAGTTTCTTTGTTCAAAGACAGTTCTCAAGTGTATATTTCAAATTGTAGAGAAAGCAAATTAGCCAAGGAAAGATATGATGGTCAAGGAACTTAGAGTAAAAATAAGCAATGAAACTGGGACATTCTTTGGCCAAGTGGCTATGAAGTCCTTGAACTTTAAAGTTCTAAATTCATATAAATTTCAGAATATATGGGCATGTGTGTATGCATGCATGAATGTATGCAATTGTATATGTGTATCATACCTTGTATAAAATGGGGAGTTTTAACAATTCCTCAGACAGCCTTCTCTCTCCTGAGCCTCTTCAGAGGAGATTTTCATGGGAGTTGGCTCCATCGTCTAGGTGCCCGTGGGATGTGCACTCTTGTGCTACGTTCCCCCAACTATTCACACTTGTCTTACAAACTAACTGGCATCAGTTTAGAGAAGGCAACGAGGCCACTCATGTTTGTTCATTTTCACCATTTCCCTGCATTCTGTTTTGTTTTGGTCCAGATGGTTCAGACATTTTCCCGGTGCATCTTATGTTCTAAGGATGAAGTAGACTTAGATGAGTTACTAGCTGCTCGGTTGGTGACATTCCTGATGGACAATTACCAGGAGATTCTGAAAGTTCCTGTGGCCCTGCAGACCTCCATAGAAGAGCATGTGGCTCATCTTCGAAGAGTCCAGGTAAAGGACGAGACGTTATCAGTTCTGTAAGATTAGCAGCAGGAAGTCAAGGAAGGTTGTCAGTCTCCTGACATTTTGTGCCAAGTATTATGTGAATTGGTAGGAACAAAGTGCTTATGACAGGTCTGCTACTAAACATGGCATGAGTTTGCTGTTATCACGAACACCCATGGGATGCATGCTTGGTTTATTACATCAGTCATTGCCGTATGGGTATCAACCCAACACATTGATCAAGTTTGGAAATATAGATTATACACATACAAAATGAGCAGAGTGAGAGTTACAGTAAAATGTGCACAATATGTATTCATTTATCTATCTTTTTCTTCTCTCCTTTCTCCATTTTTTTGTCCCTCACCTTTTTTAGTAACTTAGTTTTTCTTACTTATTAATACAATGGAACATCATCTTCTATCTTCAAATTGTCACTTGTACAAAGAGCACACTCTGGAGGCAAACACTGTGTGGACTGAGGGTGTGCCCTTTTCTTTGCTGTGCCTCCTTATTAGGCAAATGAAGTAATGTTACTGTGCTTCACCATCTGACCCAGTCTTCTTTCTGTCTGTAAAAATCCGAGTGATAGTTATTATTTTGTTTGGCTAGTACATATAAAAGCATGCTTACAATGATGTTAATGTTTCCCACACAGCAAACCTTTAATGGGTGACTGCTGTTGAGGTTATTGTTATTATGTGATTAATGCCATTATGAGATATATATGTGACATATATGTGACTAATGCCATATTGATAACACATTCCATTATAGAAATGTATACATAATTATCTTGAGTTTGGCGTTCTAGGTTTTACAATGTTTTAGTCTTTAGTTTCATTTTACTTTATGTCTTTAAATACAGGGTCTCATACTGAAGACCAAGGTGACTTGGAACTCATTATGTAGCCCAGGCTGGCCTTAATTTGGGGTCGTTCCTCCTGCCTCAGCTTCCTGATTCCTGGGATTATGGGCATGAACTTCCATCTCCAGCTGTGTTTGATATTTAGGTTCTCTATTTCTTTCAGATTTGCAAACAATATATTAGTAAATATATTTATAGCTAGATTTTGGGAGAGGGAGCTGATCCACAACTATTCTTGAAGAGTAAATTCCTAGGTGTATCACTGATGAGTCAAACAGCTTAAATATATTTTAAATATTGACTGGATATGGCCAATATTATTTTAGTTTGATTGTTTCAATTTAATTTATGTCAGTAGCATAAGAAAATACATGCTCATTTCACCTTTGCCTCTGTGTTGGATATAATTACCATGAGAAAAGCCATATATATATGTGTGTGTGTGTGTGTGTGTGTGTGTGTATGCATATAACATATGTATGTATATTATAAAAACACACACACTCTTGCCATTTGCACTGGTAAACACATAATCTTACTAGTGTTTTAGTTTAATATTTTTCCTCCTAATATTTTTATGAGTCAGACTTTTGACAAATAAGATGAGATGCCTTCTCAGGCGTTCACCAGGAAGGGCTGTAGCAGGAGTGGTGGCTCTGGGGCCCGCAGGCAGATTGCAGGGAGCTCTGTGCTGGTCCTGTGCACTCATGTACATAGTGGGCAGATTGCAGTGAGCCCTGTGCTCTTGAGGATCAAGGGTGGGCTGCAATGATTAATGTACCTGCATATAAGCTTGGCCTTGTCAAGGCGGACTTGTGCTGTGACTGAATAAAGTCAGTGATGACTTTACACAGCTCCTGGAGGTCACGTTCAGGTCTCCAGGCTTGTCTAGAAAGTGTCTCATCCCACTCTCCAGTCCCTGATTTCTGCTTAAATTTCAGATCTTATTGAAGGGTAGGTACAGTCATTCCATGTTGTTGTTATTGTTTTATTTTTTATTAGAGTGGGTATCAAGTGCCGAAGAGTAAAATCTCATACTTTAAATTTAAAACCGTGGCTTTAAATATTATTCAAAAGTGCGAAACCCTTCTTTTCAGGATGGCTTCCCCCAAGCAAACTGAAGGAAAACCCCACTCCTGCCAGGAGACATGCTGGCCTTGACTTGATCTAATTCTGTGCTTCGTCTCAGATAAAATACCCAGGAGCTGATATGGATCTCACTCTGTCTGCACCTTCATTTTGCCGTCAAATTAGTCCTGAGGAGTTTGAGTACCAAAGGGCGTATGGCTCCCAGGAGCCCCTGGCAGCCTTGTTGGAAGAAGTCATAGCTGATGACAAACTCTCCAACAAGGAGAAGAAGAAGAAGCTGAAGCAGGTGATGAGGCTGTTCTTCTGAAGGCCCCTCCCTCCCCTCTTCTCAAGTTGTTCCTTCCATTAGCTTTCCATTTTTATGGGCTTCATGTAAATCTGACTTCAGTTCTGCCATCCAGGAGTTCAGCTATGTTGTTCCCCAGTTGTATTGTTTCTTTACATTACTGAGCATTTCTTTTGTAGCATTAGGTTCTGACACTTGTTGTTTGTTTTGCTAATGGCATGATATGAATCAGAAATTGACTGTAAGGAAAATATTTATCATGTGTGCTGCATGTGTGTGCATGTGCAGGTGCACGTATGTAGAGGTCACAACAGCTGTTAGAGTCAGTTCTCTCCTGCACCTTGGTGTTAGGCGTTTGCAAAAGCTCTTCTGCCTTGCAGACATTTGTTTTTAGATGGGCAGCGTCCGAATGGTTTCTTGTCTCAGACTCCACTACATATGGCAGTCAGTTCCTCGTGAGTGAGGCAACAAGCCAAGGGTTTCAGAGAACAGCTTTCATTTAGAATGGTGCAAAGCATCCCTTAGCTTTTGTCAGTGTGACAGGAAGCCTGACAGAAGCAACTTAAGGGCTGGAGGAGAGTTCGTGGCTCTGGTATCAGGGGGCTGCTTGTTGTGGCAGATGAGGGATGCTGTAGCGGTTGAGTGCCTGGCATCACATCGAGATCATACACAGAGGCTCTTCATCCCTGGCCCATCCCTGGAAATGGGTAGGGTCATATACCTGCAGGGACCTGCTTTTCCAGTGATTCACCTCCTCCAGTGAGGCTCTCTGGAGCTCCCAGTTTTCAAAACCTCCCAAAGTCATTGGAATCTAATATTTGAACCATGGTACCAGGAGGATATTTCCCATTCCAACCTTATGCCTACTTTGGCCATCCTTAAAAGACCAGTCTTCACTCTGGTGGATGGTATTTAGTTTCTGTCTCCTTCCTTCCTTCCTTCCTTCCTTCCTTCCTTCCTTCCTTCCTTCCTTCCTTCCTTCCTTCTTTCCTTCCTTCCTTCTTAGACAGACAGTCTCACTCCATAGCCCAGGCCAGCCTTTCCCTAGCCATCCTCCTGAGTGCAGGCATTAGAAGTAGTACCTCACCACTCTTGGTCTGTAGTTCCCTGTACAGCTGGATTCCCAGACACGCATATGCTAGATTATTCCCGGATCATCAGGGCTCTGGTCTCTCTCATTTTTCTTCTGCTAATGTTGGAGATGAGTTGAGTGGTAAAACATTCCCTTCCTTTACATTGTCCATGGAATAATCCCTCCAGCACATTCTCTCTTCTCTTTGTTAGGTAGAAGGTGGCCGGTCTGAGTTGGAGAAGCTGAGAGATAGTAAAACATAGCTGGGCCAGACTTTGTGTAGAACAAAATTATTTTCATTCAGACTTACTTGTGACTGGTGTTCACAGTGAGGGATAGTGTAGTTGACAGGGGAGTGTTTTAAATGGTTTGGTTACAAAGACAACTTCATCTGCACATGGGGTCGCAGGAAAGATGAGGTAGCAGGCAGACATCAGCATCAAACAATTTAACCAAAGCAAAGGAAAGCAGGGACCAGGAACTCCTACAATTTGACTGTGTAATTTTTGTGGTTCTTCTGTGTCTTTTTTCTTTTTGACTCATATTAGACTCCTGTTCAGTTTCAGAAATCTTACCCTGAAGTCTACCAGGAACGATTTCCTACCCCAGAGAGCGAAGCACTTCTCTTTCCTGAAAAACCCAAGGCCAAACCACAGCTGTTCATGTGGGCACTGAGGAAGCCTTTCCAGCCATTTCAGAGAACTAGAAGTTTCCGGATGTGATGCAGTGACAGAGCTTGAGAGACCTCCGAGGTAGAGGCAGGTTGAGTCAGTGGAGGTTCAAGAAGGCTGTTGTAAACTACTGAAATATGGAGTTTCAGAGCATCCGTCCGATCGCCCAACTCCTCGCATGTTGAGCCACTGTCAGTATTTTTATAAATCTTGATGCTGTTTGTAAAGATGGACAAACGAGCGAGTGATTGCGATCAGGTGTGGAGGGGGTGGTAAGAGGCTTGGGATGGTTACAAAATCTAAAGATAAAGCATTCCCCTCCTTCTATTTGTTGATGTCCATGTTGTGTAAAGTCCTTACATGTGCTCCCTGCTCACCTATGTGTCTGTGAAAACCAAGCCTAAGAATACTGTACATACTTGAATAAGAACAACACTGTGTGTGCTGTTCCAGTGGTAGCACTGACCCAGTTGCCAATTGTGATTTCTCCTGTGTAAGTCCCATGGGTTGTTCTTTGTTTGTTTGTTTTGTTTTTTTAATTTCTTTTTTGTTTCATTATTGTGAAGAGTCCTAATGTTTTGCACTGTGATAGCCGTGCCTTTTGTTGCAGATTTGCCCGTTGCTCTTTGATTACCCATATGCCTGTGTCTGGATGTGGAATAGTGTGCATCTGCCCTCTGTCCTGTAATCCGAGTCTCAGCTAAAGATAAAGGTTGAGCTGGATGAATTCTTCGGCCTCCCTTGGACCTGTAAATCTAAATTAAGTCTTTGTTTGGTTTTATGAAAAGTATAAATGGGTTGAATATATTTTCTCAGCTTCATTGTTTTGAAAGTTCATGGAATGTAAATAAATACTGAGGTTTTTTATATATATGTACTGTGCCTTGTGTTTTTCTTCTTTGCAATTTATTTAGATGTTAGGGGGTCTCCTCAGATCCCTTTGCCAGTATTTTCACATCACTCTGTGTGTGTATTGGTAAGGAAGCGAGGTTTATTTTTGACTTTTGTATTGGCTTCAGGAGAGTGTGCCCCCGCATGTCTGTCTGTCTGTCTGTCTGTCTGTCTGTCTGACTCTGTTTGTCTCAGCCTCTCTCTTCTTCTTTCCTCCTCTGTTCTCTTTATCCCCCTCTTCTCTCTTCTTGCTTCATTGTTTCTTCAAAATAGTGGGGCATATGAAATACCTCTGAGAGTAATTACCTTGAGCTGATTTTGTGCTCTTGCACTTGAGATCTGCCCGGTGGCAGAGTACCTTCTGTAGTTGACAGAGATTTTGCCTATTTAAAAATAGATAAGTATTCCTGCTAGTTTGAATACAGTTCCAGATATTTAGTGTGATTTGTTTTTAAGGCGTTGAACATTCTTAGACTTGGATGTTTTGTTGAAGCAAAGTATGGTTCTGCTTAGCCTTGCTCTGTGGTAGAAAACCCTGTTGTCTGCTGGAAGTGTGTGTGTGTGTGTGTGTGCATGCGCGCGTCTGATTGCTTTTTGTTTTACCCCTGCTTCTTGAAATGTTCGTATGTATAAACATCATAAGCCAAGTATATGACTGATGCTAAGTAGCAACAATTTTCCTACATGGTTCTATGAGGTAGCCGGCATGCGCGCCATTGATGTGTGCTTTCTTTATTCAGTGGTATCACCAAAGCTGGCCTTGTTGGGTTTGAGTTGTCAGTGTGTAGGTCAGCACTGGTGTCACTCTGATTACGATTTCGCTCTGATTTTAATATAGCTGTAGAGTTTTTCCATATATTTTTAGATTTTACATTTTTATAAAAATTTAACTACTTCTCATTTATATACATGTACATTCTATGATTTAGAGTGTATTGAACCTATAAATCAATTTGGTGATTATTATTATATTTACAGTTGTGCCTGTTAGTTTTTGGCAGCTTGATATAATCTAGGCTCACTCAGAAAGCAGGAAACCTCAGTTGAGGATTTGCCTCCATCGGATTGTCTTATGGGCATGTCTTGGGACATTTTCTTGATCTGATTGATTTGGGAGGGCCCAGCCCACTGTAGTTAGTACCACTCTCCAGCAGGTGTCTGTATAAGAAAGCAAATTAAGCAAGCCAGAGAGGAAGCCAGTGAGCAGCATACCTCTGTGGTCTGTGTCAGCTCCTGCTCTGATGTCCCTCAAGTCCCTCGAGGTGTTTCCAGGAAATGTAAGTAAACCCTTTCCTCCCCAAGTTGTTTTTGGTCATGATGTTTACCACAGTAACAGAGAAGTGAACGAAGACACTGTTAGCAAGCTTTCCAGTCATGAGCCCACCATTAATTTTTGGTAGATGATAATGTTTAATTTTTTTTAAGGTTTACAAACTTTTTGTTTCTAAGAATTTAATACTTTGAAAAATGTTAGCATCAATTTTTTTATTCTATTTTAAATGTCTGGAAGCTTTCTTTGCTTCTCCTTGTATGAATTATAAACCTGAATTTTGCTTACTGACTGTTGTAACCTTGCTATACTTTCTTACTTATTTTAAATATTTAGTGTGACATCTTTGTTTGATTTTCTACATTTCCTACACATTAGCAAATAACCAGTTTTTGATTTTCTTTTCTGTATTTGAGCTATTCCCAGTAGTCTTTGTTCGCTGATACTTAATTTTGAAAACGATTACATTTGTGTGTATGTGTGTGTGATGTGTGGTGTGTGTGTATGTGTGTGTGATGTGTGGTGTGTGTGTATGTGTGTGTGTATTTGGTATATATGTGTGAGAGGGCTGTCAGTCAAAGGGCAGCTTGTAGGAGTCAGTGGGTCTTGGGCATTGAAGAACTCAGGTTGACAGGTTTGGCAGCATTGACTAGACCTGCTAAGCCTTCTCTCCAGCCATTCTTGATAACTAATGCTTGTGTTGTCTCTTTTCCTTGAATATGGGATAAAGAGAGGGTCAGCACATGAGAGCTGCTACATTTGTCAATATTAGGACAAATGGCTGAGGAGCCTAGTTAACATACCAAAGCAGACCTGGCCACCAGGCTCTCCCAGCATCCCTCAGTTCCTACCTGTTATAGGGTATGGCTGCATACCCTGCCCCCTACCCTGAACTTCTTCAGACCAGGGGCTGGGCCACCATTCCCTATATAATCCAGCCATTTTGGTTACCAGGCCTTTTGTATGGTGTACCTTTTACCCGCCTGGCCTGTTGATCTGGTTCTCCCATTCCCCCTCCTCACATGGCCTGGCTTAATATGACCCTGGCCTCAGGGTCATGCTTACTCTGAGCTCTTCCAGATGTTCCTCTGGCTATGTTCTCCCTTTTATCTACAGTAAACCTTCTCCTCTACCATACCTAAGGACAGTCATGTCCTTTCCCTCTTTCCCTCTTTCCCTCCTTCCCTCCTTCCCTCCTTCCCTCCTTCCCTCCTTCCCTCCTTCCCTCCTTCCCTCTTTCCCTCTTTCCTTCCTTCCTTCCCTCCTTCCCTCCTTCCCTCCTTCCTTCCTTCCTTCCCTCCTTCCCTCTTTCCCTCTTTCCCTCTTTCCCTCCTTCCCTCCTTCCCTCTTTCCCTCCTTCCTTCCTTCCTTCCTTCCTTCCCTCCTTCCCTCCTTCCCTCCTTCCCTCCTTCCCTCCTTCCCTCCTTCCCTCCTTCCCTCCTTCTCTCCTTCCCTCTTTCCCTCCTTCCCTCTTTCCCTCCTTCCCTCCTTCCCTCTTTCCCTCCTTCCCTCTTTCCCTCCTTCCCTCCTTCCCTCCTTCCCTCTTTCCCTCCCTCCCTTCCTTCCTTCCTTCTTTTTCATTCAGTCTACAGCCAGTGGAGAGGGGAGGCCTGGCAATAGCTTTTAAGCTCTACTTTAGTCCATTTTGAGGTTATTGGCTCCAGCTGAATTGCATTCTTTGAGAAACTCCGAGCCAAAAGAACTGAACTAAGCTGGACACAAGAAACTATTATATGGTATGTATGAGTGTGTGTATATGTGTGTGTGTGTATGTATTTATATACATGAATATATATTCATAATAAGTAATGAGGTGTCATTTTTACTGCAGTAATTGAAATGATATGTTTAAATCCTAGCCCTAGTATAATGCCGGACAGAGATAACACCTGTCACTATTCTTGTTTTGTTTTGTTTTTTTATATCCTGACTGTGCTTTATTATGGTCCTGTGCATTAAATAATGAGTTCTTCTCAGCGGGTTACAAGCTTGTCCACTACTATGGGTACAGAGAATAGTTATTGCATCAGTGGAGAAAAAAATAATGGGGGTGCAACTTCAAGGTTTTGAATGGTCCACCTGTATGTCTGACCAGTGGCCCTGGTACTTCTTTTTTCTTTATGAAAATAAGAAAACATTGCAGAATAGATGATCTGTGGTTGCCTATTTTAGTGAAAGGTAGAAGAACTCTTAGGAAATGTGAATTTTTATGCTTTTTCCCCACTAAAATGTCTTCACAAGCAGATTGGTCTCTGGGGTAATTGACATGGAACAAGATTGCTATGACAATTTTACATTCCAGAGCCGGTGAAAAACAGGTACAACCCATTCTTGTTTTATAAAAATGTGCTGAACTCCACCCCTGCCTTTGGCCTACCCAATCACAGGAGTAATTAATTCACAGTGTTCGCTTGTCATTCATTTGTCTCTACTCTTGGGATTTGCAGAGAGAGGCATGCACATATGATTGCTAGCCCAATTGTTGAAAAGGCCCTGTTCTCAAGATCTTCTTGGAGGCTCAGTTTAATCAGTGAGATGTAGCTTTGGTATAAGGGGGCGGGGAGCATTGAAACTTGTTAAGTCCATCCCAGGTAAACCTGCAGCATGCTTCTAGGATACAGTGCTTGGGAAAGAATGGTCAGAACTGGAGAGTTATGTCTTTTGCTAGCTGCATTGATCTTTATACTACAAACATCAACCCTGTTAGTCTATGTCTTTTTACTGGGGAATTGAGTCCATTGATGTTAAGAGATATTAAGGAACAGTGATTGTTGCTTCTTGTTATTTTTGATGTTATTTTTATGTTTGTGTGGGTATCTTCTTTTGAATTTGTTGAAAGAGTATTGCTTTCTTGCTTTTTCTAGTGTATAGTTTCCCTCGTGTTGGCGTTTTCCATTTATTATCCTTTGTAGTGCTGGATTTGTGGAAAGATACTGTGTAAATTTGGTTTTGTCATGGAATATCTTGGTTTCTCCATTTATCGTAATTGAGAGTTTTGCTGGGTATAGTAGCCTAGGCTGGCATTTGTGTTCTTTTAGGGTCTGTATAACATTGCCCAGGATCTTCTAGCTTTCATAGTCTCTGGTGAGAAGTCTGATATAATTCTGATAGGTCTGCTTTTATATGTTTTCCCTTACTGCTTTTTATATTCTTTGTTTTATGCATTTGGTGTTTTGATTATTTTGTGACAGGAGGAATTTCTTTCCTGGTCCAATCTATTTGGAGTTCTGTAGGCTTCTTGTATGTTTATGGGCATCTTTTTCTTTAGGTTAGGCAAGTTTTCTTCTATAATTTTGTTGTGTTCTAAGGATGAAGCAGACTTAGATGAGTTACTAGCTGCTCGGTTGGTGACATTTCTGATGGACAATTTCCAGGATATTCTGAAAGTTCCTCTGGCCCTGCAGACCTCTATAGAAGAGCGTGTGGCTCTTCTGCAAAGAGTCCAGGTAAAGGAGGAGATGTTATTAGTTCTGTAAGATTGGCAGTATAGAGTCAAGGAAGGGTGCCAGCCTCCTTCTGACATTTTGTACCAAGGATTATGTGAATTGGTAGAACAAAGTGCTTATGACAGGTCTGCTACTAAACTGGCCCTTTATGAGATCTTCACTCTCTTCTATACCTATCATCCTTAGGTTTGGTCTTCTCATTGTGTCCTGGATTTCCTGGATGTTTTGGGCTAGGAGCTTTTTGCATTTTGCATTTTCTTTGACAGTTGTGTCAATGTTTTCTACAGTATCTTCTACACCTGAGATTCTCTCTTTTATGTCTTATATTCTGTTGGTGATGCTTGTATCTATGACTCCTGATCTCTTTCCTAGGTTTTCTATCTCCATGATTGTCTCCTTTTGTGATTTCTCTATTGTTTCTATTTCATTTTTAGATCCTGGATGGTTTTGTTCAATTCCTTCACCTATTTGGTTGTATTTTCCTGTAATTCTTTGAGGGATTTTTGAGTTTCCTCTTTAAGGGCTTCTACTTGTTTACCTGTGTTCTCCTCTGTTTCTTTAAGGGAGTTATTTATGTCATTCTTAAAGTCCTCTGTCATCATGAGATGTGATTTTAAATCATGTCTTGCTTTCCCGGTGTGTTGAGGTATTCAGGGCTCACTGTGGTGGGAGATCTGGGTTCTGATGTTGCCAAGTAGCTTTGGTTTCTGTTGCTTATGTTCTTGCCTCTCGCCATCTGGTTTATCTCAGGAGGGTTAGCTGGTCTTACTGTCTCTGACTGTGACTTGTTCCTCCTGTAAGCCTGTGTGTCAGCACTCCTGGGAGACCAGTTCTCTCCAGGAGGAATTTGGGTATGGAGAGCTGTGGCTCAGGGTCAGCTCTGGAGTACAGATGGAAACTGGAAGGATCCTGTTCCTGGCTGTTCTTTGGTTCCTGTGTCCTGATGGCTCTGGGCAGTTCCTCTTGGGCCAGGAATTTGAGCAGAAGTTGTGGTCTTACCTGTGCTCACAGGTGTGTTGGCCCTCCTGGGAGACCAGCTCTCTCCCGGGGGTGGTATTTGGATATGGAGTGCTGTGGCACAGGATCAGCTCCGGGCCACTATTCTTGTTTTGTAAGGGAAAACTTTTAGGATGCTTTAGAGTATTTGTGTATTTCTTTTTATCATAGTAAATTAAGGTATTTTATTTTTTATTACCTTTTTATGTGTATGCAAGTATAGTAGAATATGCCCATGGGTACTGGCAGGTGTTCATCCTTGTGGAGGCTATAGGAAGCTCTGAGTTGTCCTGCTCCATTTCCCTCCACTGTGTTCCTTTGAGACAATGTGTCTTTCTGAACCTGGAAAAAAGCTGGTAGCCAGCATGACCTAGGCATCCTCCTGTCTCTGCCCTACCCCTCAGCACTGAGGTTATAAACAGCTTTTCATATGGGTGGTGGAATCTAAACCCAGCTCCTTAAGTCTGTGAAGGAAAAGGTCTTCTATAAGCCATCTCTCCAGCCCCATGAATTTACTTCCTTGTGCCCTTCCCCCAGCCTTGAGTGGGCCTGAGAGACCTTGTTTACCACAATAGACCAAACAATAGGACTCTGGAGGCATTGCCTGCCTTGGCATTGCCTGCCTTGGCATTGCCGGCCTTGGCGCCTCCTTGGCTGCCCTGTAGCCTGGTACACGAGCTGAGAAGAATAGACTGCCTGCTGAGCTTGCTTGAGACATCTCCGGCCAGCATTAAGTATGGATTCCTCTCACCTCCAGCAGGATGGATTCAGCTCACCCCCAGCCGGCTCAAGCAAGAAGGAACTCTGGGGGTGGGGGTGGGTTATCTCCTTTAAATTAGAAGCTGAACATTAAAGCATTGAGCCTCGATCAGAAACCTTTGTCCTGGCTTCATCACTTCCCGCCCTCCTGTCCCTCTTCCATTCCCAGCCTCTCTTTCAGGTGAACCCGGTCGACTGTGGCCGATGGCCCTCAACACTTTCTATTGCACATGGGGTATATCCTAGTCATTGATTTCGAGAATGAATTCAGCATTGAATTGAGTGGAGTAAATTTAAGTCACAACATATTATAGTATATATTTAATGAATGGCTAGATTCTTTAGTTAATATGTTGTGTTGATGTGTGTGTGTGACATTATCTTGCTGTGTAGCCAAGGCTAGTCTTGAGTTTGAGATCCTTCTGCCTTTCTATTCCATGTGAGTATTTTAGTTCATGCTGTATAATACAATACTCCCTTATAAACACTGTAGTCTGTCTCTCCTCTCCTCTCCTCTCCTCTCCTCTCCTCTCCTCTCCTCTCCT
>NW_021604578.1:10593473-10607235 GCF_004785775.1 Grammomys surdaster | reverse complement strand
CCTCCCCTCCTTTTCCCTTACCTTCCGTGAGTAGAACGGAAGTAGACATGGATGTGCAAGTGTCTGTGTTGTTCACTGACTTAGAATCCTTTGGGACCTATGTTGGAGTGCTATAGCTGAACCATGTGGGAGTTCCTTTAATCTCCCTTGGGGTCAATAAAACCAGTTGCCACCAGTAGCACCAATTTATATTCCCCTGATCCTGTGCTTTCCCATTTCTTTCTCTCTACATCTACCCCTCATTAGCATTTCTGTCATTGGGTCTTTACAGGCTGTTTGTGGTTTACCCTACAAGAAGTGTGTATTCAGTTTATCAGGCCAGGTTTTGATTAGATGATTGGGTTTTGACATTTCCTGTTTGAAATTCTCTACAGACCCTTAGACATTGTTTCCTTCTTGAATGCTGTCCTGTTCAGCTTTCTATTGCTGTGATAGAACACCGTGATCAAAAACAGGGTGGGGAGGAAAGGGCAGTCTATCACCTAAGGGAGTTAAGGTAGGATTATTTGATTTTTGAAAAGCAAAGATGCTGTCTTCAATAGGTGGCAGGTATGTTTGTAAGTTCAACAGAGTAAGGAGTACCTGTGAACTTTTTATGTTTCAGTGTTTGCCTAACTCACATCTACCTTCCAATTCAGGGAGAAAAACTAGGGGGTGGGGTGGGGTGCTGACCCTGTGGAATGCCGCTTTAGTCGTTTAGTGCACATGCCTTTTGTTGTATAACATGTTATCATTTTCTAGAGAAACGAAGATTTTGTTTAAAATCCCTACAAAAATATTGCAGATTCCACCTTGGAGATTGTTGAGCAAGTTGTGTCAGCTGATTGTCTTGTGCAAATTGTGTTCTCCATAAAGTGTTACCACCCGGGCGTCTTTCCAAAACAAAAAGTAACTCAGGGGTTTGGTTAGGTCCCTTTTGTTCACAGCATGTCTCCTGCTTCTGCTGTCCCAGTAAGAAGATGGACAGCATTTAGAACTTTTTCTGAAGAGCAGAAGGAAGGCTCTCTCATCTTCTACACATCACAAGCCAACAGACTTCTGCCAGCCTTCTTCCACCAGTCATAACAGGAAAGTCTTCTGGAGGGGTATGTGCTATTGTTCTGTGCTTAGCAAAATAAATAAAGCTTTATTTAAAAAAAAAAAAGAGGCCTAAGGATTGTTTTCATGGAAATAAGTAAGCTGTAATTGGCATCTAGAATTGAACTCCGTTTGTTTTGATTGCTGTAGACAACATGGGAATGTAGAGGCCTTTTACTCACTATTTCCATGAGGGACTCCTGACCTTTGAAGAGGCCTGGCAAGAAAAGATTCAGTGTTAATTTACTAAGACAGCAAGACTTGGCTGCTGAAAATGCAGGGTAATGTACTGCCTGACTCTCTAAGATCTCATGATTCTAGTATATCGAGAGCCACCAATACTGGCATCTGTGTATCTATATTTTAAGGTCAGGTTTGTTAGACTTAACAGTTAGTAAAAGCTCAGAGTCAAACTGTTGGGAGAGATTTAAAAAAAATTAGAATCACGTGGCTGAAAACTACGTCAGATGATATCTTAATGACGAAAGTCACAGAGGAAGCATGACACATGATATCAGCCTTCTGGCTTAGTAAATGCTTAATTTAAAAAGTTAAACCTGCGTTTCTGCTTGAATGGCCAATTATACGAAAGACAATGTCTCACTATCTTGCCCAAGGCTTGTCTCAAGCTCCTAGACTCAAGTGATCCTCATGCTTCATCTTCCTGAGCGGCTGGCTGACCTTTGAGAAGGTTTTTTGCTGTTAGGCTGGAAAGATGGTCCAGTGGTTAAAAGCACTTGATGCTCTTGCACAAGACCTTGGGTTTGGTTCCTGGCATCCACATGGTGGCTCATGACCACCTGTAGCTCCGGGTCCACGGGATCTGATCTCATCCTCTGAACTCTGCCAGTGGTCCACATAAGTTCACGTAGGCAAAACATTCATACACATGAAATAAATAAACCACCTTACTTACAGAAGAGTTTTGGTACTTAGAAAACCATGTAAGACCCATAAGTAAGATACAGAGAATGGTCAGCCCACCTGAGTCACGGCATCTCAGCATTCTATCTCAATAACCGTCTGATTTCTTTCTATGTTCCTAAGCAAAATGCCAGGTATAGTTAGAAACAATTACTGCCTGCAGATGACGGTTCTAATTTCAGAAAGTCGCTCACTTTGCTTTTTCAGAGTTTACATTTGGTGACATATTCAGGCCCCAGGAAGTGTCTAATTTAGCTTCTTTGACTTGTCAGAAGCCAAGCTGCATCTAACAAGGATGGATTTCCAAGTAGAGTTCTTCCTAGTGTTAATAATTATCGTATCATGTGGGAATGAGTAGTGATTTGTCTGGTATATTTCCCTAGCTCATTAATTATGTGAAGATGATACCCTAAAAGAGCATCCGTCTTCACAGTAACCAGAGTACATTCACTAACTCATCTTTAAAATTGGGAGAAAAGAATAATCACCTAAATTCAGTAGCAAATAATTTAGGATAAGTGTCTGATTACTGGATTTCAAAATGAAAAATTTTGTCTGCATCTTCAGTTTGAGCAGAAAAACTCCGAGGTAGGGTATTTGCCAGCCCTTTGCCTGAGCTCTTTCCTCTGCAGTCTGGAGGTAGCAGGGCTTTCCATCTTCATTATGATGCCTTGTTTTAGGACTTAGACAAAGACAGTGTTGTAATCTCTAAGCCTGGAATGTTATAGTAAGTGTAGAATGGCCATCTGGGGCAAAGCATACTTCTCCAAGTAATTCTTTTGGACTTGCCAGTGCTAACATAGAATAAACAGTTAAGAAAGCATAGCTAACAGCTAAGATGAGAGGCAACCTCATGTGCACTTAATGACACAATAGAAGGAATAGTGTGTAAGAAGCAGTCACTCTGTCTCAGAAGAGCTGGAGGAAGGAAGCCTTGGTCTCCTCCGTGCTACAGATATGTAGTGGGGAGGGTGCTTGTGGAGAGTCTGGAGCAACTCCTGATCCGTGTTACTCATGGTCTTTCACAGTGGAATTTGTAGTAGCCATATTGGTTAGAACAGAGAATTTGGCTTCAATGTGTAGTGCTACTAGGGAACAGTTGGCCAAGTGACATTGTGTAAAGCACAAACTCTCCAAGCTTTGGTTTTTACCTTGGTTAAGTGAGTCGATTTGGAGGTTACAAACCCACGTTTCCCAGAACCAAGAAGGTATTGAGAAGTCGTCCAGAGTGAAGGGGTCACTGAAAGGAGCTGTGGGGCTCATGCCACAAGGGGTTTGACATGAAATGAAACTGAATACTCTAGTCAAAGTGGACAGCCTTTGAGAAGAGAGGTTCAGAGCGATACCCACTCACAAATACCATCCTTGGAGTGTAGTGTTTTCCTCTGATGATCCATAGTACTTTCCCCTTGACCACACCAAATCCTGTTGTACAGGCAAGTTATGTGGGCTTGGTCTGAGCAAATCTCACAAAAGGGGAATTAGTTTTCTTTCTCTATCTCACTCCTTCCCTGCTTCCTTCCCTTCCTCCCTCCCAACCTCCTCCCTCCTTTCTTTTTCCTCCTGCCCTTTCTTCTTCTCCACTCTCTTAGTTCCCGATGGATTTATTTTTGTTAGAATTAATTGCACACATCAATCGACTTCCCCGTGTGAGGCCTGTTCATGTTTACACCGTGTATCATCACATCACCATGGTTCCTCTCACTCTACTGTCTCATCCCTCAGTCCTTTTAATTTCAAGTTTCTCTGTCTTCCTTTCTTCTTTTCCTCATCTTTCTTCACTCTTTCTTCTAAAACAAACAAACAAACAGACAGACAGACAAGAACAACAACAAAAACAATTCATTCATCTGTTGAGGCATCTAGGCTGATTCCATGCCTCAATTTTCATTGTCAGCGATGCAATAAACATGGCTGTTTGTTTCTTATATGATGGCTTCATGTCCTTTGGATAAATACCTAGGAAGGGAACAGTTGTTTTCCATGGTGGCTGAATGGATTTAGATCCCCACCAATTAGTCTAGAAATGTTCTTTTTTTTCTCTACATCCTGGTTACCAGCATTTGCCACTTTCGTTTCTTATATAATAGCCATTGTAACTGAAGAAATACAGAATCTTATTGTAGCTTTTATTTTCGTTTTTTTTCCCCTTGGGTAGTGATATTGAACATCTTTTCAACACTTACTGGCCATGCATATTTCTCCTTTTGGGAAGTATCTATTTAATCATTTGGCATTTTAAAAATTATTAATTTTTGTCATTTTTAAAAGTTCTTTATATATGCTGGTTATTAACCATCGGCCAGATAAATACACGCCAAAGCCTCACACATTGCAGTGCACACTATCTGTTCTGTTGACTGTTTCTTTTGCTGTTTGGGAGCTTTTTAATTTGATGTATTTTTCTTTGTCAATTCTTACGTTGGTTTCTTGTGTATCTGGAGACCTATCCAGGAAACTGTCACTTGTATCTGGTGATGCACAGTATCTAGATATCACAGTATCTAGAAATGTTTTCTTTAGTAGTTTCAGATTTTACTTTATGATCTTTGATCAACTTCAAGATTTTTTTCCTTTTTAAATTAGTGTGTATCAATTGTAAAAAAAGATGTAGCTCATTATGACATTACACACATACACACAGTGTGTGTGTGCGTGTGTGTGTGTGTGTGTGTGTATGTGTGTGTGTAATGTAGCTTGCTACACACTACTACCGTATTCGACACACTACTACCTTCTCCTGCCCCATCTTCCCCCTCCCACTGGTCCCCTTCCATGGGTTGATTTTTGTGGAGGGCGAAAGATGAGGATGAAATTTCAGTCATCTATATGTAGATATCCAAGGTTACCTTCCACCATCTTTGAAGAAGCTGTTATTTCTCCAATGTATGGTGTGCTGCCTTTGAGAAGACTCAGTAGACTGCAGATATATGAGTTCATTTCTGGGTCCTCTATTCCATCCCATAAGTCTGTATGATGTTTGTATTGTTTTTGACATATAGTGGTATTATCTAAAAATTGGTATTGTGATATCATTAATTTTCCTCTTTTTGCTCAATTGCTTTGACTAGTGTGTGTATTTTGTGCTTTTATATATAAATTTAGATTTTTTCCAATTCTCTGAACAAATATCATTGGTATGTTGATGGAAATAAAATTGACTGTGGTGTGCTTTGAGTGATATTTCCTCTGAGACCAGGAGCACAATAAGGATGTCCACTCCCTCTGCTCTTCCTCAGTGTGTAGAACTAGAAATTGTAGTTACAGCGATTAGCCAAGAGCCAGAGATGAAATGGAAAGTCATACAAGTAGGAAAATAAAGTCAGGTTCTCCCTGTTTCTAAGGATGTATGATTCTATACATGGACAAACCAAGAGACCATTTAAACTCTCAAAGTTAGCAAAGTATCAGGATACAAAATCAACGTGATGATTTAGTAGCTTTTCAGTTCACCAATTATGAACTTGTTGAGAAAGAACTTGAGAAAGAACACAAAAACGTAATTCTATTTATATTATAGCATAATACCTTGAATACTATATTAAATGCTTCTTGAGCATTGCTTTTGTCTGGGACATTTTCAGGATTTGGTCAAGCAGTCCAGTGCCAACACTGGTATTGTACTTTTCCTTCAGGATCACTTCTGTTGACTGCAATACCCTCAACAAGATGTATTCAGGCTGTAGGACAGCTCTTCACAAAGACTGGTTAGCTTCCCATCTAGTTAGAATCTTCTATTCCTTCAGCTTATTGTGGAGCCTAGTGTGTGAGACCAAAGGCTTGACAATGGTGGAGAAAGAGAGATGTCTGTAACTCTAAAAGGCCTCAGCTCAGGGAGGAAAGCAGACATGTCTACATGTAACGGGAGACAAGGGACTCAGTGTTCTATATAGCACAGGGCTGAAGGGGAGAGGTAAGTTCTCCAGGGAAGCTGGAGGGAGATGGGAGTCACTAGGAGCTATCATCTAAGGTGATCTCTGAACATGTGTTGCTCATCATCAAGGAAGGTAGTATGAAGGCACCCTTTGAAGGAACAGGCTCTGGTGATCAGCAGAAACAATTTAATACCTCGTATTTTCCAGCTAAGCGTGACACTTTGAAGTCTAAAGGGTCTTTAAAGGGATGGGCAGCAAGGGACTCTGAACTGTAGCAAGACAAAAGGATTCGTTTTAAGTGCAGATGTTTTTGAGCTGGGTCCATTTAGATACCGATGCTCTTTGGGATTCTGCATCCTTTCCAGGTTGCTGCTATGTTATCTTTTCACAGGGCTCACTTGTGTTCATTCACACCCATGTGCTTACACTGGGTCCAGGGCATTGCTGGCTTACTGGTGTTGATGAACAGTCCCTGTTCTCTATTTCAGATCCTTTTATTATTGGCTTTCATTTTGCTACCAGCAGTCTAATATCCCGTGCCCCTGGGTCTGTATTGTTCCTTTTCATAACACTTAATGAATGTTAGAACCAGCTTCACAAATGGATTGCCCGAGCCTATTGCCTGAAGTAAGATGCTTTTAATATTTTCTCCACATGTGAACTCTGTGTTCCCTTAGACATTCTTTGATTTCCATGTGGTTAATCTCCTGCTCCTGCAGGAAGCCTGGATCTTCAGTATTTGCCTTTGAATTCAGTGAATACATCAATCACAATAAATAGTCTTTTCCACTAAATGTATCGAGTTACATTTATATAAAATATACTCTCGTTTTCTATCTTTATTGGTGTTAATGATAATTTTTAGGACTTGGAAAACTTGTTGCCACAAAGCAACAAATAGATCCATGAGACTGAAGATTGGATGGCATGTGTCATGATGATTGCTTTCAAGTTCAAATCATTGAGCCAGGACTAGGAGCCTTTAAAAAATGTGTGTGTGTTAATCCCAGCACTTGGGAGGCAGAGGCAGGCAGATTTCTGAGTTCGAGGCCAGCCTGGTCTACAGAGTGAGTTCCAGGACAGCCAGTGCTACACAGAGAAACCCTGTCTCAAAAAAACAAACAAACAAAAAAAGTGTGTGTGTGTGTGTGTGTGTTTTCCCAACTGTCTCAATATAAAATGAGACTATTAAGTAGGCATCTCTAAATTATCTCAAATTCCCTGATAATATTTTTGACTAAAAAACCATCAATGCAGGTTCTCTTACTGTAGTATGAGCTTGACTTAACTTCACAGTGATTCTCCTGTCTTGGGATCCTGAGTTCTGGAATTACTGGTGTGTGCCACCATTCGTGGCTGATTTACTACTGAATATTTTTGTAAATAAAATCTAACTTCATAAGCACATACAGTTGTGACTATCCATAAGCAGGAGCTGAATTCTAAGCTGTTAATGTTGATTGCATACTCTTTTTTTCATTTAAACTTTTGAATATTTACTTCTGTCCATTTTTATTTCCCTTCTAACCCTCCTTTAGCCCCCTTTTCTCCTTTTCAAATTCATAATCTCTTCTTCAGTTATTACTGTTACACACACACACACACACATGCACACACACACACCTCACCTTACTGATACACCAGTATAGATGGGAAATTTTACAAGGTCCCACTCCCAGATGAAGAGCTGTGGACAATCCATGACTGCTGAAAGGGAGAATCTGTTTTCTCCAGAATCAAACTGCCTAATTGCTTATCCAATCTTGAAACACATGTATATGAACAACTCGATTGTGTTAATGCTTTGTCCGTTTATTTTAACAGACACTACAAGGATGGGATTTCAATATTCATTTTCATGTTTTTTTTTGAGATGATTTCTCACAAGACAGTTTCAGCAGTTCAGCGGTACCCTGTACTTCTAAGACACTGGACACAATCTTTCTTCCATAAGACACTAGGACACAGTACTGTCCTCCCCGTCACTGCTCATTCGTGTTGCTCAGCAGAATCTGCAGACACCAGTGACATTTCTAGGCTTCTGATTGTACACGTCTTTTCATTTTTGTACTGCCCCACTTGACTGTAGTGACATTTGGAGTACATATATTCTTGCTCTTGCTCTTTTCTATAGTGGATTCTGGAAGTTAGAGATGCTGAAGAAAGACACTAGAAATTATCTCAGAAGCTCTTGTCTCAACATTTTTACTTACATAACTTTTTTTTCCTATTTTTTTCTTTTTTTGTATCTCCAGTGTAATTAGAATCCCGGGGCTTATACATTCATGCATCAATTGAGGCAGGGTCTTTAAAAAACTATTTTTATTAATTCTTTGAGAATTTTATACAATGTATTTTGTTATATTCACCCCTAACTATTCCCCCCAACTCTTTCAAGGCATTGATGTAGTTCACAGGATTCATGGCTAGGGAAGACATGTGATGATGTTTCTCCCTAGCAGCCCACACAGCACATTTGGTACTATGCAACTACTTAGAAGGAGAGAAACTTCCTGGGTTAGTACCAACCATATTTCTGTGCCCTATGACCAATGTGTGTCGTGTCTTCCACAACAGGGTCTTACCATCAACTTTTAGTGGGTAAGAGCTATGGGAATAACTTATATTGTTTTGGAGGTCTCTGAGACACCTATGAACAGCAACCTAAGGGATGGTGTTCAACACCTGGCAATGGGTTTTTTATTTGGTGACCTATGACTTCAGGGATAAGCACAATCTATGTAGGCTAACTCCAATTAAACCTATCTATCATCTATCTATCTATCTATCTATCTATCTATCTATCTATCTATCTATCATCTTTATCAATATAACTATCATCTATCAATCATCTATCTATTTATTGATCTATAATCTAGCAATACATCTATCATCAATCATCTATCTAGCTACAATCTATCAATATATCTATCTACCATCTATCAATTATCTATCTATCTATTTAATCAATCATCTATTTACCCATTATCTATTCTATCTATCTATCTATCTATCTATCTATCATCTATCAATCATCTATTTATTGATCTATAATCTATCAATATATCTATCATCAATCATCTATCTATTTAATCAATCATCTATCTACCCATTATCCTATCTATCTATCTATCTATCTATCTATCTATCTATCTATTTATCTATCTATCATCTGTCCATCTATCATCTTATCATTTAGGAAGCTTATGCAATAGTAGGTTTTCATATACCATTTTCAAAAATCTTTAGTTTGTTATTCCTCCCCCAACCCCCTTCTCTGCCCTTCTCTCAGATCCCTCTCCCCATTAAAACCTCCCTTCTCATTATCCCTTTTCCCTCTTCATATCTAACCTTGTGTTCTACTGTCCCCACCTTCCCTAAAATCTTTCTTCCCACTTTGGTCCAATGATCTCTGTTGGGAATTGGTTTTAATGCTTTATCTTATTTTGGCTCACAAAAGCCACACTTCCAGACCTGAGGGTCCCTGGCCCCAGCTGGCTTCAATTGGTAATAAAGAATTTCTGTACAGCCAATGTCTGGGCAGGGAGATGGGGCAAGAGTTTTAGATAAGGTCTGCTGGCATGTAAGAATCCAGAAAAGTGACCCTAGGAGCCACTCCCCCAGTTGTGTCTGGGGTAGCAGAGATGAAATACAGATTTGAGAAGATGTTAGCCAGGGAGTTTTAGAAGTGCCCAGCCATTGAGTTAGTTAGTCAAGGCACATCAAAATTATCTGGTGTGTGTGTGTGTGTGTGTGTGTGTGTGTGTCCTTCATTCGTGAATCCAGAGCTCTTGGGCAGGTACAGCACGTGCAGCCTACCAGAAGCCAAATTGGATTAACCAATTTGCTGCTAAAGGTCCCTTTCTACTTTTCTGGATTTCTAGTTTTCTACAGGTATTCCAAATACACAATTCTATATAATTAATACTAAAACCTACATATGAGTGACGATATGTCACAGTTGTCTTTCTGGGATTTGATTACCTCACTCAGTATAAAGTTTTCCAGCTCCATCCTGAAAATTTCTCCTTTCTTTATAGCTGAATAACATTCCATTGTTCACAGGTACCATATTTTTGTTACTTGTTCATCAGCTGGTGGACATCTAGGCTGATTCCATATCCTAACTATTGTGAACAGAAGACCTATGAACATGATGAGCATATGTCTTACTTATTTGCTTTCTACTGCCATGGTAAATTCCATGACCATAAGCATCTTGGAGAAGAAAAGGTTTAATTGGCTCACACCTCTATATCATAGTCCATCATTAAGGGATGCCAAGGAAGGAACTCAAGACAGGAACCTGGAGGCAGGAACTGAACAGAGGCCATGGAAACATGGTGCTTATGGGGTAGCTCCTCATGTCTTGCTCAGCTTGTTTTTTTTTTTTTTTAATGCAAGGTGGCCCTACCCACTATTGGCTGGGCAGTCCCATAATGAAATGCCTGACAGGCTAATCTTTTGGAGGTATTTTCTCAGTTGATGGTCATTCTTTCCAAATGGCTCCAGCTTTTGTCAAGCTGACAAAAATTTAACTAGCACAGCATGTATCTCTGTAGTAAAAAACAGAGTACTTAGAGTAAGTGCACAGGGCCATACGGTAGATCTAGGTCTACTTCTCTGAGGAACTGTTGTTGTACTGGTTTCCACAGTGGGACACCAACTTGCCCTGCAGCCAACAGTGTGAGGATTGCCCATTCTCCACAGCCTCACCAGCTTTGTTGTCTTTTGCTTTCTTAGTCTTCGATATTCTGAGTGAGATAAGATAAAAAGATGTCAAGTTAGTTTATTTGCATTTTACTCACAGGATTTTGAATTCCTTATATATTCTAGACTCTGATCCTCCTTGTTAGATATATAGCTGTTTTCAGGATTTAACCATCTCTCGTTCTATATTTTCTTCCTTTTAAGACATGCCTTATAGAAATCTATATTTCAGTATCTCTGAAACTAAGATGCGTACATAATTCAGTGACAGAGTTCACTGGCAGCAGTTTTAGTTTTTCTTTCTTTTCTTTTAGTGTTGCAAAAATTATCTTATCAATGCCCAGGTTTTCATAAAGTATTATGTGACTGGTGAGTAGTTTGGTCAGCTGCCTTAACTGGACACTTCTGAGAGCTTTATCATAAACACCAGAAAAGGAAACACGTAAAGGTGTTCCACCCGTTGTCATGGAAGGTGCATGGAAGTGTTTAGAAAGGAGAAGTTCGGAACTGAGAAAACCGTACAAGTATATGCTCTGCAAAACCAAAAGCTATCATCCTAATGATACTCTGATGGGTTGACGTTTTCTCTGTGGACTGCTGAGTAACAAAGTCCCTGGTTTAACCAGTGGTGTCTGTGTCCTCCATAGGAATACACAGATGCATGCCCATTGCATAGTATAGACTGACCAGAGCCAGTCAGTCGAATGTCTTCTAGCATACTCTCCTGCTTTATCTCCCATACCATTTGCTACTTTTATTTAACTCCAAATCTGTTCATAGTGGTTGCATTGGGGTGTCTATTCCTAAACCCACGTATACTACTTACATTAGCTTTTTAGTTCATAATAGATTAAAACTTAGTGGTTTCAAAAACAGTAGTGTGATGGTTTGAATATGGTTGGCCCAGGGTGGGGTACTATTAGTATGTGTAGCCTTGTTGGAGTAGGTGTGGCCTTGTTGGAGGAAGTGTGTCATTGTGGGTGTGAACTTTAAGACCCTCATCCTAGCTCTCTGGAAGCCGGTCTTCTCCTCGATGCCTTAGATGAAGAGTAGAACTCTCAGCTCCTCTTGCTCCATGCCTGCCTGGATGTTGCCATGCTCCACCACCTTGATGATAATGAACTGAACCTCTGAACCTGTAAGCTAATCCCAATTAAATGTCCTTATAGGAGTTGCCTTGGTCATGGTGTCTCTTCAAAGCAGTAAAACCCTAATTAAAACAAATAGTGGATGTTTGCTAAATGTCAGTACCTATGGGTCTGGGGTTCTGTTAACTTAATTAGGGTACTGACTTGGGAATCTTTTGGAAATTGTGACCAAGTTACCAGGAGATTTTGCAATTTGAGCGCTTGACAGGAGCAGATGGGAGTCATCCTAAGGTGATTCGCTCTTCCAATTGATGAGCTGATGGTGGCTGTCAGCAGGAGGCCTTCACTCCTGCTACAGAGTCACCTCCAGAAACTGGCTGAGTGCCCTCATGACATGACAGTTGGCTAATTCCTAAGTGAGTCATCCTTGAGAGAACAAGATAAAAGCCACGATGCTGTTTAGAACAGTGTCATAAGCCATGCATGGTCCTTTCTGAGATGTTTTGTTAGGTATACAACACAATCCTAGTCAGCATACAAGGGGTCAATATTAAGGTGTATATATTATGGGAGAGGGCTCCTGGAGGTTGTCACAGGATCTGGTTACAACAGTAGCTACACTTATTACTACTATTTCACAAAATCTAACCAGAGACTATAAAAATCCCTATGAAATATGAATACAGAGATACTTTTTGATGAAAATTAAGATTAAAAACTTAATTGAAAAACTTGTGTAACCGTGGGCTTTTCCGCCCACTCAAGTTCCTAAAATAATCACTCTGAGACTGAATTATTTATGAATAAATGCCTAGGCCTAAAGCTTTGGCTCATGCCTGTTAGCTCTTAACTATCCTGTTTGTTCTATTCTAAGTGCTGCCACGTGGCTAATTACCTCTCCTCAGGTCTGTGAGACCATCTACATCAGCATTCGGAGTGAATCTCTTCCTGCACCTGACTTTATCCCAGAATCCTCTCTCTCTGCTGGAACTCCCACCTCCTATTTCCTGCCTAAGCTCGTAGGTCAACAGCTTTTTTATTGACAGGTGATGGTTCCATACAGCACACAAGAGGTTCTTTCAGTAGCAAAGATGAATGAATAGAAGTAAAAAGGGCTGTTGAAGGAGCCGAGGGAAAGAGATGGTAAGAGATTACAGCCGTTTTGTAAAAATCTGGGTAGCCACTATTGCCAAGTAACTTTCTTTTCAAAATATTTTAAAAGATTTATTTATTTTATGTATGTGAGTACACTGTAGTTGTCTTCAGCCACACCAGAAGAGGACATCACATCCCTTTACCGATGGCTGTGAGTCACCATGTGGTTGCTGGGAATTGAACTCAGAACCTCTAGAAGTCAATGCCCTTCACCACTGAGCCATCTCTCCAGCCTCCTAAGTAACTTTCTAAGCAGCATAGACTTTTTTGTTTTACTTTAATTTAATGATTGGTAATGCAAAACAGCTTTGGACTAAATAGCAGGTTTGAGAGTTAGGAGAATGAGTGTGCTTACTCCAGTATGTGCTGAATTGTGCTAGGAACAACTTACATTTGCTGTTCTCAAAAGTAACAAGAGTGAATGGCAGTTGGTGAGCTAACATCAGATGGGAAGACATCCCATAGTACACAGGACACTTTCTGCAAAAGTGCTTTCAAAAAGAAGAGCAGAGGTGAGATTTTATTTACTAGCTCAGAGGCACTTTATTGCAAAAGCCCCTGCTTGTGCATGCACCAATAGGAACCGAATGTTCTCTTTCTGGCTGATTTAAGAGCAGAATCTTTCAATAAGCTTCTTATAGTTTCTTCTTCTCAGCAGTAGGGCCCACACCTACTATTGGCTGTCTTCTGTCATTTGAGCTTAAATTCTAGAAGGCTTACAGATTCAATGGCAGCAATGGGCAATCAAGCTGTGTCCAGTTCACTGTTCTTTGAGCTCCTTCAGAGGACAGTTCATCTCTGCCCTGGGGCCACAGCCACGAGCTGCAAGCAAGCCTTTACTGGATGCAGTGCAGTTATTGCCAGCAAGCTCAAAATCACTAAACATTCTCTCTCTCTCTCTCTCTCTCTCTCTCTCTCTCTCTCTCTCTCTCT
>NW_021604578.1:10584167-10593463 GCF_004785775.1 Grammomys surdaster | reverse complement strand
TCTCTCTCTCTCTCTCTCTCTCTCTCTCTCTCTCTCTCTCTCTCTCTTTCTCTGTCACAGTACTATCTGTAGAGTACAGCTAGAATACAAAGGTGTTTTGATTTTGGGAAATCAACAGATTTTAAAAAGGGTTTTACTCCAACTTGGATGGTTTTTGGAATTTTAGTCTATAGTGACACATGTACTTAAAAAAGTGATTTCAAAGACTCATGGTCAATATTATCTCTCAAACAAATGGTATGGTGGGGCATAAGTTTGGACAGGAAACAATAGATATGACTGGTGGAATTCTACCATGTCATGGTCCTCACCTGGGAAGACTGCTGGACTCAGCATCATTTGGAGGCCAGGAACTGGAATATCTGAAAGGATGTTTTCTTTTATTGTTTTAAGATAGTCTCTCACTCTTGTAGCCCAGCGTGGCTTTTAACTCTTGATAATCCCCTTGTTGCAGCTTTTTTAGTGCTGGGATTACAGGTGTGAGCCACTATACCCAGCTTGGTTCTTCGTGGCATTTGGAGTTGAGGACTGAGCTGCAGTACTTGTGTGAGGTCTCCCTGTGTGGTCCCTATATTGGTGTTAATTAGGGCTTCCTTACAGCACACTGGATGCTTTCCAAATGCCTTAGCACCAAGGAAACAGAAAAAAATGTATATGGCTCTTCAGGCTCTAACCTTTGGAAGTCATATGCTTTTGCTTTCTATGTAGTTACAAGCATGCTCTACGAGAAAAGACCACACAGCCCAACTTTTGATGGGGGCTAAGATGCAAATCACCATGTAAGAAAATTGTGAAGATTGAGAAGGTCGTGAGATGAGTATAGCCACCCTGGATTATGCAATTCTTTCTGTGTGTATACCCATACTTGCAGGCTGAGGGCACTCTGACTGCCAAATACTGTGAGCCTTAGGGATAGAGTCATGCTTTTACCAAAGGACTTAATAGTAAACATTTTAAATTCATTTTTGGAAAGATGAAATGTAATGATGTGTCTTATATAAAGGTTGGTTCTCTCCCCCCCCCCCCCGCCCGTGGTAAAGTCACTGTGTATAATTTAGTAATGGAGTGAAATGTGTTCAGAAAAAGACAACCCAAACTTGGATCCAGCCATGCAGGAGAAGTGGGTAAGAGACTCACACAAGGGTTTTCCAATTCCCTGGACTTATCACTCATTAGCTCAGTAGATGCTAATGGTAGGCATATTTTTAACTTTGTAGGCTGATTGTGACTAACATGAAACTGACCATAATTTCATAAATTCTGCTTAGTGGAAAGGCAAACTAAAGATATGACAGGGTGGGACACAGTGTGGGACACCAGCAAGCTTCGTATATGTTTTGCCACTTATCTTACAGACTCTTCATCAATGATTATATTCTTCCCTCAACCCCTTGACTCAGCTTTGCTGGCTTCTCTTATGCAGTGATGGTTCCCACATTAATGAAGCACATGAATCCTTCATAAATGTTTACTTCACATTTAGACCAGAGTCAGGCTTCAACTTTCTGAAAAGTGTACATTGTTGCTTTTTAATTACCTCCTGTCTCAAATTCATGACCTTTTCTCATTTTATATATACATATATATGTGTATTTACATATATGTACAATTGTCTATATATATCACATATATTATATATATCATATCTTCTGAGTCCATTTTAATGCTGACCACTTGGAACTGGGTAACATCAAGGAATTTATGTCTGAGAATACAGATACTCCCTCTCTTAGTATTCCTTGGCTGTCTGTAACTCTTTGACTAGGGCCTTGTGAAATTTTTCTGTCCACACTGGCATGTCTACTGGTATTGTCATTGTGAAGGTCTTGTTTAGGCCACCACACTTTATCAGAGCAGCTCCTATCTTTACAGCAGGGCTTTAGAATGATTACAGTACAAAACTGAACGCTGGAGAGTAAGACCATTGAGCCACAAGGCCCAGAATATTCACTATCTGTTTCTTTATAGGAAAACTTCTGCTGTAGGAAATCTTGAGCCTTAAAACTAACTAATCATGAGTATAGATTATCAATCCTTTCTCAAACATTTAAAATTATTAATCATTTATAAGAAGATCAAGTGGTAGGATATTTAGTTCAGTGACTTATTAGAAGATAAATTATGAATAATGAACAAATGACATCTATTATAAATTTTAATATAACTTGTGACTTAAAAATGGCACTGATTAATAGAAATGTCGTACACATTTTATAATTTCTCAGTTTACATGATTTTAAAATCAAATATCAGTCTCAATTTCATCAGATGAGAAAGCATATATATATATATATATATATATATATATATATATAAAAAAAAAAATTGGGGCCAGAGAGATGGCTCAACCAGTAAAGAAAGTCACCTCCTGCCAAATCTGACTCCTGCAAGTTGTCCTCTAGAACACACACAGAAATACATAATGTCAATAAATAGTTTAATTTTAAAAATAAAAAAATTATTTATATGCTATAGTGTGTGTGTGTGTGTGTGTGTGTGTGTGTGTGTATGTATGTCCAATGTGTGCAGATGCCTTCAGAGGCCAGGAGAGAGCATTGGATCCCCTAGAGCTGGAACTGTAAGTGTCTGTGAGCTGCTCCTGTGGGTTCTGGAAACAGAAGAAAGGTCCTATACAAGAGCAGCAAGTGCTCTTAACCACTGAGCTGTTTCTCTGGCCCCTGTTAATGCCTCTTAAGCCACAGTCATGCTGGGGGAATAGTGGTATATATACTAAAGCTTACCAAAGTAGACACTTAATTTATATTTAATTGGGTGAGTTTACGGCATAGAAATATCATCGTGAAGCTGATTTCTTCTACCTCCAAAACCATAAGATGAAAACATTGTAGTACTTACTGTATGGTATAGAGCTAAAATGAAAAATATGTATGTTTCAGCACTGCTGATTTTTAAGAGACTTGCAAACAAAGATATGATCGAGAAATGTGAATGTGCATGGTAACCTAATACAATATATTTCAGACACTTGTCTATTTTAATGGCCACAGAATACTATTCCAAACTAATACTTTATTTATGTAGATCAATTGTCAGGACAAAGCCATGTTATTTTTACGATAGCACTGGCAATACAGTTTTAGGCAGAGCAAAAGAGTTGTATTTATGAGGTTTGATGTAAGTAAATTATGAGTCTGTGATTACAGTTTTCCTCTTAATTATTTTTTTTTTATTTTTTTTTAATTTCTTTTTTTTTTAACATGAAATGCTTTTTTATAGCATGTTTTACAAGGGGAGGGGGTAAGAGGGTCCAGGTGGTGGAAAAGTACAAAATCTTCTTGGCCTGTGCCTTGAAACATGTCATGGTCTATATGGTACACTGCCTTGAATTATGATCTACCTGCAGTTCTTCAGAAGATATGGTACACTGCTTGAGTTATGGTCTCCCTGCTATTCTTAAGAAGACATGGTACTCTGCTTTGAGTCTATCTGCAGTTGCTAAGCAGGATCTTGCAGCTGCCAAGCTTCAGAGGACATTATGCAGGTGGGGAAAGGTAGGGGGTAAGGGTAAGGGCGAGGGTCCTGGCTTCTGGCATCTCCCCCTTCTCTGTTTAGTTAGAGAAGGCGTCTTATGTTCAATCCCAACTATGTGAGTTTTGAATTTGGATGTCTAATTATGGGGGGTCTTAGACAAGTTCACAACCCCAAAACACTGATGTGAGACAAGTCACATCGATGGTCGAAGGCTTTAGGCTGTCGACGATGGGCAACGTCAAGGGACTCTGATGTGGGTGAAAGGAGGGTGAGAGCCCTGTCTTAGGCCATGTAGGCTGCATCCACTCCCAGCACCACGCACTCCTTTTCGGCTGCATTGGGTGGGCCCCTGGGAAGTGGACCTACAATAATCCCGTCATTGGGCTAACTCACAGCCATCCTAGTCTCTTGTATATGTTCAAGTTACCAACCATTTGTCAGTTTGGGGTGTAATATTGTCATAAAGGAAGGCTCCCCAATGTTAGCGGCCATATCAAGGGTGGCCTTGGTTTAGGAAAAAGCCAATTTTTGTTGTGGTGATCAAGAGGCCAAGCTCTCTAGCGAGAGAAATGAGGGCAAAGCCAGGCATACCAGGTACCCTTCTGGAGGGCGTGGAAGTCTAGGGGTCGACCATAGGGGGAGGCAGGGGAGCTGACAGCTGTGTCAGTCTCCTGCGGAGTCACTTCTGGATCCTCTGCAATTTTCAGCTGATGGTAATGAACTTCAACTGCCTTCTTGATGGCAGCATCAACCTGGTTCCATGGACGACAGGTCACGGGCGATGATCTCTGTCTTGCTCAATCTTGATGTCGTGCGCACATCCTCTCAATGAGGGTCCGTCCGGATGGGTCCTTGCCTCGAGCCCCACGTCTGGGTGCCACTTGACCCGACCGGCGGGTCCTGGTTATTCGTGGGGGCGAGGAGGACTGCAACCTGCTATTCTTCAGAAGATATGGTACACTGCTTGAGTTATGGTCTCCCTGCTATTCTTCAGATGATATGGTACACTGCTTTGAGTCTATCTGCAGTTGCCAAGCAGGATCTTGCAGTTGCCCAGCTTCAGGGGACCTTGTGCAGGTGGGAAAAGGTAGGGGGTGAGGGTAAGGGCGAGGCTCCTGGCTTCTGGTCCATCTGGGTTAGAACTTCTAATAGCAGGCATCACGGGTGATTCAATTTTACCTGGGATGCTGCGTGAGTTCAAGCTCCTGGGAGTCCCTGTTTTTCTTGGTTTTCTGTGGTTGGGTATGGAGCTGCTGCCTGCGACCTGCTCTAGGCTCGGTCCCAAACCCTTTCCTCTTAATTATAAAAGGTCTGAGTGTCACCAAGAGGTCCTGTTATGCCTGGGCTTACACATGCTTCACACTAGGTAGGCAGTAATGAGATTGATTTTAATTTATAAATGAATAAACATCTAATGACTCCCACCTTTTGAAGAGAGAGGTCAGGAAACGTTAAAATGTGCAGTTTCACAATGCTTCTATTGCTCAAACATTTTTCTGACTACAGGAAAACCTGTGGTATGTATGTGCATGTGCACGTGCAATATGTGTGTGTGTGTGTGTTTGTATTCAAGTATGATATTATTTAGTGCCATTACTTATCTTAAAATTTCTTTATCTCTCCAAAAATTCAAATCTATCCTCAAAAGGTTAAAACTGAGACTATTCTAAGGAGTGATGCACAGAACTGGGTGGAAGGCTTAAGACCGAAGGATGACACTCAGGAATGGGGTAGGAACCTTGACCGGGGAGGGCACAGCTGAAATCACAACACAAGCAACTTGGCTCTGAATGCTCTCCCCAGCATGGTCACCATTACCCTTGCTGGCATCAGTTGGCAACTGAACCTTCACTCATTCTTGTTAGATGCATCTTCCCAGTCACAAGTGGTTGTGAGGCCAAGCCATGTGCCATGCACCAGACGCCAGGGTGTGGAGATGTATGCATCCTTTAGGGCTCAATGTAACAAGATCCCTGGAGCACACATGCCAATGAGCAGAGAGAACACTGAGTCTTTAAACTGTACTTTATTTAGAGAGCTGACAATCTGGGAAGGCTGAGGATTAACATTTCCAGATTTATTCATCACCATCTCCAACCACTAGGCTTTATAACTGTTAAAGCATTTTTTATTCCCCTGGTGTGATTGTCATCTCTGAGGGACTGCTAACCTAGGCCTCATCCTGGAAGGTCCTAGCCTCTGTCCAGTCTAATCTAGGCCTAGAGTGTTTTTAGCCTCTGAGACTTACTGCTGATTAAGCTCACCCTTTCTTCTTTCTGCATCCTGGCTGTTTCAACTCAGCTCTTCTGGCTCAAACTCCTCTCCCAGCTGCCTTATTCAATCTGGCTTTTCTCTTGGCCTCTAAATTGCTCTGTTTGCCCTCAAACTAACTCTAGCAATCTTTTCTAATCTTCTGGCTCCTTCTCATTATCTTGCTTGTTCTGTCTTTACCTGTGTCTAGCTTGTTTTCTCGTCATCTGTCTCTGTAACAGTCTCCTGGTAAAACTGCCTCCTCTTCCTCTCTCTGTGCTGCTCTACTCTCCCTCAACTCTATGGTATACTCTGCATGAACTCTACTGTATTTCTGTACTGTATTCCTGTACTGTATTTTCTTCTTCCTGTACTGTCTGTCTCCCCATAAAGTAGCGCCCCTCCCTTCTCTCTTCTCATGAGAGTTGGGCATATCCTCTTCTTCCTCTCCTCTTTCTTCTCATGAGAGTTGAGCATATCCTATTCCGTCAAACCTTTCTCTGCTTTGTCACTTTGTCTGCCACTCAATTATACATCACTTTCAAACCTCTGGGTGCTTCCTTCCACAGACTAACCTTACCTTCCTTGTTTAGGATTAAAGGTGAGTACTAAAGGTGAGTCTATTCCAGCCAGAGGGATTTAAGGTGTGTGCCAAGGGCTGAGCCACACCCTAACTAGAAACAGGTTCAGATATCCTGTAACATACAACAAATGGGAAGAAAGGCAGCTAAGCAGTCTGAAATGGACTTTCTTCCCTGTGGTCGGGTCTCTGATTCCTGGTGCTTCTCTCTGCATTATCATTTATTTGCCCTGCTTGCTGGTCACTGTCCCCAGTGCAGTAGGATTCCCATCCTCCCTGAGCCTGTAGAGCCTGGAATTCCTCTGGAGCACTACCAGAATCAAAGATCTTGTCAGAGCAGTTAGCAGAGAGTACATTTACAGTGTATAGATGTAGTTTCTCTTTTACATTTGAAATACAAATATATACATGTAATATGGAACATAAATGTTTCATTTGTCCCCTCTGTCCACTATCCCCAGTCCAGGGGTCTCACAGGGTCACAACCAAGGGCTTCTATTCAAATCTCTTACAAATGTATTTACATTAAATATTGTCATTATGGACATAAGCTCTGAATTCTGGTTTCACTTATTGTCTGTATAAAGGATGCAGGATGGTTATTTAAAATGAGGCTTTTCTTCCAAGTGCCAGGTAGAGAGTTAGCACCTGTATTAGAATATTGGGGATCCATTTCAGAGCGTTCCCCTGTAGCCCACTGCTCCGAGTGTCCCAGCAAGGGGTAGAGCCTGGATCCTTGGGAAATTCCATTTCCTGCATACTCCGGTGGGAGAAATCCAGAGGTCATCTTTGAAAAACACATACACTTTCCTTTTTTTTTTTTTCCTTTTGACCAATCATGTGGCTTTCCATTCAGTAATCATCTCAAGTTTAACCTTTTGTCTGACTGGGGGAAAAAATGCTACATTATTTAAAATTTAAAAAGCAAACTCAAAACTGAGAAAGCAAATGTTTGGCCCCATTTTGCTAAGGGACTAATGTTTCTGAGCTCCAGGGGGAACTTGTTTCTGCTGACACTATGGCGGCAGTGAGCCGAGGGAAATTCAGGGGACAGATTTTTCTTCATTTTCTTCTCTACATACATGCAGGAATAAGACAGCGGAAAGTGCAAAAACAAATGTAGGCATCATCATCTCAGGATAATTGGTGATAAAGTATGAGTACATCTTATTTTCATTCTATCAAGCTACTTTCTAATTGGGTATCCTTGAGCCCAGAGCTCACTTCTTTGCTTTTTCTCTTGTTAATATCCTCATCCAGGGGCAGGGCCAGTCTACCCAGGAGAGCAATCAAAAGCAAAGACAAGTATATCAGTGTTATCAGCTCATTACATTTTTCTTTTTCTTTTTTTGGCGTTTCGTGCCGTGTGCTGGGAAGTGCTGATTTTGGACCAATTTTGCAAATACAGAACTCTTCTTCTGTGAGAGCCCTGAACTTCTGTCTTTTATAATTAGTCTCCTGCCTTGGTCAGAGCCATTAAAAGGCAGCATAAATTGCCAACACTTGAAGCTGTGACAAGCAGAGCACCTGCCCTTCCACAGTTGCTTCTGAATTGTTGTTTTATTTAGGTTTACCAGAATCATCTGGACTTGTTAAAACACAAGACTCAGCACCTCTTCCACTAGGATCAGAGTAAGTACGTCTGAGGAGCATCCTGGCAATCTGCATGTTCAACCATTCCATGATTTGGGTCTGAAATGGCCTCTGACACCTTAAGCATTGGAGGCTTGGTCCTTCCTGCAGCCATGTTAGGGTTGGAGGAGTATTTTGGGAGATGATTGGCCATGTTGAATCTGACCATACAGATATATTGAGACATGGTCCAAGAATGGAGTCATATGAGGTGCATTCTGAGTGCTTGTGAGGAAACTCCAAGGTGGGGGGAAGGGTAGATAAGAGTCTTGTGACCTCGGTGTCTTCAAAATATGGAAATATTCGAGGAATGTGTCCTTGTGCTCCTCTTAGGTATAGTGGATAGGAGTGAGTTGACTTCAGATCCCTCATTACAACTGGTTATTTTTATCAGTTTATACACTGCTGTGGAAAGACAAGTCTTTACCACATGTGCGCTGCTTGTCCTTGTGTTTGGACACTTTTACTCAGGTGGTTCTGCTTAACCCCTCAGGGTACAAATTGTCTGAGGCTCTGAATTAAGTTAACTATTGCATGACATTCTAGTCAGCCTTACCTTTAGCCTCCATTCTCCCGGGTCTCACCACCTCTAGAGCAGTAAACAAAAATGCATTCATTTTTTTTTTCCTCTGGCCTTTTGTGATGTGATGGAAACTCTGGGAGGTGGGGCCTAGTTGGAGGGTATGTGTTCTTAAATTGTGCATGTTGTTTTCTGTCTCTCCTGTCCTTTTCCAGAATACTCTGCCTCACCACAGGCCCAGAAAAAACTGTCAAGTGAGTATACAGAAGTCTCTGAAGCTATGGGGGGAAATAAACATTTCCTCCAAGTTGATTCCCAGGCAAGTATTTTGTCTCAGCAATCCAAAGCCCACTAACATGCTAGGTGATGCAGAAGTTGCCAGTCTGGAAATGTACCCAGAAAGCCTCTGCTTAGAGAGCTGTCTAGGGATTTAGGCTTCAAAGAGGCATGTAAAAAACAAACAAACAACAACAACAAAAAAAAAAAACAGGGAAAATGGAGAAACAAGAGCAGAATTAATACAGGTTAAATATCACAGGATACATTGAGTTTTGTTTATGAGATGTTAAAAGTCATCTAGAATCTTATCAGTAACTATAAGACAACATTTTATTTTCGAAGTAATTTTTATGATCCTACTCAATGTAGTTTAACAAATTTCTCCCTTTTGTGCAAAATAGCAGTCTAATAGTTTTTTTAAACTATAATATTGCACTTGACAGAAATTGTATTGAAAGACACACACACACACACACACACACACACAGAGAGAGAGAGAGAGAGAGAGAGAGAGAGAGAGAGAGAGAGAGAGAGAGAGAGAGA
>NW_021604578.1:10448992-10584157 GCF_004785775.1 Grammomys surdaster | reverse complement strand
AGAGAGAGAGAGAGAGAGAGAGAGAGAGAGAGAGAGAGAGAGAGAGATTGATTTTAAAGTAGAAAAGGTATGGGTTTCAAAAAACATTTCTAAGGATGTTGCAATAACAAGAATGACTTCCCTGTTGAATGTCATGTATAAAGCAGGCTTTGCTTACATTTTAGGTCATCTTGTATAAATGGTCAGAGTTGCTTTTATTAAGACCATTCCCTTCAGGATATGGGTAGTCCTTTCAGGCTAAGGCTCAAGAGCTTGGCTTAAGGAGTCCATTTTGGACTTGTGTCTCAGCTCTGTTGTTTAGGCAAATTATTCATTGGCTGTGAAGAATCAGTGTTAGGCTTCACTGGTGTCTCTATTCTAAATTTATTCCAGTGTCTTTATTTTCCGTGTCCTCTTTTCTTTGATACTAATTGGCTAGCTTTCTTTGTGCACTGTGAGGTAAATGCCTCAATCTTATTTATGGTTTTGTGTTGTCTAATGTGTTTGTCAGGTTTCGCATGTTCCTCTCAGGACAGCATTAGAGCCTCCAGTGAGCTTGATGTTCATTCTCCTTAGGTGTCAGCTTGAAACATATTCTGTTTCTCTTTTGTTTATTTTTAACCTGTGGGTTTTATGGAGGTTTGATTTTTTAAATTTTGACAGTGAGTGCTAATGTTTTTAGGGTTCCTATTCTTCTCTGCCTTTCTCATGTCCTCTCCTTTCTTGTCATCTTGTCATGGTGCTGGGGACTGAACTCAGCTCTGCACACATTCGTCAAGTGCTTTATTTTATCATGGAGTCATTCTCTTAACCTACTTCAGATTCATTATCTTTCAAATAAAAGCGTGTATGGCAGGACTAGATAAGCTAAAGCAACCGAGTTCTTAGGCACCTCTGGCAGGATCTGATGTCCATACCTCTTGATATTCCCTTTTCATTTATCCAGGATCAAAAAGGTAAAAGCAAGCAAGCAAACAAACAAGCAAAAATACAGACAACAAAACAAAACAAAAACCCAAAACCCAACCCACACAGCTTACTTTCATGGACAATAGTGGAGCCTGGGAAAAGACCATTCTGGTCCTCAGCAGTCATGAGGCATTTGTAAATTAATAAGTTCTTTTTTTTTTAAATCAAATCATAATTTTTACTTATTCACACAGGGGTTATAAACACAAAAAGGTAGAATGTGGGGAAGGGGATGATACCGGAGCATGGGTGTTCAGGGGAAGTACAGATATCTTTCAGAACAGGGTATCAGCTGGGTGAAGGAGGTTCAGGGGACAGGTCACTATGACTCTGCCTATGATTCACTTGTCCTTATCTAAGTTGGTATTATCTGCCAAGGCTATCTATTTACAAAGTCTATGACTACTCAGGCTGGTAAATTTCCACAAAAGCTGCCTGTTTACAATAGCTTATAGCCCTCTGTTTCAATGTTTTTCCACAGAAACCCAAGACTTGGTGTTAGTATACATGTATGACAGGCCTATTGCTAATTTTAGGCCTATGGCTGATTTTAGGCCTTCAGTGTGTAAGCAGGGCTGCCCCTGACATATCCTCCCTTCTCTAAGTATAGAAGGGCCGTGGTGATTCTAATCTTGCAAAGGTGGGAATAGAGGCCTGACCTTCAGTAATGAAGGGGACCTTGTGATGGCTCCGGTCCCCCTGTTGTTGTCCAGTGAGACATGAGAGCCATACCCATCCCGATGTCTTTTACCTGGAGAGGGGATATTTTTGACATCAACCCCTATGCAGTCAGGCTTGTCCCTCAGGGAACCCAGAGAAATATTTTTAACTATTATTTATATTCCCTTGCAGTGCTTAGCCTCACAGCCTAAGCATAATAGCAGGAAAGCTCCAATACAAGGAGGGCACTCATACCCTAGAAAGAGCAAGAAAATAATCCTCTTCCAACAAACCCAAAAGAAGATAACCACACAAACAATGCCTCCACTATTAGCAAAAATAACAAGAAGCAACAATCCCCTTTCCTTAATATCTCTTAACATCAATGGACTAAATTCCCCAATAAAAAGGCATAGGCTAACGGACTGGATATGCAAACAGGACCCAGCTTTTTGCTGCATACAGGAAACCCACCTTAGCAACAAAGACAGACGCTACCTTAGAGTAAAAGGTTGGAAAACAATTTTTCAAGCAAATGGTCCTAAGAAACAAGCTGGAGTAGCCATTCTAATATCAAATAATATTCTTACGTTACTGCTTTAGCCTGTGACGGTCTTCAGACTTGTGAATATATTCTTTATTTTAGGGCTTACTTTCCACTGCTACATAAGTACAGCAACAGCCATGAGAAAGTTTGACTTTAGTTATTATTTAAAGGACCTTGAGTCCTAAAGTTTCAGATAGTCATCTTTACTTTTTATTTTAAAACAAGAAACACACTTCTGTACATTATATGTATACTGACTGACGTGATCTTTTACCTTATAAAGTTTTGATAATGCTGCATCAGTATTGTATTTTATTGAAGACACAATAAAATATTTCCTTATGAAATATGACTATTGTTTTGATTAAAATTATAACATGTCAATTGAGCCATTCAAATGGTTCAAAGTGAAACTTTCTCACCTGGTCTCCCCAAAGTCAGAGTAAATAATATATACCAGATGGAGCTTGACTTTGTCTAGTACAAAGATAAGCAAGGGTGTTGCATGGGAGGTTCAATTTGGTGTGCAATGTTTGGGGGAAGATGTACAGTAGAGTAATACGCATTCTAAAGTTCTGTTTTAACCAGATTCTCTTAACATATTTCACTGTCACTTGCAGGGTTAGCTGGGTTGGTAGCATGGGCAGCCAGGACTGAGAACCACTAAGGAGCTAATTTAGGATATTCCATTTTCCGTCTCTCACTTACTTGGATACCCTCTCCCCCACTCTTCTTTGTCCTCTGTGGCCATTTTAAAGGATGCAAGGCTTGAGCTGCAAAATTCTTTGGAAATCCCTTGAGAAGTTAACTGTATTTTCAAGTAATATGGCCAAACAAGTTGAAAGCAGGAACTCAGACACAAACCTACAATGTAATGATTATAGTATTTACCATATCAAAAAAACCAAACCATACACACAATACCAAGAAACTAGCAGAACTAGCAAAACTCTTTGCTTCTGTTACAATAGGAGCTACGAATGGATGTCGAAAACAATGAAGTTAGGAGCAAGGGTCAAGATCACTAAAGTCTACCATGATAAAATTGAAGACAGAGACAGGTTTTTATGAGGAACAAAACTTTCTCTAACAGGACATGGAACAAAAACGTAACAAAGAAAGAAAACGCAGCACATAAAGGAAAAGATACAGGTGACCAATGGCTGATGTTTTCTCCAGGGATGAGCCCCCTGGTATATTGGGCAATCCAAAGGGGTCAGCCTTGAACACATGTACATAAGAGCAACACTAAATGTTCTCAGCAGGGTGTGTGTGTGTATGTGTGTTGTACATATGCATATGTTTCTACTACTAATTAAGTGGTCACGACTTTGAGAGAGAGTGGGAACGTGGAAGGAGTTGGAGGGGGAAGAGGAAAGGACGGGGATAATGTAAATATAATACTTTGAAAGAAATACTATACAATTCCATTTAAAACACTATAAATGTTACCTGATAACAAAAATTTTGAGACACGTTATTCTGTAAAAGAGCCTATATTCCACACGTAACAATAAAGTCATATTAACTTTTATCTTAAAACTTGACAGAGAAGAGAAAACTTGATTTGTGCAGTCAACAGAAAAGCTATAAGGTCAATCTGAGCTGGATTCCTACCAAGTCATTTATTTTGTTAATTACTGTCATCTTTTTTTAGAATTTGTGTTGAGGTTTATTTCATTAAATGATGTTGAATGACTTTTTCACAGTCATAGCCCTACAGTATTTACTGAGAATCAAGTAGAACATACAGCAAACACTAAAAAGTCTTTCTAATTAGATGTTTTAGAGAAGAATGTCATTGTCATTTGATGTGGTGATTAAAGAGGATTCAGCTACAACTCCAGGGAGAGAGACTTCTAGACTGTGTCCAGAAGTTAATCAACAACTGTTTTATTGTTTCTTAGTTTAGTTTTAAGTGGCTGTGGTCTCTATTACCTTCTGGAAATCTGTATTTTCTTGACATTCTTTGAATTTAAAAAAGTATTCATGATATCTATTATTTTACATCTATATCTAATAGTATCTAAAGTGTTCTATATGTAACAAATATTCTATATGTACATTTATAGTAATTCCATAGTAATATATTTAAACACATTAGAATTTATTGTATTCATTTAATACAACTTATATTTTATATTATTCAGATGAAAATCAAAGATGTTTCTTTATCTGATTTTAACCACCTAACCATTTTACATACAATGTAAACTAAATGAGGTGAAACTTCCAAGACTACAATTCAGCCGTAACATACTTGCAGCTAGGCTACAATTCATTCAAGTAAACAGAAAGCTGCTTAGGCAATTACCCCAGTCTCGATAAAATATCATCACTGTGATTTAAATGTGAGATTAGCTAATGTAAGTAGCAATTAGAATTAGATTTAGCTTGTACACTTGGAGTCATGATGGAAAACCCCTCTGGGGACTCTCACTGCATCCAGAAGAAGTATGAGAAAGGAAGTAGATGCCTCTGTGTATGTCTCCTGTGCTACGACACTTCACGATGTCCTCAGGGAGAAAACAATTAGATGAGCAACGTGGAAAAAAAAAAGGCACATAAAGAATTCAATTATTTTCAGGTTACTGTTTTTCCCCCTCAGTAAGAATAGCTAAACAGAAGCCTGTATTGAAATAGAATAGTTCTTACTATTCTTAGTTTTAAAATGGCACTGCATATAGTTGATGGCTGTAATAATGATGATGTAACCTTACTCAGAGGTCTTCATTTTGAAGAGTCCACTGTTTTTTGAGTCTCATTTGCCTCTGACTTTATGTGCCCATGCTCCTAAAGAACAGTGGCCCTGGTGACTGCCAAGGGCCTGTGTTCCTGGCCATACTTGATGGCATTAACCATCCATCTGTCTTTAGAATTCAGCCTAAAAATTGTGTTTCTATATGCAAAATTTGCTTAGCTCTCAGCCATGCTTGTCTTTACTCTTAGCACCAATGGAAAAAATATTAACACACACGTGATGAAGTCTCAGATTCACAGATGCATTGTCTCGAGGACCTGCAGAGACCATCTGCTTCAGCACAGTTTATCCCTGAGGATAAAGGGCCCTGGGAGATGAAGGTGTGCTGGAGAGCTCAGCCCTCCATTTCCAGATAGGGAATCAGGACAGCCCTTGGCATTTCTATCCCACATAGATGCTTGTGACCTCCAATGAGCTTGCCTTTGCCATTGTTTTGTAATCATTGCACATTAAGTCACACTCAACAAGGAACAGCCTTCAGGCACTCTCACATAGCAGCTTGTTAGCCAATTATAGGGCATCTGAGAAAAATGGTCCACTAACCTCTCACAAACAAATTTCATTAAAAACAAAGACAATGCAGAGTGACATAAACACGAAGAAAACAGCCTCCCCTTTTTTTCAATAAAGATTTTGTGACTCAGTGGGCCGAAATCTTGGTTGTATTTAGGTACCAGTTGGAAATACTTCATGAACTAGATGTGGAGTCCAATGGAGGAGTTAAGAGAAGGAGCTGAAGGGTATTGCAACCCCATAGGAATAACAGCAATATCAACCAAACAGACACCCCCCCCAGGAGCTCCCAGGGACTAAACTACCAACCAAGGAGTACACATGGAGGGACCCATGGCTACAGCTGCATATGCAGCAGAGGATGGCAGTGTCTGGCATCAATAGGAGGAGAGGCCCTTGGTCCTGTGAAGGCTCAATTCCCCAGTGTAGGAGAATGTCAGGGAGATGAGGTAGGAGTGGGTGGGTGGGAGGGTGAGGACCCTCATAGAAGCAGGAGGAGGGAGGATAGAATAGGGGGATTCCAGAGGGGAAATCTGGAAAGGGGATATCACTTGAAATGTAAATACATAAAATATCCAATTTTTTTTTTAAAAAAACGCCTTTTAAAGGCAGTTTTATGGAATTATAATCCACATACACTTATATATGCTCAGAGTACATTTATTCGGTTTAGTACACTCAGAGCATTGTGAAAACATCTCTACAATCTAATTATAGAACAAGTGATACCCTAAAAGAGACCCTGTACCCATTGGAAGCATGCTCTATTTCTACTTGCTCCCCACTTTTTGTCTCCAACCTTAGGCAGCCACCTGTCGACTTCCTGTAGAACTGCCTGCTCTTGACACCCATGTAAGTGAACGCCTGCTGCACTCTGTGATCGTTTGTGATGGTTTTGGTTTCATTCACTTACCAAGGTTCATCTTCCTCTTGCTGAGCATGTCACTGTACGCATACAACTCCATTTTATGTCTCTGTTCATCACCTGAGTGTTTTTCCTGTTTTGTCTAGGAGTGATGCTGCTGTAAACAGTTATGAGTACATGTTCCTGTGGCTTGCATTTTCATGCTTCTCGTGTGTGGGTATGTTTCTGGAAGCAGGATTTCAAGGTGATACGGCAGCTCTATGCTTAAAAACTTGAAGAACTCTCAGGCAGTTTTACACTCTCACCAGCCACATATGAAGGTTTCCACTTAGTGACTGCCTCATAAAACATAGTTTATAGTGATACATTTTTGGCAGAAACATTGTGATCCATTATTACTAGCTACTTGCTTTGTGAGAAGTTCTGTGAGACACTGTAACACTAATATTATTAATGCACTTTTGGGACAAATTTGAACTTGCTAAGGAGTCTTTCCCAAGGAATTCTGTATCAACCGGTTTTCAGTAAGAGAACAAAATTATAATAGTAACTTGACAGGGAAGATTTAATACAAAGAAGTATAAACTAGTAAGTTGGGACTAACCACAAGAGTGATAAATTGAATATGAAAAAGCACAGTAATAAATTTCTGCATCTGCTGGGAAGAGTGTTGGTCCTAAGAACATTAATTACAATGGCTCCCAGAGCTTTGACAAAACCTCAGAAGCAGAGTCTTTTGTGATTTCATTCTGTTATGGCTTTTGCTGCCCTGTTGTCTGGGGTTACAGCTCTCTGTAACTTTCCCGTGGTAGAACCAAGAAAGAGGACATACATAGGTTTCCAATGAAATGCAGATTCCTGGCTAGTTTTCTGTCTACTTGACACAAGGTAGTGTTTTCTGGAAAGAGGAACTCAATTGAGGAAACACCTACATCAGATCAGCACGGAGGCAAGTCTGTATGGGCACATATTCTTGCTTCATTGCTTGGTTGCTTCCTTTCCTCCCTCCCTCCCTCCCTCCCTCCCTCCCTCCGTCCCTCCCTCCCTCCCCCCCTCCCTCCCTCTCTCCCTCCTTCCCTCCTTCCCCCCTTCCTTTCTTTTTTTTCCAAGGGGAGAAAGAAGTTTATTTTTTTTTTTACAATCCTCAGTTACAGTCTGTTGTTTTGGGAATGTGAAGGTAGGAATTCAAGTAACTAGTCACAATCACATCCATGGTCAAAAGCCAAGAGAACCACATGCACCTGTGCTGTCTACATGCTTGTTCTCAGTCAGCTTTCTTCACTCACATGAAATGGTGCTTGCCACATTCAGTGTGACCACAATCATCCCTAGCTAGGGTTGCCATCCAATCTGATCTAGGGAATCCCTCAACTGAGACTGTCTTCCTAGATGGTTCTAGATTGCAACAAGTTGACATTTAAAACCATGACAATCATATGGCATTTTCTTGATTAATGATTGATATGGGAGGACCCAGACCAATGGGGGTAGTGCCACCCCTGAGACAGGTTCTTGTATGGTATAAGGAAGCAGGCTGAGCAAGCCATGGGGAGCAAGCTAGTAAGCAGCATTCTTTCCTGGCTTTTGCTTCAGTCTCTACTTCCAGATTCCTGCCAAAAAACAAAACAAAACAAAACAAACAAACAAAAGAACTAAAACCAACCAACCCCCCCCTAAAAAAAACAAAACCCTCTTTCCTTTCCAAGTTGCTTTTGATGATGATGTTTTATTGCTGCAGTAAGAACCTTAAGATATCCATCAAAACTTTTTAAAATGATTTATTTTTGTGCATGTATATGCATATGTGTTTGTGCATGTCTCTGTGGGTATGTGCATTTGAGAATGTTCATGAAACCAGAGAAGGGCATTGGATCCTTTGGAGATAGAGTTACAGGGGGATACAGTTATAGCTATGAGTCACCTGACATGGGTGCTAGAAACAGAACTCTGGTCCTCTACCAGAGCTGTAAGTGTTCTTTACTAGTGAGCTTTCTCTCTAGGCCTTCTGTGAAAAATGTCATGATGTACAAGTCTTGTGTCTTTCATAGCACAAAATGATATTTGGAATGCGAAGAATTTCTTAGGCTTGAGTTTCACATATACTTGTTATTGAGAAACTGTAAAGTGAATATGTAGAATAAGGAAGAGTTTCTCCTAATAAACACACAATAATTGGTGTATGTCAGTGTTCTTGAGGCATATAATTGAGCATGTAGATATGTAGATTATATATAATTCTTCTCCACCATTTCTACCTTTCTAGGTTTTTATACACTATGATTATTTAATCAACAAACCCCATAACTGTAAGACTCCATAGAAGATGAATAAGCTAGCAAATTAAATCCAGAATCTTTAGTAAATATGGATAATTTGTAAATCTCCTGAGTCTCTGGAGCATGTTGAAAATTTTAGTTCAGTATTGTGGCCAAGTGGCAACAAAAAGTAGTTCTAATAGTCACTGGTCTCAATAAGAATGTGTGACTAGCATTTCAAACCAGCCCCCCTGTATGATATCATAGGCATTTTGTTTGCTTTGCAAGGAAATGTTGTTCTCCTTGGGCTAATGGGGAGAGAAGCCTACTCCTTTTGGTAAGGAAGATTCAGAGATACTTGTGGGTATATGATGGTTGGTTTTATTTAAATATAATCAGTTGTTCTCATTCAGCATATCAGGGATCCATTCTTTCCATGTAAGTGCCTCATTTTGGTGCAGAGACTTTGGAGAGATGTAAAGTGAAATGAAGAAATTAACTGTTCTACATTATTAAATTGTATCTTTGATTTTTTTGACAAAATAAGCACTGTGGCTATAAGAGATAGAGATAGAAATAGATAGATAAATAGACAGATAGATAGATAGATAGATAGATAGATAGATAGATAGATAGAATCTTTCTAGAATTACTTAAAAGATGACCTTAACAGTGTTAAGAACACAGCCTTGTCCATTTTTTTGTGGACACTTAGTGAACTTCATCTACCCCATCTTCCTTGTGATCACAATTACTAATCATGATAGGCAAGCACCATGTCCACTGACCTCCCATTTGCAACACATTTCTTGCAACATAAATTTATTGAACTTAGCACACGTGGTAGTATAATTAATTATGATGCTATTGCATTAAAAGGTTGGTAGTATCCCATTATTGTTAGTTTTCTGTGTCAAGGTAGTAGACCCACAGTGGATAGTGATTTTATAAAATACTGATTAAAGTGTTGGGATAAAGTTTTTTTGTTGATTTTTGAGTGAAAGTGATTACCCTGGAAAGTGGGGGGGGGGGGGGGGCCCCCCCCCAGAAATCTCAATAAGTTTCTAGCCTGGCCTATAGATTTCAAGCTCAAAATTGAAATCTTAACTAGTATGAGTTTTTAGCCCACTGGTCTACCTACAGATTTCAAATTGTCTAGTTCTTCTCAATTGTTTGAAGCAAAAATTTAAAACATTCTTCCTTCTCTTTCACTATACTCACATGTACCTATACAAGCAAAAATATATCCTCTTTTCTCTTTTCCTCTCTCTTCTGCCCTCCTTCTCCTCCTCCTCCTCCTCTTCTTCCTCCTTCTCCTCTCTCTCTCTCTCTCTCTCTCTCTCTCTCTCTCTCTCTGACTAGTAAGGAACTCAACATTGCTTGAGACTAAGGACACAACTCATGAGCCCACAATCCCATGTTTTCAGTGATAATGACTCCTTATTAGTCAGGAGGTGGACCTGCATCTATAATATGACCAGGGAAAAGGTAATATAGCATGTAGAGAGTAGCTACCAATTTGTAAGGATGAATTTGGGTATCTTGTTTTATTTGTTTATATTTTGGAGTCTTGCTATGTGGCCCAGGCTGGTTTTAATTAGGCTACATTGTCACCATACCTTGTTAGACTCAGAACTCTTCAGAGAGCTAGGATCAATTCACTGGATAGCAGAGAGGTCTGCTGAAGTGTAGTACAGGGCTTCCAAGCAAGATTATACCATTGTTATGGTAAGAACTTCCGGAGCCAGTCATCAGTGTGCACAAGAATCTGCCTACCAGGGAGGTGTTCAATGAAGGTCCACTTTCTGGAGTGCTGCTTGAAGTCTCAGTAGGGTGAGTGTCTTTGCATGTCCCATACATCTCCATGGCTACAACACAGGAGCCAGAGAGAATGCATGCTAGAAACAGAAAACTCCTGCTATTCAGGTGTATCCGAAGGACTGAGTGTCAAGTATTATGAAGCCATTGGTCAACTTTGGGAGTATTGCTTCATACACATTGCCTCTTTAGGGCTGTCACCTCTCCATCTAGCTTGACTCGAAACAAGACAAGTGATTTCTTACTGCATACAGGGCAGCTTTGACCCCAATTGAACAGATGACTTAAGAAATGAAGCTGACTCAAGGCAAAGAATGACACTTGTTAATTGCCACTTTGGCTTTGATGTTGCCGTATGCTCTGGCATACTGGCTACAAACCTGTATGAGAACCATAAGCTGTATTACAGACTGAAACAAGTCATGACTACTGTTCCTAACACCTTATTGTGTAGAAGTGCATTTTGATTTTTATGTGTTTGTGTAATAATTTGCCAAGTAGTAGACTTTTTGATGTGGTAGATGAATGCTGTGATCGAATTACACTGAAGTAGACAGGCTCTTAGTAACGTCCATTCTGTCTTTTGGCTTATATATAAATACTATAATGGTTATATATTTTCTTCATCCTGTTTATGTGCCTTGATATGGAGTACAGAATGTCGCTGTGTCCCCGTCTTTTCTTACCTCTGCCCTAGGAAACGTCTCTCTCTCTAGCTAGTAGTACAGTGGCTAAGACATTTTATAAATATTTTTCAAGATTTAGTTCTTACCCCCCAAAACTCTTCAGGAATGAAGGCCAGGCCTAGTTAGGCCTAGTAGTCTTTCTATGTCTATTTACTCTTCCTTGAAGACTGTGAATAAAAAACTGGATTTTAAAGCAAATACAGAGAAAAATGAACCAAAAGTAACATCTCACAACTGTCTTTTTTACCTGTTTACTGATAGATCATAAAATGGCTGTCCATTTGAAACATTCACTAAGTAATTAAAATCCTAACAGTTATAAATTGCGTATCTTTACGTACCCTGTTGCATGTCATATATTAAACCCCATTATTTGAAGAAATGAGAATAGGTTGTTGCCACTTCCTCTTAAGCATTTTCTCTTGAACTTCAGATGTTTGAGTTGGATGCAGACTATGAAACAAGCTCATCTCTTAAAAGTGTCAGACAGACGTGGTAGATTTCTTTCTTGGCTCCCATGGAAAAAGTAAACACAACATAAAATGCCCATTAAATTTTAGAGGTTAAGAATATGCTTTATGTACTTTATGCTAAGAAAATTTCCAAGTTGTATAAACTTGCATATTGTAGTGAGTGATGACCATCTGGAACAACAGCAGAGTGGATGACAAGTTCAAGAACACAAAGGTGAAAAGCTGTTTGCACTGAACTGAATCTCCTCCCAAGTCTAACTTCTTCATTGATATATTTGATTAAAAAAAAAAAACCATCCAAAGTGTTATGCAGTTTCTCAGATCTTGCAGACATGTAGAACAATCCTGAATTCTGTCAGCCAATTCTGGCTTAGCATGGGGACTCTTAGTCCAGGTCAAAAAAGTTACAAGTGCTGAAGCAGAAGATGATAAGATAGGCTTATTGTGAACATGACTATTTTCCATTTCAAAAAAGGGAGATAGTTTGTGTTATTTTGAGAACTGTGAAGTAGGAGAAGATCGGCATTTCATACTACTAAAATAGAATCCTCTGGGCCCCGCATCTTCCTTATTCCTTGGCCCTAATTCTTTGTAAAAGAAAAAAAAAACAGTTTGTCTTTTTTCTTTTAATGGCATAATCTTAGAGGAGTACTTGTCTTTAAATGTGGTTATGGTAAACAGAGAAAATAGCTTATTTTGTGAAATAAGAATTCTTGAAAAAAAACCTCTAACTTTCCTTTCTTCTTTTTTTCTATCTTCACTCCTTGTTTTTACATGCTGAAGATGGCCAGAGGGTTTTATGTAGAAAGATGTGTTGTCCCTTACCTTTCATTGCATAAATCTGTGGAACAACTGGTCTTGAAGGAAGATAGAGTGGAGGAGAAATGTTGGACAGAGGATTTGAGAGTACTGCACCCCCAGAGAGTAGTGCCTGTGGATTGGATATGTGTCAATGCCTTGTAGGTGGGGCAGAGGCTCTCGAAGGGCCAGCTACTCTTTGAGTGACAACCATCCACTATCTGGCAAAGCACCTAGGCTGGACAATATAATTCAGTGTTCTGAGACCATGATAGACCAATGACCAGACTAGAGATATAATCTTAAATGTATTATTCTCTGATCCCCTATGCTCTTATATTTACTGGTGGATGGGCAAGATGGTAGCCTGGAGATGACTGGGACTGAATTTTCTGTAACCATAATGGAAAATAGTTCTTTTTTTTCTTAAAAGTACAGAATACGGAATTCTATGAACATATAGATTGTGGAAAGGACCCACACTTGTACGTGTTACAAAAGATAGACAAATGGATGCTGTCTTCTCCACCTACTCTATACTGAGCATGAAATGGTGTGATCAGGCCAATTTAAGGCAAGTTAGTTTTCTGTCTGAAACTAGAAGAGAAAGTTCTGTAAAAGGAAGTTAAAAAAAAACTCAACCACATAACACAAGAAATGTTTGCTGGTCCACTAGTTTCTGTTAATTACTATGAATTTGGATAAGGTGTAGTGGGCTTAAAAGTAGTCTCTTCCCTTGAGGAAGCAAGAGCAACAGAAAGAGCTTATAAATCAAATCAATAAAGCATTAATGATGCCAATAAAAGTTCTGATGGGTGTGGCCAGGGATAGTCTTGGATGGTCCATCTCCAGCATTGTGAAAGAATTAGGTTTTAACCTTACCTCATGGGGCAAACATGACAGGCTTATGTCCAAAACATGGTGAAGAAATAAGCATCTTATTCCTTGTTTGAAATGTGAGTTTCTCCATTATTAGACATGTTTATGTTTCCTTGAAGCTGTTTTGTAGGCAACAGATCTGGAAAATTTCTCATTACAATAATCTGAAGATTTGGGCATAGATAATTTTTATATTCTGAAGCTCAGCCTTTGTTTTTCTATTAGAAAAGAGCCTGTAGAGCATCACTTTGTAGAAAATGTCAGAATAAAGTGTCAGAAATCTTGAGGACTCCCTTGAAGAAAGCAAACTCAGAGTCAGCTCATCTTAGTTGAGAACAGAAATGTCCTTGGGGCTAAGAAATCAATAAACAAACATCCATCAGTCTTTCTAAGGCAATAATTCTGATTATTTTAAATGGAAAAAGGAACTGTACTTCAAACCACTGTGCTTAAACTCTCTCCTATAATTAGGTTAAAGAAAAATTAGAACACAGTCTCACTATGTACCTCATGTTGACCTCAAAACCTTGACACTTCGGCCTCACCCTTCCTTACTGAGATTACAGGCATAACACAATGCCTGGTTAAGAAACTCCACAGAGTGTTTAAGACCATGAGAAGTTGTCTTTACCATAGTGGAACAAGGAGCACAGCAGAGGGGTCTCCATGCACTGATTGATCTGGCAGGAGATAAAATTCCAGAAATTAAGTAACATGTAGGAAATTAAGGTACCATGGTGCCTGCTGTAGTACCAATGGTTCTCTGTGTACTTGAAGGTCCTGGGCAATCTCTTACCTTTGTAGGATTACTTTTCATCATCTGCACTCAAGAGTATTGGATAAAAGACCTTTAAAACTCAAAAGCAGGGGCATATTAGTGTAATACCAGGTAATCACTGTCCCAGTGATCATCCAAGAAGAGAGCAAAGTCAGCAAGAGAAAATTGGGTCATTCGAAGAATTGACTTTTAACTAGAAGATCAGGAATCTCACTTAACATCTGTGCATCCCGTTCATGTATGAATGTTAGAATACCAAGATGTGCAGAGAGGAGGATGCTCCAAGAGACCAGTTAAAGGGTGATGGTGGTGGTGGTGGTGGGCATTCTTGTGATTTCTGAACTATCCAAAGAGCCTCAGAGTCATCAACATGCCTTTCTATGCATGACTGTGTTTTCTCTAGTTATTTGACAGCTACAAATTGGGCTGTAGTTTTTAAGACAGACAAGAGAAACAAGTGAAAGTACCACATAGAATGTTTTATAGCAACACATCTTTAGATCTAATTACTATATTTAGAAAACAGGGAAAGAGAACTTGCCTGTAGTAATTATTGAAGATACGCATATTTTCTCAGGAGGAGAGTGCTATTTTGTCATACTCACACACACAATTTTGCTATAAAGATAATGGAAAGTGCAAGTTTTCTTGAAATAGAAGAGGAGTGGAGATTTGGGTCCACATGATCACACACAAGCAAATTCTGATTTTCTAGGCTAGTTGATTCCCTACCAAGGTAAGAAGAGAATCAAGAATGAATGAGAGCTTAAATATAAACTAAAATGAAAGACCCATTGTGTCAAAGGAAGTGCATGCTTCGTACCATAAACCAGGAACCCCAGACTTGGGAGCTTATAGGTCCCAGGAATTAATCTATTACTGTTATTTTGATTTCCTAAACTTACTTAGTATCTACCTGCCCTCTGAGTCCAAATCCCCATACCACAGACTAGTGTGGCTCAGAGTCTTCCTCATCGAAGAAGCTTCTTCGTGGAATGGATGGCAGTTAATGTAGCAACTCACAAACATACCAAAGTGCAAAAAATACAAGTCTGTGAAGAGCTCAGTCATAAATAGGACTTGTATATTGTGCTCTGTGGGTACATTGTATGGAGGTATGTCCATATATTTAGTAATTAATTCTGAACCAGGAGAGAGCTAAATCCTGGTAGGAATTTAGTATTGTCATTTCTGTGGCCCATCACTGGTCTCATATTTTGTAAATAGTTGATTATTTTTTCCTTATCTGCCTAAGGCAATCTAGAATTGTATCTGGTTGGCTATAATAAAGATCTGAGGGCCAAGAGCTGGACAGTAGTAAGTGGAGGGAGAAGCTTCCAGAAGAGTGAGGAATTCTGGGAAAAGGAATTAGAGGCAAGAATTTCTGCCATTGGGCACAGAAGTAAACAGACATATCAGAGCTGAGTAGAGAGGTAGACTTAGCTGCTTAGCAGATGTAATGCCAGGATTAGTCAGTTTATAATTGTAGGGAAGCTGCTCAGCAAAAGGTCTGAAGTGTTAAAATATGAATAAACTTCTGTGTCCGAGAAAGTCCCACTGTAATACTTCCCACAAGGCTCAGGGAACATTAAGGAATAGAGGAAGGTGGGGGGGAGATTATAAGGGCAGAGTTTGTGAAAGACTAGGGCAAGAGTTCTGTATTCATGAACTCACAGTAGCTACAGTTGTTGGCACAAGACCTGTACAATTTCAAGGCCTGCAACATTCTAGCATGGACGGTTGAAGGGCTCATAACCCTCTACCCCTAGCTGAGAAGCTAGTAACAGCTGATGGCTTCTTGGGGCTGTGAGAGTAAGTTCCATTTAGGAATATGGTTCATGGTAGTTCAACCATGTGGATGGCCTTGCAACTGTACCTATATGGGAAGCTCTAATTAGAACCTGAAAGTTACTAAAGAAATTGCAGATGACTTTGCAAATGACTTTGGGAGGAGGCTTGGAAGTTGGACTCTGGAAGAGTTAGTAGAAATAGTGGGGAGTAAATATGATAAAAATTAGTAAATATGTAAATAAAAATATGAAGTTTGTTATAAATCTGTAAAACATAACAGTAACAAAAAAGTAAACTGAAAAGGCAAGGTTTTCAAGAGTGCAGTCGTCAACTGTCTCCACAGCAGGACTGACTCTTTAGACTGGGCACCATGAAGGATGCTCTGGCTTTGGAATGAATGTGTGTGTGTGTGTGTGTGTGTGTGTGTGTGTGTGCACACACGTGTGTGGGGGTGGGTGGGGCTTATAGTGAATTCATAAGGAAAAGGTAGAGGAATTGGGGGAAATAGCTGACTTCATGAAGGTTGGTTGGTCATTTGTGATTAACCAACTGAATTACGAAGTGGACTCTTAGCCTGGAGAGAGCTTTGTTGGCGAACTGGGTGTAATTGTTTTCTAGGCTGTACAAGGTGAACGTCCCTTCTCTGAAATGCTTCTGACCACAAATGTTTGCAGTTTCACAAGTCATAATATATACACACACATGGAACCTAAACTTAAACATGAAATCTTTGTATTCTATGTCCACCTTTTTCATATTTCCTGAGGCTAATCTTACATGATATGTTTTGGTATGCTTGTGTTTGAGCTCTGATCACAATCATACATAATATGTGGAATTTCCTACATGTGGGATCATGTTAATATTAAGAAAATTTATATTTTGAAGCATTTTAGATTCTGATGTCTGGATTAGGGATTTTAAAGCTGTAAAGGGTGAAGGATCATTAAGAAAAAACCATCTTCCTTGTAAGTTTATGTTTCCATCTTTCAAATTCTTCAACTTTAGATTGACACATGTAATTGTGCTTGTTTCTTGAACATAATGTGATATTTTAATACTTGAATATGTGTAATATTATCAGGTCACACCTATTCCCTTCCTCGGCCATTCCTTGTGTATTTCTCATTTGTAGTATATTACATCATAGAGTACAATGTAGTGGAATCTATGAGTTTCTTCTTCCACCATTTTGTGCTCCTTGTGTATCTGAAGACTTAACAAGAGTCATTTGTTCAGACTGGTGCAGAACAGGATCCCACGGAGAGAATGTGCTCTTTCTATAGCCCAGTTTTCCTTGTCTTCCTACCATTAGCTTCCTGAGAATCCATGGAAGTCCTGCTAACCAGTCTGGCTGCTTCCCTGCAGTGTGCTGAACCTTGTGCCTTGGGAAAAAATTGCTACCCAGGATGTGGCTGGAAAAGCTGAAATCATTACTTTGCCCCTGTGTTTGAGTTTCTAGAGAAGACTTTCACAGTAAGGAAGTGTGTATTTTTAGAATTATCATGTTCTGTTTCAACATTGCAAATGTTCATTTTAAACTATCTATTTTTAGTGAAGGTTTGATGACCCACATAGGGAAACTAGTTTTAAATGATCACCTTTCATTCCTGGCTTAACAAAATACTCCCAAGACTGACAATGGTAATTGTAGCTACACCTGGTGAGGGGAATTGACAAAAGAGAATTTTCATGTCTCCAGCATAGCCTGAGCATGCATGCTGGTGAAGTCCGTCTTTACCATCAACCACGCCTGCTCAAGCTCCACCCTCTCACAAGGACCTGGCTCTTGCAACATGGCTTCTGTGGGCAAGGAGTGGGAGGGAGTGGTCTGACTGCTCTAATGTCTGCATGGCAAGCACACAGATATCATGTTCATATTTTCTGAAGTGTCACTAAGGAAAGAGGATCTCTTTGTATCCTTTGTAGGTATGTACGATGGTGGGGGACTAGAATCTGATGAAATTTCTTAAGAGTATTTGGTAATGGATGTTACTTTCCTTCTTCACTCTTTTACTTCTGGTGGGACATGTCCCTAAGCCATGACTAGGGGCACTCAAGTGGGGCCAATTAGAGCGCTGGTACTGGAGTCCAGGTTGATGAGGACATGGCTTCGCCTGCTAGTGAGAGACTGGGAAATTCCTATGTGTCACTAAAAATGCTCTGAGATAGAAATTATAATATCATACACATTCATGTGTCTATTCAGCAATGGCTTATTGATTGATTGAAGGATAATCACGGAGCTTGGCAGGAATCTAGTGAGAGAGTGGTACTTCTACAGTTTTATATACCTTTGAATCCTCTGGGACTTGTGCTGAAATGCAAATTTCCATTCTGGGTCTTTAGTTGGGAGGGGCTTGAGAATGTTTGTCTAACAAGCTACCATGTGATGCTGCACCAGACTCTGGGTACTGATGGCTACCAGTGGGCAAGGATGAAGTGAAACATAGTTTTTTGGAGAAATGAAATGTGTTCTCACAGCATCTGCATGTTGCTTTCTGACTCCCAACTAACCAGGCAAAGACAATGCTCATGTCTCATGGTTAATTTTCAGATATGTAGATTCCTCTGACAAGACATTTCCTTCCTATAACCCTACCTTTAGTTGTCTACTTTAAAGCTCACTTTTGTAAATAATGGAATCTGCATTTAAGAAAGCAGACTTAAGAGACTGAAAAATATGTCTTTTACATATTTTCTTATATTTTTATTATTAGTATTTATCTTTATTTTCCCCACAAATCTTGCCAGAATAAATGAGGGAAATGTAAAGAAAAACATGGTTGTTGCCTTTGACAAAACCCCAGAACTAAGTCTCAAGTGATGTCCGGAGAGGGATAACTTTGCAATAAAGATCAAATATAGGTGCAGAAAGACCCAGAGACAATGCATTTGTTTGTAGACATCTCAGAAATAGGTGGTTGAGAACAATATCCTTAAGCATCACATGCTGAGAGCAAACCAACCACTTCATTGGAAACCCAGAAAAAACATTGGCATACTGCAATATTTCTAGGCTCCATTCAACCTCACAGAAAAGTGGAGGAAACAAAATTACAAACACAAAGGAATGCTCCTTTTTGCCTGCCTCCTGGGTAGATGGTATGAAGGATGGTGTATCCATAGCAGCCCATGGTAGCTGACTAGAAAGTAGAAACCACAATGGTGTATGTTAATTCTGTCTTATGATTTTTTTTCCTAGAGCCAGAGAGAAGTGATGGCCTAGAAGAAGAGCCATCTCTGAGGGCCAAGAAGAACACATTCCATCTAAATATGATTAATGAAGAGGGAGTGGGCACAAGTTCTGTATAAGATACTATGACACAAAAGGTCAAGCGTTAAAGAGAAAAGGAATTCTCTTGAATGAAATCCTTACCAGTTTTTAAAAATCTTCAACCAAGAAGTTAAAAAAAATGAATTAATGTTCATGAAATAAATTAATGTTCATGAAATATTAGAAATGAGCAGTGAAGAAGATCAAATTATAAACTCTGAGATGACGTCAGAGACACTACAGAGGGAGACAAAACAGAAAGCCATTAAAATGGCAGAACTAGTTAGGCTAAGGCTTGTATCCAAAGAATCATGTAAGGAATACATTTGCTACACTTAGTTCTTGTAGTATTCCTTTTGTTGTGGTGATGGTAAAGACATATAACCTAAATTTGTCATCACAATATTTGAAGTATGTAGTTTGCTGACATGAATTGTATGTTCAGTATTGGGTAGTTATCATGTAGAAGAGACACAAAAGCTGTGTATCTATCCTTGAGCCTGGAACCTCTGATCTACTCTTTATCGCTATGAATTTGGCAAAGCACATGCTTCCTGTAAGTGCACTAATGTCATATTTGTCCTTTTGCTTGTATATTTAGCGTTATGTATTCAAAACTGTTCCATGTCATAGATTATATCAGATCTTTATTTATTCTAACATCTGAGTAATATTTCATTGTATGTTTTATGTATATGCCACATTGTGAGTGTGTTTGTGTGTGTGTATTGTGTGTGTATTTGTATGAATGTGTATGTATGTGTATGAATGTGTGTTTACTTGTATATATTTGTGTGTATGTGTGTAAATATGTGTTTGTGTATGTGCATGTAAGTACACATGTATGTTGTGCTGAGGATTGAACCTACAGACTTTTGCAAAAGCTCTGCCACAAAGTATACACTCAGTCCTGCTTGAGCCACATGTTACTCAGATGTTTTGTTTTTGTAGACACCTGGATCACACCCACTTGTTGGTTATTGTGAATAGTTGTGAGACACGTTAGTTTTTAAAATGAAGAAAACAGAAGTAGATGATGCAAAATAATGAAGAAATAAACACAGATGAGGAATTTAAAGATGATTATGGGAGAATGATTTGTTCAATAATACGTAGAGAAATGTAAAAATGTGATAAGATACATAGTTCTTAGATAGGGCAGGATTCTAGGGCTGGCCACAGGAGATCTTGAAAATAAAATATTAATTGAAAGAAAGAGGAGAGAGAGAGAGTTAGAGACAGAGAGAGGGGGAGAGGGAGAAAGAGAGGGAAAGAGAGAGAGAGAGACAGAGGCAGAGACAGAGTAAGAGAGTTTGTTAAAAGGCAATTTTAGTTTCCCCATGATTACTAGACATAGATATTTGTACAGGAGAGCTCTTTGAAACTTTAATGAATCTACCATGTTAACCACTGCAGTGATTTTTTAAAACTTGTAGGAAAGGAAAATCTTCTGACTCTTTATGTGAAATTGAAATTATATTGTTGATAGTCTACCAAAGAGCAAATAAATCCAGAAAGAAAGAAAGAAAGAAAGAAAGAAAGAAAGAAAGAAAGAAAGAAAGAAAGAAAGGGAGAAAGGGAGAAAGAAGGAAAGAAAACCACAGATCGATGTTTCCTGATTTTATCAATGCAATGATCTTCTACAAAATGTCAGCTGGCACTTAGATTTCAGAGCACCAGCAAAAGAACAATTTCTTATGTCATTTGCAAATTTTATGCCATTTGTGGTATTGTCTCTTCACCAGGACCAAGTCATGGGAGAGTAATTTCAAGAAAGGAAAGAATGCTTACTTTTAGGAAATGTATTAAAATAGTTTAAAGTACTGGCATCTAAATAGTAAAGCCACACAGACAAACCATGGTTACAGAAAATGTTCATTGGAAACATAAAGTCCGTTATTGATTAAGGAAAAAAAAAGAACAGACCACAAACCAGAAGTGAATCTGTAATTTCATAATTAAAACAATATTTTGTCGTAAGCCAAAAGAAGCTCATGCAGATGGGACAAACAACAGAAGCATTCACAACTAATGTGGGAAAACACAGCACTAACATTGTTTAACATTGATTTAAGGTTCTGGCTATTGTTTTTTTTTTTTTTGATAAGAGAACAAATAGTGGTAAAAATAAGCATGTATGAAAATAATATCACTGTGCTTAGAAGATTCCAGAGAATTAGTTTTAGAATCACTGCTGGATCTATAGCAAGAGAACAGAGCAGGGTGGGGTGGTAGATGGAAAAAATAAAAAATTAATACATGTAGACACCCAGTCCAAGGTATGACACAATAAAGGTTCACATGGCCAAAAAGCTGATGCTGATGTTCAAATGGGAGAATAAAGCTAGCCAGGAAGAAGTTTTATTCACAGCATCAGTGAGAAATGTTATAGGGTTAAATTGTTACTACAACCTGATGCTGGGGAAGTGAGCTATTTCAAATCAAAGAAAACACCGTTCACTTGTCTTCAGAATCCACATTGGATGAGTTGTCAGATACAAATTTTATACCAACAACCTGCACATCTACTCTTATGCATGGGGCAGGCAGCTTGAGAAGCTCTCAAGAGACCAATCTTGGGGAGCCTGGAAGAGGAGCAAGCATTGCTTTCGTCATTGTAGTCTCTTGTATAATTGGCAGACTTTGTAACGCTCATGGTATTGTCTTCTTTAAAAAAGCAATTTGCCATTTTCAATTTTGCAAATCTAGCTTAAAATATAGATGTTAAAAAATAAAAACAAGGGACTGAAGAGATGGCTCAGTGGTTAAGAGCACTGACTGTTCTTCCAGAGGTCCTGAGTTCAACTCCCAGCAACCACATGGTAGTTAACAACCATCTGTAATGGGATCTGATGCCCTCTTCTGGTGTGTCTGGAGACAGCTACAGTGTACTCATATACATAAAAACAAAACCCAAAGATACCAAGGGTGAGTGTAGAATGGTTTACTTGGATGACAGCAGGGACACCAGTGCTTAGCTGCCTGCTTAGGGGCTCCTAGGGCTGAAATACCTCAGGAAGACCCTGGAGATAAAAGGAGAGGGAACTCTGAAGCATCATCTTTTCACTTGTTCCCAAGGGTTGGTCCTGTGTGGCACTTTCTCTCTTTGTTCAGTCTCCAGTAGAGGGGGCAGGAAGAGTTGGAGCTGGAAGCTTTAACCTTTTCAGTTCCTCTAAGGCTGAAACTGATGCTTTCCTGATGAAATCTAAGAGGTTGCCAACCAACATGTTGTTCACATAAATGCTTGAAGATACAGCTTCATGGAAATTCCCTTATCAAAGGTATAGAAAAAGTATAACCAACATCAGAAATTATGAGGGAATTGCAGATCAGTAAGTACATATTACTTGTTAGAATGGCTATAACATAAAACAGGTAAGTGGTAGCAAATGTTGGCAAGGATACAGAGAAAAGTGAATCCTTGTGTGCTGTTGATGGACTGGTAGATTGGTTTGTAAAGAAATGACCATTAGAACTACATGAGCCAGCAACCTCTCTTCTGAGTCACACATCCAAAGGGAATGCTATTACTGCCATGAGATTTATGCATTCATTGTCACCACAGCATCAGCAGACAATAATCAAAGAAACTCAAAATCTGAATACATAGAAACAGTAGGAAAATGGGGAAAACTGGAAAATAAGGGACCAAAGGGTACAACTTTGAGTTGTGTAGAATAAGAAAACGTAGCCAGTGTGCAGCCTTACTTTAGATCAGAAATTTGCCAAGAGAGTAGATTTTATGTATTTTTACCAACATACACACACACACACACACACACACACACACATTGTTGTGAGATGGAGGAGTATGTCAATTTGCTTGGTTTTATCAATCATTTTATTATGTATATATGAGTCAAAACAGATACCATCTTTATACGTACAATCAAAAGAAAATAAATGGAAAGTACCTTTCCCTTTTTGGAGATAGATTCTCTCTCCATCCCCCCTCATATGTAGAAACCCTGAAGTTGCCTGGTCTACCCCTGTTCTGTTTCCCAGGTTTTTAGGATACTTTCTTCAGTGAGAACAGCTTGGTTTACTGGTTAGCATGGGCAGTATCACAAGTGTTTAACTTCTGTTTCAGAAGGCAAACACGGATGTGTTTACATTGCCCTTTACAAGTTTTCCCACTGGCAAAGCCTTTGGCACGGAACAGGAGAAAAGCTAAACAGAATGAATTCCATCCCTGAAGTTCCTTTTCCACAGATGCCTTTTGGGAAAAATGCTATGAAGGCTGATGACCTTGGAAACTACAGTCATCATCAAGTGAAGTCCTCCAGGAACAGAGGTCAGTAGTGTGTCCAAAAGTCCCTGCTTTTGCTTGGAAAAAGGGAGCAGTAGGTAGGATTCTATCTTACAAAATGCTGTGTCACAGTCCCTGAATTGAAACCTAAACTGAGGAGGGCATTCCAGACCCAGAGGATACTCCTGGAGAAGCAGAACGTAAGCCTGTCTACTGACTTGAGGAACACCCTAAGGATACCAAGGCCTGCAGTGCTCATAGACACTTAAACTTTGTTCTTTTTTTTTAATTGGCTATTTTTATTTATTTACATTTCAAATGTTATCCCCTTTTCCGTTTTCTCCTTCACAACCTCCCTATCCCATCCCACCTCCCCTTGCCTCTATGAAGGTGCTCCCCTACTTTATTTTAACCACTAAGCCAAAACAACAAGGTCTCACTTCTAAAATGGATGGTCTTGATTATAAATAAAAATTTTCTAAAATAAAAAAAATTACTGCTGGATTTTGATTTTGATTTTAAACATGTGTATATGTACACACACACACACACACACACGGTATTTAGCCTCTAGTAGCAAAAGGTGCAGAGATAAGAAATCCGACAGAGTTAATTTATCAGGCACTATATATAGCAGCAGGAATGCTTCACCTCAAAAAGTATTTTACTTAAGCGCCTTTCTCGTTGAAATCTTAAAAGCTGCTCACGTCATTTGATTCTCCACAGTAAGTTATTTCAAGCCTGTGCTGTCGTGTCTCTCCCCTCCCCTGTATCTTCTCTCCATCAGTAAGGTTTGTGCTCTCTTCTTTGCCAACTAGATGTGTTTAAGAAAAAGTCACTTGAGTCGTATGCTGTTCCTTGGTAAAATCAGGGGTGTGGAGTAAGCAGGGTCTGGTCCACTTGGAATACTGGAGTAAAGGGGCTCATAGATTTTGCAGTTATTCAGCAGCTAAACGTGACGTGACATTGAGAGTAACCTGAACCAGGCTGTTCGCCCCACCTCTGAGGGACACAGAGCTGTGGTGAGCAAGCACATTCTGTGCTCACATTGTTACCACATGATCAGAGGAAGAAATATGTATCTTTCAGGAGCTAAATAAAATTCTTTTCAGAGTTCCCATTGCATCCAACATTTTTTTTTTCTTGCACGGTACTAAATTTATTTCACAATTCCAAATAGCATTAGAAGAAGACACAGGATTCTTGTGACTATTCAAACGCTGCAGCTTTTCCTTCAGAGTGAGTTAAGCATCTCTAACACACTCTCCAGTTCATCATATGACTGTGAGCATGTGGCCCTCCTCAGTCCAGGAAGCCATTTAGAACAAACTTACTTATCTGCTTTGGCCAGGCCAGGGTTACTTCTCTCTGTAGCAACTAAAATCCTTTCTCTGAAATCCTCTCTTCTGACATCTGACGAGCTGGGGGACTCCTCACCTCGCTGCCAGGATGAATTATTTTATCTGGACTGGACAGCTTCAAGCAGCATGGAATCTCCTTTCTCCATAAGGTATGGGGCAAAATACTGTTGACAGGATCAGGGTGGTAACAGTAGCAGTAAGTGTAAACACTGGCAGCAAAAATAAAAATTATGTTTTCTGATGATACTAGTAGCTAACATCTGTCTTAAGTCTCTTTTATTATTTTTTTAAGGATTTAATTTCATTATCTTTGTAACTCTTGGTAGCAACCCTAGGGAATGGGTGTTAGAATTCATCATGCAGGTTTCCAGAAAGGGAAACTGAGGTTTGGAGAGGGTCCTAAAACTTGTTCAAAATGACAGTTTACAAGAGCCAGGATTTAAATCTAGGCTGTTGGACTTTCTTAACCCACTCTTCTAACCTTTGGTGGTAAAGACTTACCTGTGTGTGTGGCAGTTTCCGTTATCTGTTCCTCTCTCGTGGAAAAAGCAGGTTGTGTTCTATCTGTCCTTTTATAGCATGTGCGAACTATAAGACAGGCTGAATAAAGGCAGCAGTGCACAAACCCCGAGGAAGAACAAATCCTTCCAAATAACTGCTAACCAGGATGATAATGTAATTTGTAACTGATGCGGTTATCTTAATTAGAATACAGTCTGATTCTTTGAAGCCTAGTCAGAGAGTTCATATGACCTGTGAGGGCAGCGATAGCTAAGGTCTTTTGTTATTGTTGTTGTTGTTGCTATTTATACAGCACATGTGCACACATATACACTTGTACCTGTGACTGCTGGTGCATGTATATGGCGGCATGGGTGTGAAAGTCGGGGACAACCTTAGGTGTAGATCCTCACCTTCCAGCTTGTTGGAGACAGGATATCCTTGTTGTTTATCTACAACATGAGTTTCCAGGAATTTCCAGAAAGTTCACTGTCTCTGGCTGTCACTTCTTCATAGGAGCACTGAGATCACAGACCCTTGTACTGTTTTTTCATGGGTTCTGGGAATCCAAACTCAGGTCTTTGAGATCATGTGGCAAAAACTTTTACCCAATGAGCTGTCTCCCCAGTTCCATGTCTACAGTTTAAAGGTTTTGTTTAAGTTTTCCTCTTTGTCATTTCCTGTTACATTTCTGAGTACTTCAGTTGACTAGTAGAAATTCTGAATAAGAGAGATCTCGGTCACCTCTTTAGATTTTATGTTAAGAGCTAATAAAGACCTTGGAAAGGTAATCAATCTTTCAGAGTTGCCATATCTTGATATATGAATTGGCTTTCATTTGTCTAATGTCAAAGAAGCAAGTGGTTAATTTTCCATAAGGAGTGGTTTATGTCTTACTGCTTAATTCTGGGCTTTACGATGGAAGATGGTTATCAAGCAAACCTATTGTAAGGCATCCGTTCAAGCTCCTGGGTCAGTGTCCTATGCTAGTGTCACCAACACTTTATCTTTAGTTGTTTACTATTTCTAAATTTTTTGAATTTCATTTTATGTTTATGTGTGTATACTTGAGTGTATGCATGTGTATCATGTGCACGCAAGGGCCAGGAGAGGTCCCCTGCAACTGGGGGCTCCCTCTAGCCCTTGGTAATACTTTTATGCAGTCAAGTGATCTATAAGAATGTCATAATCTAGGCACTGTTGTGCATTGGCTTGGTTTCTTCTCTTCTCTCTGGTCCAGGAGAAAGCATGGTGGCAGGTGTCCCATTCCTTCCCCATCCTTCTTTTCTCATTGAGATTGCATGGACAATTTCTCCTTCTAGTTCTCTCTGGCATCGGTTTGGTGTTTGGAAGATGGTATTCTCTGTCTCTGACAGTGAATGTGTTGGGGTGGGGGAGGGTGGGGAGCACAGGGTACATATGGAAAGTTTCAGGTGAAATTTTCCTGTCTTTTGCTATAGACACCTGCTCACCACCCACTCCCCGCCTGTGCCCTTACTTTGGTGATGCTGAAGAAGCTTATCCTGAAAGTGGGGTCAGCATCCTCTGGAAAGAATTACCCTCAACAGAATCTAACTCCAAGTGAGTGCCCCTTTCATGAGGTCTGACCAGTCCCTTTTTGGAGCTCAAGGTTTCTGAGTTTCCGGTCTCTGCCTCTTTAAACACAGGCTGCACAAAATGGGGCTAGATATATCTTCACATAGCGTGTGGTTTTTGATGTGTTAACGTATTTGGCAAAGAGAAAAGGAAACCTCCAATAGCTTCTGAAGACTGAAATTAAAATTTCCCATGCTGGTTTTCAAGGTCTTCTATAATCTCAACTCAGCCTGTGGCTTGGATACACGCCTCTTTCTTCTAACGTTAATCACACATTGGATTGTAGCCATTAGGCCAATAAGCAGCCTCGTGGTTTTGATAAAGGGATCCAGAGGACGTTTGGGGAACACTGCTTTCGTGTTATCTAGCATGCTGCACCTTTTGCAGGCATAACATGCTTTAGTATAGTTATTTTTCTAAATCAGAATTGCCCTGAGATAAAAATTGAGTCTTTGTGTATGTATGCATAAAAGAGTTAGCACACTAGGCCAGAGGATTTTGCCCTTTGGAATATTTGTTTGCAAGACTGGGCCAGAGCTGGTAACTGGGGACTTGGTCCCTGGTGTGATTTCAGTCAATAGTTAGCTATCCTGTTGTTCACTGTGCCCCAACTCTTGTACAAAGCACAGTTGCACTTAAGCAGCCAATTTCCTTCTGGGAGTCCTGAATTGCTTTAAATGCTAGGCAGAAAGTGCCTGTGTGATTGACTTCATTAAAAGCTTATAGAGTAGATTCCCAAAGATCTGGACGGAAAAATCATATACAAGTCACTGCATTTTAGTGTCTGGGATCTGTGTGGTCCTTTATAGGAGGGAAGAACATCACAAAGTCTGTACATGGCACTCTTTATATTCTGCCTGTGTTCTGGCCTATTAGGATATACTTAGTATCTCACTGTAGTAACTCTTAGCTAAGTCCAACTCTGAGTGAGTCCCTTTAACTGAACATCCAAATGGAGAGGGATTAAGAACACAATATCCTAAACAATTCTTAGAGTATTAATATATTACACATAATATATTAATACTTAATATATATTTAATATATTATATATAATATATCAATAATATATTCATACATTGTATAACATTTATTACACATTTTATATAACATTATATAATAATTATATATGTTATATATAATATATATGTATGCATGTTATAAATATAATAAACATATATAAATCTGAGAAATAATATAATATAGATACAATAGTTATATGTTTTATATATATAATATATATAGTGTCTGAATTTCAGAAGCTTTCTAACATATAGATACTTAATAAATTTGCAGGCTTGTTTCTTTGCTATTTCCTTTTTGTTTGGGTACTCTATGTATGCTACAGCTAAATCAGGCCAGTATCTGCCATAGATCAAAACTTTGTGGTGTTCTTTTATTGCCCTAGTTCTGTTTTTGTTGTCTGTCTGTGTATGTGTGTGTGTGTGTGTGTGTGTGTGTGTGTGTGTGTACATGCTTTTCTATATTGAAGCAAGGCTGGGCCTTGCCAATTTTGGGGGACTTTTGTGATGCAGTATCAAGGAGAAGGATCCAGGCACAGGAAGACTGAAGTTTGATGGTCAGGACTGAGAAAGAATGTTATGGTGAAGGGTGTGAAAGAGAGAGGAACATGCAAAAGCTTCTATGAAGGGACACAGCCACACAAAAACAAGGAGGATTGTTGGATTGCTACCATGGACAAAGGCGCCATTCAGTGTCTGAGGACTGCCAGAGGATTTGTCACTTTGAAATTTCTTCTTGGTAGCTGAGTTGTTTTTCTTTAATAAAAATCTCTAAGAACAAATTGTGGTTCACGGTTTAGGTTTAGGCCTTTTTGTTGTTGATTTTGTTTGATGTTATAGTTCTGGATTTAGTGTGCAAAGATCTTTAGCAAAATTTACGGTAAGGGCTAGGAGGTGTAGATCAGTTGTAAAGTGCATGTTTAACAGTGTGCAAAGAAAGCTTTGGGACACCCCCCGCCCCATACACACACTAAAGTTTTAAAAGACAAAACCTGGAGAGAGAGAGAGAGACAGAGAGAGACAGAGAGAGAGAGACAGAGAGATAGAGACAGAAAGAAAGAGAGAGAGACAGAAAGAAAGAGACAGAGAGGCAGAGAAAGAGAGACAGAGACAGGCAGAGAGAAAGAGAGAATGCATAGACTTAGCACCAGACATCTTTATTCACTGAGTCCTTTTGCCAGCCCTACATATACAATACTTCCCTTCCCTCCCCCTTCTTCTCTCTTTCTCCCTTCCTTCCTTCCTTCCTTCCTTCCTTCCTTCCTTCCTTCCTTCCTTCCTTCCTCTCTCACTCTCTCGTTCTCTCTCTTTCTCTCCCTGCCTCCCTCCTTCCCTCTCTCCCTTCCTCCATTCCTCCCTCCTTCCATTCCTCCCTCCCTCTCTCTCTTCTTCCCTCCCTCTCTCCCTTCCTCCCTTCCTCCTTCCTTCTTTTTTTTTTGAGACAAGGTTTCTCTGTGCAACAGCCCTGGCTATTCTGGAACTTGCTTTGTAGACTAGGGTAGAAGGCCAGAGTGATCTCAGACTTACAGAGAATCACTGCCTCTGCTTCCTAGGGGCTGGAATTAAAGGCATGTACTACCATGCCTAGCTACATACACAATTTTTATTTTATTTTACTTTATATTTTATTCATTTTACATCCTACCAAAATTTCCCCTTCCTTTTCTTCTTCCAGTTCTCTCCCCAAACTCCATATACTTCTCCATTTCCTTTCTGAAAAGGGCCAGCCTAGATGGACATCAACCAGCTATGGCCTATCACGTTCCAATAGGACTAGACACCCCCTCTCCTATTAAGGCTAGACAAGGCAACCCAGTAGGAGAAAAGGGTCCCAAAGGCAGGCAACAGAGTCGAAGACAGCCCCTGCTCCCACTGTTAGAAGTCACAGAAGAAGATCAAGCTACACAACTGTAACATATGTGTGGAGAGCCTAGGTCAGTCCTATGCAGGTTCCCTGGTGGGCAGTTCAGTCTCTATGATGCCCTATGGGCTCAGATTGGTTGATTCTGTGAATTTTCTTGTGGTACCCTTGACCCCTCTAGCTCCGTCAACTCTTCCTCCCCTTCTTCATCAGGATTACCAAAGCTCTGCCTAATGTTTGGCTGTGGGTCTGTGCAGCTGTCTCTATCTATTGCTGAGTGAAGCCTCTTTGACGACCATTGGGCTAGACACCCAATCTATGAGTACAGTAGAATATCTTTAGGAGTCATTTCATTGACATTTTTCCCCATTTGTTTCCAAGGACCAGCTTTGGTTTGGACAGGGCTTCTGAGAGAAGGGGTTTTGGAAAGCAGTGAAATAAAAGACTGGAAGTCAAGTCTTGGGTCCAAGCTGGTGGACTATGTTCTGCTCGAGACACCTTTCCGCCTGCTCTCTCTATATTCTGCTTGAGACAGTTCTCCATGCAGAGCTCTCTTGCTGTTCTAAAAAAACTCTCTGGATAGCTCATTTCTTGCAGATCAAAAGACCAGTTTTTAATTTACATGTCAATTCAGTCTTTACCCCAGGTTCCCTTTTGATTGTCCCATGAATCAGCATCCCAGGGCCCCAGCCCCTTGATTCTTAGGGGACAGCAAGCACTTTTTTTTTTTTAACACTACAAAAGAATTCAGAGATTTGTCTGTATTTGTTAAGGACAGATGATAAGCTAGCTGGGTGGGACCCTACCCCCAAATTACCATGTCTACCATTCCTGGGCCTAACCTTGCTCTGTCTGAGGATGACCCTGAACTCAGGAATCTGCCTGCCCTTGTAAGCATAAGCAAAAAATTTAGATAGGTGGGAACTTCTGTGATCATCATTCCGTAAATCTCTTCATCTCCTTCGTTAGTATCTTTCTGACAAGTTGGGTCATAGCACAGCTGCCTCTATTCCTTTAGATCTGTGAAGTTCCTTATATTAATATTGCATCCTTATATTTTACATAGTTGGGAAAATGTATATTTTTGAACTTATGGTTTTAGATTTCTTTTCCAGAGCCATAAGGGCTGTCTTAAAGGTCCCAGCATTTACCATTTTGCTAAAGACGTAGACACACCCTTAACCTTGGACTTGTGCTATTTCTAATTATCATGGAGTCATTAACATTAACAGGGAGGACATTCCTCAAAGGAGGAACATGAAAATATTATACAAACAAGCCTTATGCCCACAGCAACTGTCAATATTCATGGTGGCCCATGTCCTGCTGGCTCTGTTTCTGGGGCAGGAACCATATTATGTAGTCCCTTACATATGGTGAAGCAGGACTTAGCAATTTGTGTTTGAATCTATGTTGTGTTTTTGGTTCCTGGCATTCTGGGCAGTATCAGGGGTGGGCTCCCTCTCATGGCATGGGTCTTAAGCTGGACCAGTCATTGGTTGGCCACTCCCACAATTTCTGTACCACCTTAATTTCTGATCCACATTTACCCCAGCACATCTTGTAGCCAGGACAAATATAAGTGGAAGGTTTTGTGGTTGGGTTGGTGTCCCCTCCTCTGGAAGTCTCTACACACACAATGCTTGATGATAAACTGATTGCTTCACTCACAAGCATTTATTGAATGTGTGTTACCTCTAAGGCACCAGATGCAAGAGTAAGGGAAAAGAAATTCCTGCCCACATGGGGAATGAATGTGGGGGCACATGCAAGTTTCTGATACCTGGGGGCAGAATACAGGACTGTAAGGAGGTCCTCTCTCATTCCTCCTAGGGATGGCTTTCCCACTAAGCTTGCCTTGCACCTCTCCGCCTGGACTTCGCTCATCTATTTATCTAGAGGTGCTGATGAACCACATGTAGTACATTTTTTTTTCTCTTTTTGCAATGACTAAATTCAGCTGTTGGTTTTTAAATTTTTCTTTAGCTGCTGTTTTCTTGATTTTCCTAGAATGAATTAGCATCAATAACATCCTTTTTTTCAAATACATTACCACATATTAACAAGAGAAATACCATCTATCATCCATTAACAAAGGAGGTCATACACGCATCTAGTTAGCATCAGGTTTAGAGTGCCAGGAGTTCACAGCATATACTTAGTAACTCCTAGCTCATAGTATGATTTGCCTGAGGTTACATACCTAGTTGATGGTATCGTTGCCATGATTTTGCAATTCCTACTACTATGTATATAATTATTTTATTTGTATTCTGTACCAATCTGATACAGAGTGTAATTTTATTGAGTATAGACCTTTGAGTAAAGACATTTGTCTTTATTTTTGACTCCTAATGAATAACATATTCCTTAGGGATGAAAAGATCTGTTGGATAAATGCTTAGATTATTAGTCAGGGTTTCCAGAGAAACAGAACCAATGGGAAACATACAGACATGCAAGAGAAGATTTATTATGAGAATTCACTCATGTGATTATGGAGGTTGAAAATTCTCACAATATGCTGTCTGCAAGCTGAAGAGCCAGGAAAGCTGCTGGTGAAGTTGAGTCTGAGTCTGAAGGCCTATGAACCAGGGAAAGGATGTTGTAACTTCCAAACTGAAGTCACAGGCCAGAAAAACCAGTTGGGCTGTGGGTGGAAGTCCTGATATGTGAATGCTTAAGAACCAAGAGCTTCAAATTCCTAGCAGAGGAGATGGACATCTCAGCTTCAGATCCCCTACTCTTAAGGATAGACACCTCAGCTTAGGGGACTCTGCTCTGAAGATGAACACTCAGCTGAAGGCCTTCTGCTCTGAAGATGTACAGCTTGAGGTCCTCCTTCTCTCTCCTTTTACTTGGAGCGTTCAATGGATGGATCGATGCTTTTTCTATGTCTTTACTTGCTGTATGATTTAAATGCTGATCTCTTCCAGACACATAGACACACCTGAGTCTCCCTTCGCCCCACTACGCTGACACATGAAATTCATCATTACCATGGACAGCAATGACAAAGGACAAAAGCTCTAGGGTTTCCACCTGGATCCACATGATATTTCATTTCTCTATTATAACATACAATGTGAACAATTTTTCATATTTTTGTAACAAATATACTTGAGGCACTAGACTAGGCACTGTATTAAATATAATTAACTGTGCAGTAGTGGTGTAACCTCTAATCCCAGGACTCAGGAGGGCAGTAGTGGTGCATGCCTTTAATCCCAGGATTCAGGAAGCAGAGGCAGGTAGATCTCTTGAGTCTAAGGCCACTGTGTGAGTTCCAGGACAAAGAAACTTTGTTTTAAACAAAACAAGAACCAAATGAGTTTACTGGTTCAAATATGGTTAAGACATTACTTTCCTGAAGATAGAGACCATAAGCTAGATATCCTGGTGACAAGTATCCTAGTACAAGGTAGGATGTAAACGCTGTCAGGGAGATACATATGTTGTTTAAAGAAACTCAGAACATGGAGGTAAGCTTCATAGATAAGGTGACTTTTGGCTTGGGCATTCCTGCAGGATCTAAATTCTAGAGGTAAACTGAGGAGGATGGGGAATAGAATCACTTTTGAGAACCTACAACCTATCTCTCTTAGCTGTAGCATATGAAGTAAAGTGTGGTAGGTTGAGGGGTGGAAAAAAGTATGACTAGAAAGTCAAGTTGTCAGTCAGCTTTGCCTTCTCAAGTTCAGGGCCTAGGACTTAGTTCATCAGGTTTATCAGCATAAATTTTAACAGGGACAGTGTTATCGGTCAGCAGAAGATGGACTAAGTCTAAGGGAAATCATACGGTGCTTCATGCCCGGAGGAGATTTTTAACAGCTCAGCAACAGGGAAGGTGGCAGATCAATCACAGGGTAACAGTGGACATGGGAAGATGGTACAGTGTGACTGCTTTGGTGAACAAAATGACACAGAAAGTACAAGACTGAACCCAGCCAATGACAGAGCCGCCGTCACTAACACATGTTTATACTTATTACAGGCTTTCAGGATTTTCCATATCCATTTTCATATCCTTCACCAGTGAGCTCCTAGGAGACAGAGCTTATCTAAGCTTTGTCTGCACAAAAGGTTCGGCAGCTGCTTGGTGAATGACTACTTCCAGAGTGATTGCAAGTTAGAAGAGGCAGCTGGGTAATGGCCCTTGGCCCCTGGAGGACATAAGTGTTTTTTTTTTTTTTCAGACATGCTGAAATTTGGGGCAGCGACACATTTCAAGGAATAACAGAAAGAACTAGAGAATAGTTAGGGCTTGATATGTAAGAGGAGGGTACCGAGAGTAGAAGTGATTAGGTTGGATGCAGAGAGGATGCAGGCATTATATCCCTGCATTGGACTGGAGAGAAAAAAGTCTCCCTCCCATCCATCTTGTAACACAGTGATCTGGAGCAAGTCCCCAAATAATGGGAAAGACTGAGGTGGCCTTGTGGACTGTGCTTGCTCAGAAGTCCAGGGGAAACCAGACATGATGGCAGAGGACCATAGCATTAGCACTTGGGAGGCTGAGACATAAAGGTTAGGAGGAGTTCAAGGTCAACCTGGGGTTTCTTAGTGATATTTCTCTCAAACAAACAAATACGAACAACACACAAATGCCTAGAGGAAGGGAAATAGCACAAGTTGGTAGCCATAGAGCAGGGCTGACTTGTCTTCTGATTCAGTCTGTGGATTCTGTCTTGCCTCAGTTTCTCTTTGAGTGAAATAAGGTTAATAACAGTCATAATAAATGATTGTACATGCAATCATGCACATAACTCTTAAACTAGAGCTTGGTTGTGGTAATAAGTGCATAAACATTAATTCCTGTTCTTATTCAAATCTACAAGATCCAACCCCCTTATCTACATTAATAGCCCCTTTAATCCTTGGCAATTGTGTAGGTAGCTGTTATCGTCTTCCCACTTGAGAAAACTGAGGCACAGAGGGATTTTGTAACTTATCAGAGTCTCATAGCTACAAAGAGGTAAAGTTTAACCCAAGATGGAGTCTTATCCCACCCATATGGCCTCAGGCTTGTATACTTTCCACTCTGACCCATCACCCCAAAGTATACAAAATGAGAACCACTTGCTGAGCAAGTTAGAGATGTGATCAGTAGGTTTGAAGAAGTGTGGCAGGAAGGCAACAATGGAGAGACTTACAGTGCTAGAAGTTTCACCCGGCAGCCTTGGGAAAGAGCAGGGATGGAGAGCAGGGGAGTGGAGAATCCAGCCCAGGGAGGCTGGGTTTGCAAACCAGATTGGAAGATCAGATAAATGTGTGACTGTTGTAAACCAGGTGGAAGTGATGCTCTATGGTGGTACATAACTGGAAGCATATACTGGGCAGAAGCCAGGGTTTCCACTGGAGTCACCAAGCACTGTGTAGACAAAACAGGAAGTTGGAAAAGGGGCTTGTCTTTACTCTGTTAAAGAAAAGTAGCTTTAGTGACACTACAACTTTTCCTAGAGAAGAGCATCTGTCTGATCACTAGAGCGGGTTATTTTATTAGGTGCAGTGGCTGTTTGGTTTTGACGGGACTCCTACTGGGCTTTGCTTTGCCATCTGTCAGTCTTATGGTGGAAGATGCCTCTATTCTACCTGACCCCCTTTGGATAGTTTTTTTTTTTCCTGTGCACATTTTAGGGAAGGTTTGCATTTATACCTTATTGTACTTCTCACCTGTAACACATTGTGGTGATAATTTGTATTTTGGAAGTTAGAAAGATCAATTCAGTTAATTTCCTGCTTTCTGTTTTGGGGTTCTGAGTGTCACCTCCCATTCAAATGGGATCCAGCCGAACACATAAAGCTGAAAATTCTAGTGGAGTTGATTTGCCATGGGGATAAAGTAAGTTCATTGTTTAGGGGTATCTGTCCTAGGGAGTTTGCGCTTCAGCTTTTTTTTGTTTTGTAATATTATGAGTGAAATGAGCAAAACTTTTGCTTTTATTCTATAAGTCTCAAGTCTACAGTGTATATTTCCATGAACCTGAATTTCAAAATATGCTTCTCAGGTTAAGATCCTGGCCAGATTTTGAGATCTCAGGAACTGCTTGCTCTCTTGGACATGGGGTGATGGGGGTGTGGGGGGGTGTCTTTTGGTGATTCTTCTCTAACCTCTCCTTTATTCTCTTTTCTATAGTTATAAAATGTCTCCAGGCTCTTGATTTCATTTGTCTCCCTCACTGAAAGGTAGATGTTCTAATTTCCCCTTTATAGCAAGTTACACTGATGCTTTAGTGATGTTTAGTGACTTAGCCTGGTTCACTCAGATAATAGCATCAGTGAAGATGAGTCTCTAATGTGCCGTCTTCAGACATCCTGTGCTTTCTTCTCTTTATATCACACAGATTTTCTGGTATGATGCTGGCAGGAAGCAAGTAAATAGAAGTTGGGCTGGGAAGTATGGGCAGATTTCCATGTTGTTGAATTTTATACCCAGATCAAATTGCCATGCAGACCTTTCAGTGTAGAAGCAGCTCCCCATCTCTTTTTGGCCATGGACTTGCATTTGATGTGTCTTGGGGGAACCATTAATTGCAATTATGGAGACAAACTAAAATGTTAGGTGTAGGTCCAGCCATGTTTCATGCTGTTTTTGGATGGTACACCTGTTTTGCTGAAGGTCAAGTTACATTTCATGTTATCCTGGTGTTGGTAAAACAAAAGAAGGTGGGGAGCCAGTTGTGAGTTGGTGTCAATATGAGTCTTTAGTCAGGAAAAGGGGATCAGAATTAGTGGCTGCATACAAGTCAGTGGTGGAACTCTGACTATTAGGAATCCAGGGAGGGAGGCTCTAGAAATCTTGGCTACTGCCATGTCTCAAAAGTTTCTAAAGTGATCTGATCTGACTGAACTCTGGAAAGAACCCTCTAGAGCAGACATCAGGACCAGACATGCAACCATGCTGTCTTGATAGACAGTAAGCTCCAAGTTCCTTCTGCATCAGGACTGGAGGATAGGATGTGTTTTCCTGACCATCTGTGAGCAGTCCCCAACCCAGCAGTGGCAGTTCTTTCTGAATCAAGCCACTCCCTCCACGGCCCCAAAGCAGAAGCAGTGGGTGGGTGGTGAGCTGGGTGTTGGCTTGAGGTCACATCCCACAGGCTGCTAGTCAGTGGTATTGCAGTTGGATCCTGACCTTTCTCTTTCTGGACTTACAAAAGAAGGGTAGATGAAGAGGGAATTAAACATTAGGGAAAGGAGGGGTTGGCAAACACAGGCACACCTGGCAGAAGTCTCTTCCTCTAGAGTGTGCATCATAGAGAGGATTTTGAGAGTTGGCATTTCCAAAGCTGTAGCTCTAAAGAAGAGGATTCAACAAGGAAACTTAGACTTGGACCAGACTGTGGTCTAGATGTGGAAGTTAGGAGTCTGTGTAATTGGCCAACATAGGAGCAAGCACTGATGGAAGTGGAGTGCTTGGGGCACCAATGAGAACTCGGAGGTCAAGGACTAAAAACAGAAGAGGAAAGAAAGGATGTGTATTTGCAGTGATCAGAGGCAAAAAGGCATCATGGTCCAGCATTCATTTAGGGCGTGCATCTTTGCACCCAGCCCAAATAGCTATGCAATGTGTATTGTATCTTATTATTTACTTGTTTTAGGAAGGTGGTGGAATATTTGTAAACTGAGTATTATTTTTAAAAACACTAGGGAATCTTACCCCTTAAAAGACTCTCATGGGAATTACCCTTTAACAGCACTGAGTGTTATTTTAGGGAGTAGATGCTCTCTTTCAGTGATTGGCTCTGAATCTCTGGATTTTAAAGAATTTCCTCTCTGTAGGGGCCAACATTTTACCCTTTTACAGATTCTGAAATGTTTTCTGTTTTTGAGACAAGGTCCTACCTTATATACCAGGGTGGCCTTGAATTTACCAATCCTCCTGCCTCTGCCTCTAGATTATTTTTTATTTCAGATATACTGAAATATAAATATAATACTGAAATATTAGTATCTTGGCGATACTATTTTATAATATAGAATTTAAAGGAGAACACAAAGTTATCTTCCTTAAGGTTTCATGCTTTTTCAGGGCAAGGCTTGTGCAATAGCACTTTGGAGGTGGCCAGCAAAGGAAAATCTTTTCAACAGAGGTGCTCAGCCGCTAAGTCTGACTTTTGGAAAATGAACATTATTCTTTTTGCTAAATGGGACACTGTGAGCTCAGTCATGTACACCATGAAAATAATTGGTGTGTTTTAGTTTGCCTTGTGCCAGATATCATGCTCGTTGAAAGGTGGTTGGCTTCAAACCAGCACATTTAAAGGTCAACTGCTTGTTCTTAAACTGAAGAACTTTAACTCTTTCATTCTCAAGGGCTTTTACCCAAATGGCCATGTCAGGAAGAGACAGTGTACACTATGCATTAACTTTTGGAGCATTTTGTTCTTGAAATATTTTTTGTGAAGTTCTCTGAACTTTTTGTAGCTTCAAAGGATCTGAGAGATGAGTTCCCTGCCGGCTTTTAGACATGAGTCAGAGCAGCAGAGACTGGGTTCTTCCATAGTTACTACATTTGGATGGGGCTCTAACGTGATCGTGGCCAGAACATGGGTATCATCATGAGCTGGAAGTCCTATCCCTTTATTTCAAAAGCTTCAAATTGTTTAGAAAACAGAGCAAAACCAAATAATCCCCTTCTCTTCTTTGTTTTTCCACCTTTGAGCAACCTTTTCAGTTTCATAAATACCTCAGAAGAGAAATTCTCATCAAGTGTTCAACATCAAACCCAGCTGTTTGTCATTAGCTCTGGGGTTGCTGGCTCACTGAAGATGGGTTTTGATGAGTTTTCTTAACCCCTCTGACAGGATACCTGGGGTCAACAGCTCATGTTGGTGACCTTCAGAATATCTCTCATCTCTTGGTGCTAGGTTTCCCAAGATAAGATTGAGGACTAGCCCATCTCAAGTAGGTTGAGTGGACTTTAGTCACCTAATAAAACAGTTCCTTGTGCTTTGGGTTAGTGTCTTGGTGAGTCCCTAGACATTTATTGGCCAGCACTCTGCTATCAAGACTGGTTTGGAAGCTCCAGGATAAAAGGAAAATCTTTTCAACAGAGGTGCTCAGCCGCTAAGTCTGACTTTTGGAAAATGAACATTATTCTTTTTGCTAAATGGGACACTGTAATACAAACCCAGAACTCTCAGCTCCTTCTCCAGCACCATGTCTGCCTGTGTGTTGTCATGCTTCTTGCCAGGACAATAACGGACTAAACCTCTGGAACTGTAAGCCAGCCCCAATTAAGAGTTTTCCTTATGAGTTGCCATGGTCATGGTGTCCTTTCACAGCAATCGAAACCCCCAAGTAAGACATTAGGCCTGCAAGATTTCTTCTTGGTGGAGTTGCACAAACCTATGAGTTTGGCTTAAATTTGTTCCTCTTCTCATGTCTTAAAATTCAAGTCTATTTTTGTTTCTATTTTCTGTTTCCCATGGAAAACTAGCTGAGACTGGTTGAAAGACTAGCTGAGACTAGTTGAAAGACTAGCTGAGAGTGGTTGAAATACATTTGGGGTATAGAATGCCATGCTTCAGATAGTAGAGAATGCATTGGTCAAGGTGGAACCTGGGGGTAGAAATGGAAGGGTGGGATGCAGTCATGTCAGGTGACTGTCAGCCCACCGAAATGAGGATCTGAAAGAATAGGGAGAAGGACACACAAAGGAACACAGCTCAGAATGGCATATAGGAAGTAACCCATCCATGGAAACCAAGAGATCTGGATATAGGACAAGTGTCCTTTATTTTTGCTCAGGTCTTCTGCAAGGTCTACTGGTCCCTCTCAATGTGTGTTATATCCAGTACCCTAAGGTCTGCTCCCAAACATGCTCTGTCAAATGTTCTGACCTCTGCTTACCTCTACTACACTGTTCTTCTCATATTTTTCTCTAGTTAACTCACTCATGATCAATATGTCTCTCTTAAGTTGATGCTTTAATTATGAGTCTTTCATCATCCAAACTCTATTTTATCATCAATTGACACCCACAAAGGAATCTTTACATCTGAACAAAATGAAAATGCGGTTGCTATAACATAAACCAGGTACGAGTCAATTTATTTTGTCATTGTTGTAAACTATCAGCAAAATCTAGGAAGTAAAGATTTCTTTTGATTCTTAGTTCCATAATCTTCAGTACATGGTTTTCTGGCTCTGTTGTTTTGGGCCTAAGTTGGGATAGAATGTCATAAAGAGAGGGTCATAGAAAGGCTTTTTCATCCTGGTAGACATGAGGAATGGAGGGGAAAAGAGAGGAAGGAGGGCATAATTATGCTTATTTATAAAAGAGAAAGCAGAAATAAGAATGAGAATTTCTAAGAATTGTAGCATTTCAAGATGGACTCAGAGGCTAAAAGTGATGTAACAATGGCTACATGGGGAGGGAAAGAAATCAGTATATTTTATTTGTGTATATTGTATATCATGACATTTCATATGTTCATGTGATAAACTTTTCATGACATCTACCCAACTTCCTTTGAATTCTCAGACAGAAGACACACACACAGTTTGTTCCTTTTCAACTTGCACATTGCTGCGCACTGCTATCTCCTGCCTAGAAAAGCATGCCCTAATAAGTTTCTTATCTCAGTCTCTCCCACCTGCCCTAAAACGTCAGTAGTTAAACTCTTCTAGCCCCCACCAAATATCCTCCTGACCATCTGCCTGTAGTAGTGGCCACAGGTCCCCAGCTCCTCCTGAGACCTCACATGGCTGCTGTGTTCTTCTGGTTCCAAAGCATGGTGAAAACTCCCCAACTCTTTCCTTGTGTCTGCCTTTTCCTCCTGGGACCTAGAAGTCCTGCCTTTACCTCCTTCCTAACAATTGGCCCATGGCTTTCTTTACTGACAGATCAAGAACCAGTTGGGGAACAGGACCTTAACATCAGACCCGACCCCTACAAATATCTGTTGATCATATTCATTCTTAGCACCCTCTCCTCCTTCTTCTCCTCCTCCTCCCCACCTCCTTTTCCTCCCCTCTCCTTTTCCTCCTCCTCCCCTTTGCTCTCCCCCCTTCCCCAATTCTCTCCTTACTTCAGGTTTCTTTTATTATTATTATTATTCCTCAAATACTGTATATGTGAGGAAAACCATGCAATTCATTGCTTTTCTAATTCTGGCTTATTTCACTCAGCATGATGATCTCTGGTTCTCTATTTGCCTGGTGGCTGCAACTTTTGGTCCTTGGAGATCCAGGATTCTAGCAGCAAGCTATATGTTGCCTTTCACTGTATCACTGTTTCTTTGTCCTTGTTAGCTTCCCTGTGACTGATTTCTTCATTCTTGGTGTTCTTCCTCTCTGGGTTTAGAGTGAAGTTGTTTCCTGTGCCCACAACTTTTCTGACTGGCAGAGACACAGAGAAACTTCTAACCTGCCACTTTACCTAGGAGCCCCAGTCATTTCTTATTCACAGATTCCGTATTTGCGAATGTATCTATTTGCAAAAGTTTGTTTATAACACCAAAAGGTAGCACTGCCAGGATTTTGCAGTCATTCATGGATAAGAGCCATGAAAAATTTGAGTTGTAAAACATATCCCAGCTGTGATTGAATGAGGTGATGTGCGGATTTTGCATTCCATTCTCCTACTATACATGAGTAAGTGTCATTTTCATGGTACGTTTGGTGCTGTGCTATTGAATCTTTTGTTTGTTGCTGGTGATTGGTTCCATCTGATGGCTTTCATGCCCAGTGCTGAAGCACCCCTAAGCACAAGAAGGTTAGTGTGTCCCTTAAGAAGAACGTGTGTTCTGGATAAGTTTCTTTCAGCTGTGAGTTAAAGAACTGTCTCTAGAGTTTCAGCATTAACAAATTTATCTAAGTATGTTAAATACAGTATCTTTAAACAGAGAGCCACAGGAATTAGGCCCGAGTTGTGGATTTATTGATGAAAGTCTTGAGATCAGAGGCTCACATGAACCTAACTTTATGTTTCTACTGGGAACAATGGACCAGTGTTTGCTAATCTAGAATTCTTAGCAACTTTGAGAATATATAAACCACTGTGAATATGAGTCAGCTCTGTAAATGTTTTATTTACACTGAAATGATGGCCAAAGCATAATGTGTGTGTAGATAATTTGTGGATTTATAGTCAACTCAAGCAATGCTGATCTTATTTAATTAAAAATGCACTGTTCTCCTCTGTTGAGAACAGAATTCTGAACAAATTTCTTTTTGTTTAGAATTCTTCTAGTGCATCTTAGCAGAAATTTTTTTGACAAATTGAATAAATTGGGTATATTTGAGTTACAAGGTCTTAATGCATTCTTAATCTATGATATAAGATGGGAGGTGTGTTTAGTAAAGTATTTGAAAGTCATTTGTATTCTAGAGCAGATATTAAACAGACAGAGTTGGTGAAGGTCCTCATCATTCTTGAACATCCAAGAATACAGTGTGAATAAAGGAAATAAGTGTATATTTTCCATAGGACAGGGAAGTATATCATACCAGTCAAGACTGAGTTATCCAAGAACTCCAGGGATTTGAAGAAGGAAGGATTTTCAAAGGCCCTGCAAGGAGGGGGCACTAAGTCTGTTGAGATGTAACACTGGAACTGGAAAGCAAATGTAATGTTCCACCCTAATCCTTTCCCATCAACCTGCGATTGATGCCTTAATGCTTGAGCTTACTACAAGCACCTCTGCTTACATATGAGATCATGTTCCAGAACTTCACCCACGTTTGATGTGGAAATGTCAGTCTGATTCATTCCATGATGGGCTCCAACAGTCTGTTTTTTCATTTATGGATATTTTACCAGGAAGACATTCATACATTTTATGTGACTCTTCAAGGAACTCATAACTCCAAAAAGAAACAATTATCTGTGCATGTTCAGAAGGTGACTTTGTGTTGCATATAGGAGAGTGGATTCAGGGTAACGAAGTATTTTGTACCTAATCTAGCAGAGGACTTAAAAAAGAAAGTGTAGCCTAAGGAGTGTTGAAAGAAAAGTTTTAAAAAATCAGATACAAAATTTGCCCTCTGAAGATATATTCCAAAGAAGTGATTACAAGATAATTAGAAATATGAAGAAATTGAATATTATGCAGAAAGAAACAGGACTTTCATTGTAATGTAAAAATTAGGAATTAATGTAAAATGTAGTTTTTGAAGATTGCTCAGCTTTTGTTAATGAAACCACGGATATTTCTTTTCTTATTCTTTTTCTTCTTTTAATTTTTAAATCATATAGTGATCATATATATTTTAGAATAACATTTTTGAGATTGTATTATAATCACATCATTTGCCTCTATCATTTTCTCATTCCAAAACTTCCCTCTCATTTCAAACGCATGACCTTCATGGCCTCTTTTTCTTTAATTGCTGCTGTTGGTGGTGGTGGTAGTGGTGTGTGTCTCTGTGTATTTGTGTATGTGTGTGTGTCTGTGTGTGTGTGTGTCTATGTGTGTAATGCTAAATATACAAATCCAACTTTGTTAGTCTGTTTACTGTTACTATGTTACTTGTATGTATATGTTTTTCAGGGCTGACCATCCATTAGCTAACGGATACTCAATTGATGTGGTCTTTGAAGAAGACTATTTCTCTGGCTTTCAGCATTCCTTAGCTACTTTGTCTATGGCTGAGACCTCCTGAGATTTATCCCTTCCACATTAGCATGTCTATTAGCATGACTGCCACTTTACTAAACAACCATAATCTGTGACTAAATTCTAAGTACTTGTCCCTCTATGCCTACAGATAAGTGTAGTCCTCACCCCTCATCAAGGAAACTTTTCTTCACAACAGAAACGATTACAGAAAACTACATCCAACCAAAATGCAGAGGTATGGAGCCTAGCCTCAGCTGATACACCTACGACACAACTCTTGCACCTAAGGCTCAGGGATCTTGCAGTAAAGGGGGTAGAAAGATTGTAAGAGCCAGAGGATGAGGCAGTTTGCTCCAAGATTGTGTCTCCCAAAAATATCAGCAGCGACACCCGTGAAGCCTTATCAACAGTGCTGTTTAAACATGGTTGGAACAAGCATGATATCATACATTTTTGTAATCAGAAAAATGGTGAGCCATACTGTATCTCACTGGAATTATCAATTATCTAGAGGAAAATTTGTTCTTACTTTTTTCCTAATCTTGTTATTATTTTTTATATAATGTATTTTATTGTATTCTTTCTCATCTCCCAGCTCCTCTCAAACCCTTACCACCCCATCTCTTCTTTATTCTCTCTCTCTCTCTCTCTCTCTCTCTCTCTCTCTGACAAAATACCAACAAAAAATTAAAATAAAAACAAAAACCCATATGACAAAAAAAATCAGACAAACAAAACCAACCCCCTTGGCATGGGTCCTGCCCTGGAGTGTGATTGATATATAGTGTTATTCTGTTGAAGAAAATGATTTCCCTTCTCCCTGCAGCTATCAATTGCAAATGGTTTATTGGTTAGGAATGGGAGTTTGCTCCCACTCCCCCTTCACCATGTTTAGATTTTATCTGGCCTGAGCTTTTATAATTTTATACATGCTATCACAATTTTCATGAATTCATATGTGTATCATCCCTGTTGAGCTTGGAAAGGGCTGTCTCCTTGAAGTTATCCATCACCTTTGGCTTTTGCAGTCTTTCTGTTCCCTCTTTCGCATCAGTCCCTGAACCTTTATGGGAAGGCTTTGATGGTGAGATCCCTTTAAGACTGAATGCTCTGGAGTCTCTCATCTCTGCACATTCTCCAGTTGTGAGTCTCTTTTAATTTTTATCTACTGAAAGCAGAGGCTTCCCTGGTGAGTGCTGAGCAGTGCACTGATCTATGGATATAGCATTATGTCATCAGAAGTTATCTTATTACTATGTTCCTTTAATAAAATAATACTAGTAGGTTCACCCTATGGCCAATGGCCTACATAGCCTCAGGTTCTTAGCCACTTTAGCACTGTCAGGTATAGTTCTATCTCATTGTGTGGCCCTTGATCCAATTAAATAGTGGTTGGGTGCCCCCATACTATTTATGCAACTACAACACCAGTATATCTTGCAGGTAGGTTACTGGTATAGTCAGGAGGGTTTGTAACTAGGTAAAATCAATGATTATTTTTTTCTCCAATGGCATGCAAACTACCTTTTAGTGCCATGGATGCCAGAAGTAGGGGTAAAGCTTCTAGTTGGGCCCTAGCTCTGCCCTCCATGGTCAGTAGCATAAGTAAGTGATGTCTTCAGCAGTAGTATATCACTGTCAATCAGGGAAGGGTAACCAATGGTGTGGATAATTTTGGGGGGAGTGTCTATGGTACCACTTTGGCCAACAACTTAACTGAGATAGTAACCCATTCCTAGCCAGAGGTTTTATTTGGGGGTACAAAATGTCTCAATTGGGCCTTGTTTCCTCCATTGTATGGTGACCCCTGTTAATTAGTGTCTACACTTCGAAACATCCTGTTCTTCATATAAGATGAGCTGTATTATTTCACACTTCTCACAAAGCTCCTTTTCTTCCCCTAGCATTGGGTCAACTTAACCCTTTGCGCCCAGCTGCTTTTCCTTTTAGTCATTTCATTTTCTGAAACCCAGTTCCTGTTTGCTTTTAAATGGTAGCATTGGCATGTTCTCTTTCACAGTCTGGATGTGGTTTGCATGGTTTGATTTTGCAGATAACCACACTGATCCTTGTTTCAATATACTGCATCTTCATTTTGTAGAGGAAGCATTCATAGAAAAACCTCCTATAATCTGCAGAGCCTTGGAAATACACATGGATTATTTTTACAGTTTTTTTTATCCCCTTCTGGATTTTATCACTTATTCCCCATTATATTTATCTACATTAGAAACATGTGTGTATGTCCACTTATGTATGCATGTATGAATATACATATACATATGATATGTATGTATGATATAATGTGTGATTTAATGTTTGTGTATTGTATGTGCATACATATATCAGTGTATGTAAACACATGTTCTAGTTCTTTTAGGTTGGGCACTTCATACCCTATCTACTCTGCAGGAGCAGGCACTCAGTCAGGCTCACTGCCCTCACTTGTCTTTTTATTCCACTTTCAGAGAATGCTGTCAGGGCCTCAGATTGCTTGTGGATGATTAATCTGCAAGCTAGCAACTACACTTTGAAATTTTGATGAAGATGATGTAAATTGAGTAGTCATTCTGAGCTTTCCAGCTGGGCCAAAGATAGGCGGGTGACATTTAATCTCCCCCAAAGCCTGCCACTTAACAGACAAGAGGCATATATTAGGTGGCGGTGTAAATCCATTCATATGCTATATGTATGAATGCAGACTGCATTAAAATGTCACCCTGAAGAAAATGCTAAAGGCCAAATCAGGAGACTCTGGATCAAAAAAAAAAAATCAATAGTGGGATTTAGTTTTGGATGCATAGTTTTGAGTGTTCACTGGGATTCAAAGTAGACATGGGTAATTGAAGTACCATGCTTATTTTATTTCCATAATTCTAAGGTCTGGCTTTGAAGTTGGCCCCAGGGCATTTCCATCAGCACTGAGCCTTGAAAATCTGCCTGCTGAGTCAAAGGTATGATGAAAAGCACAAGACAAATATGACACTGGCTTGCAGTGGGCAGACACCCATGACTGCTTCAGGAGGACGCACCATATCAATACTCTAAGAGTGGTCCAGGCCATGATTGGGCTCTAAAATATTATAAAACCACTGAGTCATCCTTGGCTGCTCCTCTCTTCTCATGGTTCGTCATCTTACTGTCTGTCTTCTCTTCTTTCTCCCATTGAGTCGTCCCTTGGATGCTCCTCCCTTTCTGTTGTCATCTTACCATCTGCTCTCTCTTCTTCTCCTTCCAGTTATCACTGGTCCCTTTTCTGAGAACTCTTTTCAGGAAGGATCATTCAAACATACCCTAGTGAGATATAACATTTATATTATTCCACTTACAGTTGAACTTGCTATTGGATGTCTTCGACAGGCAGGTGTGTGTGTGTAACACTGTGTGGACGTGGAAGGACCTGGGATGGGGGCTTTGCATATGTAGTCTCTTCTTCAACCATTAACTGGCAGAAAGAAAGCAAAGCAAATAGAAAGAAACTTGTTTGCTAGCGGAGATATGGCTTTTTGTTTAAAAATGTGATTTTTCTTTCCAAGATGAATTTTAATTTTTACACAATAGTCACTGTCTTAGTTAGGATTTTACTGCTATGAACAGGCACCATGACCAAGGCAACTCTTTAAAAGAACAACATTTAATTGGGGATGACTTACAGATCCAGAGGTTCAGTCCATTATCATCAAGGTAGAGCATGGCAGCATTCAGGCAGGCATGGTGCAGGCAGAGCTGAGAGTTTTATATCTTCATCTGAAGGCTGCTAGCAGAATACTGACTACCAGGCAGCTAGGATGAGAGTCTTAAAGTCCACACCTGCAGTGACACACCTACTCCATCAGGGCCACACCTTCTAATAGTGCCCCTCACTGGGCCGAACATATACAAACCATAACAGCCAGTTTATCAACTTCAATGTCAGACAAATGTGAAGAGGAAGATGAGAAATTGTTGGACAAGATGGGGAGAGTGACTGTATTTTAGGACTGGAGCTTATTGATCAAGTGTCCAGTAGACTCAGAGTTCATTTAGATGATTTCCCTTTGGCTTCCTAACTTCTGTATGGAGGAGCCTGTTTATAACCTGATCTCTGCAGAGAGAGTGAACACAGTCTTGGCCTGGGAAGAAACAAGGTCTCAAAGGCAGATACAGCAGAACGGCCTTTAAAAAGTTGCCTTTTGTAGGCCTTGCTAAAACCACATACCTAAATAAGGACCAAAAAGCAAACCAAATCAAATCCAGACGAAAACAACCAAACTAAAGGAAACCCCACCTGAAACCTATGAAAGAACTAGAGAAGTAGGTTGTCATTATACCAAATCAATATGCAAGATCATAGAAGCAAAAAAAATGCTCAAAGGAAGATAAATTAGGCCTTTCTTAAGTTTCAGAGGTACTTACAATGATGTATTAAAAAAAGAAATGAAAAAACCATCAGAGAAAATAGTAGTCCCTGGGGTAATGTGAAAGCTATGAGAAATGGTTGACTACCATCGATGGACTAGCCAGAGTGCCCCTAGTCCCTTTAACTTTACAAACTTTCCAATACTCCTTTTCACACTCTAAGAAATCCTTACCTGCTTGCCCCAGACTTGTTTCTCTTTCTGAATGGAGATTATCTTTGCACCATGGTGATGTCCCTTCCACTCCTCATTGTGTGGCTTGTCACTCTGATTAGATGGTAAGCTTTCTTAGGTCTAAAAATAAGTTTTTGGAATTTTCCCCTAGAATCATTGTATTTACAGATGAAGTTTAATGAATGTTGCTTGACTCCCTGAATTCTTCCAGATTAAAACCTTTTTCTCTGTATTCCAAATACTTATATATATATTGATTTATACACACATACACACACACACACACGGGTATATATAATCCCTGACACACACACACACACAATGGGTATATATAGTCATATATGTACATATATATATAGTCACACACATATATATTATAGATAGACTATATGTTAGTTACATATGGGTATATATAACAATACATATATAATATACATATATACACAAATATAATATATATCCTATTATCTATCTGTTCATTGCTCTATTATCTATCTATCTATCTATCTATCTATCTATCTATCTATCTATCTATCATCTATCTAATGATAACCATAGCTCTCACCGTTCTTCAGAAAGTCTTCCTTTTTATAACAGATGGAGACCATTGCAGAAACCTAGAACTGGTCAAAATGCAGAAAATATGAATAAGTGAGTGTGAGGTACCCAACTCCAACTGACATATGTGTGATACAACCTACAAAGTAAAGACTCGGGGGGAAATTGCAGAAGAGTGGGCAAAAAGGTTGTGTAAGAGCCAGAGGCTCAGGATGCCTGCTGCCTGATAGTGTCTTATAGACATGACCTGGAAAATGCACCCATGAACCTGTCAGTAGTATGATTGCAGGAACAAGACCAGCATAATGATAATACCAGTTGACACACTAATGTGAGCACAGGAAATCCCACATGGTCTCATCCCTAGATGAAATGCAACAAGGGGCCAGTGTTGCAGAGAGAGGGAGAATTAGTTTCCTTCAGGAAGGAGCTCCCACTTAGGATTTCAAGTCCCAAGTGGCCAGTACTGGACACATGTGCATATGAACAATGTTAAATGAACTGAGTAGGGTACATATGTGTGTGTGTACATACATGGAACAATGATTATTGAGAAAGAAAATTATAAATTTGGATGAGGGGACAGGAGGAGTTTGAGGTAGGGAGGAGTGATATACATAAATTTATAGGATAATATTTTTAAAAAGTTTAACAAGCATTAATGAAAAAATTTCATTTCTGCTTCTATGATGAATATTTATGTGGTATATTGTGATAAAACTGTGAAAGCCCAGCTAAGACAAGAAGCAGGAGGAAAATTTGTAAATATGAGAGTATGAAAGGAGAGGGCATTTAGCTATTTCTTGACATGAGTAATAACATTGATAACAGAAATGATACCACAGCCTTACATTTCTATAGATTCTTGATTCTCTGTCATGTAACAAAGGACAGATGGGTAAAGGGAGAGATAGAAATAACACAGAGAATAGCAATGAAATACAGATATAAAAACAACAGTTCCAAAGAAAGACAATGAGAAGAGCCAAGATGAAGGAAATGGGAAAAGAATTTACTGACAACTGGGAATGGTTACTGAATAAATAGCACACTGGGCAGAGAATCAAATAAATATTTACAGAGTTGGCGTACTTGTAGCTGTCTATACATCATGGCATGCTTTGACTTGTTCTCTACCATGTGAACTGGGGAGAGAGTCTACTGGCTTCTCACATGCCCTTCCTTTTCTCATTTTCATTCACTAGAAATGTCAGTACTAGTTTGAATTTCTTTGTTTCATATGCTGTATCTATAGGAACAAAAGGTATGGAAGCGTAAGACCCATTTTCATTTCAGTGATTTCAGAAAAATCACAAGATGCTGGCTGTGGAGAGTGACATTACATTGTACATATCTAAGGCTCTAATCTGAGGTTTTAGGTCTAAAGTGATTGTCAATGCATCTGATAACTTATAAGCAAGTTCCAATTGAACACATGAACTCATAGTAGTTGGCACTTTGTGCATAAGATTGATTCAAGATCCAGCCAACCTAAATCCCAGCATAGATGGCTAAGAGGCACGTCCCACTCTTATCTGAAGAACTATTGGTACTTGATGGCTGCTTGGAGAGACAATTTTCTTCAGGGAGCACACCCTGATAGGCTGCCCATGCCTAGATGGTCCATAATCATGTTCATATAGGCATCGTTAGGTGAGTACACATAAGGAGCACATAAAGGAAGAGGGGGGAAATAGTAAAGAAGATAGGAGAGAAATTATAAATGGGCAGATCTGATAAAAACTTACTATATACACATGTATGACTATTTAAAAAGTTCTAAAGAGAATGTCCCATGTTACAGAATTTATATTTTCTGTAGAACTGGAAAAATGCATATGGAAATGTTCTGTTTACCCCATGTCACAGGCCATCAAAAGTCTTAAAGTGTTTAAATTTCTGCTTTGGGGTAATGGACTGCAGGTATAAAATGACACTTGAACTGCGACCTCCTCTGACATCTGGCTGTGTTACTGATCAACTCCAGGTCTTTTGTTTGCTCCAAGGGGGAATTATGGGTAGATGAAGAGAAAGTCCTGATACCCATCAGTCTCTTCACTATTAATTTCTGTCAGCAGAAGTGCAGTGGCTGATAACTCGCTGCTTCTCTGCTGTTACTGCTCTGGTGCAGGCCTCTGGGGTGCTTAATTCTTAGCTCTATTGCGACAAACACTGCAGCTCTGACAGAGGTCTAGGAAGCTGGGTTTCCCAGACATTGACAGCAGATCCTATTACAGCTTTTCAGCCTACAGTATCTCCTCTGTTTCTTGTTATTTCTGCCCTGGGCATTCTCTGGAACTCATCTGCCTCCATTCACTGCTGCCCCTGTCACTACCACCTCTATCCTGATGGTGGCTGCTATTGGTTTTGAGGTTGCTTCCTCTGCTACCAATTGTTGTTTCTGACCCTCTGCTACCCTTGCCTTGATATCTACTTGTTGCTTGATGCAGTTGCCACTACATCATTCCTATTACTATCTCTGTCATCTCCATGGTTGCAGTTGCATCCTTGTACATGTTGCATCTAACTCTACTGATGATAACCAAAGGAGGTATAAGAGATGACCCAAGAGAAGTCTTTCTATTAGCACCAGTGTTACAGTATCAGGATGAGGATGGTGTTTAGCACAGTGTGTCTCCTAGTATGCTCACAGTGAACCTGCGATTATAGCTAGAAAAGGGGTGTTTATGTCACTCTTAGAAGACCTCCATTCGAACGAAGGACTGTACTCGTACTGGTGGTCATGAGGTCATTCTCTTTGCATCACTCACAGATGTCTTCTGCTAGTCCACAAAAGGAGGTGCTACTTTTCTGGACCGTGTAGAAACAGTTGCAAGATCACCTATGTATCCCTGAGACTTGTGAAGGTGTCAAGTCAAGGACAATCTGTTTAAGAAAATTGTGATTTGAACAGTGTGCAACTTAGGAAGCAAAGCTCTACTTTAGCAGCAGGCAGCTGTGGTTGTCATGTAGCTTTCACGAGGAATCCGTGGAGGAGTCTTTAACGTGATTGGTGCTGTCGTGAAGGTAGCTTAGCAGGTAGGTCAGTAAACGTGTTCACTCAATGAAGCTGTCAGTTAGGATAGCAAATTGGCCCTTTCCCAGAATCTTAGATTAATTTAAGGGAAAAAATTACAAAGATATTAAAATACAGACATCATTAACCATGACTTTTTAACATTGTTTATTTCTTGCCTGACACCCCAGAGAGATGGGTCTCCTTTGTCTTAGAGGGTTGAACTGTTCTCCAGCATTTGTTTTGTTTAGAAATGGTACTCACCTCAGTTGAAGGGTAGATGATCCATCTACTAGGACATTCCAGTATTAGTAAAACTTTGAGACCAAGCTGCAAAAGGTTTGAGTGATAAGGTGTGAGGTAAATACTCGTGAAATCCTCAGAAGGCTTTGGCTGTCCCCAAGTGAGAAGAGCGATTCTTTCTAGGTAAATAACATTCTTGTTGAGAACAATATTGTGGAAGCAGAGTTTTAATTTGTCTCTTGCTGCCAAAAGCATGATCAACTTTTTCTCTCCCAAGATCCAGGAATTAACCCCTGATCTGTGACAATCGTGCTTTTTCCACTGCCCAGTTTCAAGTATTGCAGGGAACTTTTCCCATGTGAGAGTGGAGACAGAATTCCAGCCAGGGCAGCAAGAGTGGCCGCAGTGTCTGGGCAAATCATTCCATCTCTTCCACCCTCAGTTACTGTAGCTGAAGGAAGGGAAAATGATGTCTTCCATGTCTTAGAATGGTGATCATTCCCATCTCTAAATGCCCGGCCCAAGTCAGCTACTTGCAGAGCTTGTGGCTGCATTATTATAAGTTTCTCATCTGTTCTGCATGACTGGAATAGTATTGTCATCCATGTCCTACAGCCATGGAAGCCAGCGCTCAGACTACTGCAGTAACCAGTCCATGAAACTTTGAAAGTCGTTTACAAAGAATCACACATTAGAACATTTTGAAAACCTCCAAGCTTCCAGACTGTGTATGTTGCTACTGATGGATGTGAATGTGAATTAGATAGTGTGTATTCATTGAGTTTCTTACAATAAATACTTAACACTGAGCCAGGTTTTAAGTAATCTATGAAGTGAGAGATTTCTCCTAATGTATATTATATAAGCTGTATTATATGGAAATTTAAAATATACCCAAGTAAAAGTCTCTGCCATTTTTAGGAACAGGCGTTCTTTTCTATTTCACCGTTTTTAGAGGAAAGGAGTAATGAAACGAATTTACTAATCAAAATTGACTTAAAGTTTTAAGAAATAAAAACCAATTGCATATAACCCAGCCTTCATGTAACAGTCCTCAAAACATGAGTGTTGTTACAAAAACTTCAGAAGAGACCAGAGAAATGTTTCACAAACCAGCATACATCTGCTGAAGGTTCATTCATCATCTATGCTAATGACCAACAGTTTAACCTCGGCCCTACATCTAACTCTTGGCTGTTTATTTTTTAGAGTCTATAATGACCAACAGGATAGTTAAAAACTTACTTGAAAGGCTTACCCTTGTTTCAGAGGCATAAAACTTCCTGTGTGAAGACAGCTGGGAAGCCACAGAACATCCCTAAAATAAGAACCAAGGTTTGGAAAAACAATTTTCTCTTTCAGGAAGCATCCTGTTTCCACAAGAGGCACCAGCATAAGATATCTCTTTGTGTTTCTTACCAAGGAGTCAGGTTATCAGAGAGCCAGGAGTTAATCTCCATGACAGGGTAACATTCAAGGAAGGCTTTTTCCCTTTGTATTTTCCAAGCTCTCCTAACTTGTCAGTGAAAGTCGGTAAAGCTCTACAAAGGGTCAGCTGAGCCCAGAAATGAGTTGTATTTTGCTTCCGGTGCTTAAGGTTCAGATAAAAAGAGGAAGGAGTTGTGAGACTAAAGCTAGACACATAACACATGTTCATCTTCTGGCATAGACCAGTTCCCACTACCCAATCAAAGCCCTTTTTTTCTGAATATACCTTCCAGTTGTTCTTGAAGACTTGTGTGTTCTATTCTGCTGGCCTGTGTAGATATTTAAAGAGATCAAAAGAAAATACATTCAAACTGAGGAAAGTTGGAGGATGTTTGATCTTCCAGGATTTATCAAACATCTTTGATGGATGGAATATAGTTTTGTGTTTGTTTTTTAAGAGATATATGTTGGGACCAACATGATCTATCTCTTTATTTAATTTATTTATGTATTTATTTAGTTATTTGTTTATACTTATTCACTTTTTATCCTGCTCACTGTCCCCCTCATCATCACCCCCTCCCATAATCCTTCCTCTATCTCCCTTTCCCTTTTCCTCAAAATAGGTAGAGGTCCTTCTTGGTACCACCCCCACCTTCAGTCATACCGTTTCAAGTTTCTGGGAGGCTAGGCACTTCCTCTCCCACTGAGGCCAAACAAGGCAGCCCAGCTAGAAGAACATATCCCATATACAGGCAACAGCTTTAGGTAGCCACTGTTCCAGTTGTTTGGGACCCACATATAGACCAAGCTGCACAACTGCCATATATGTGTGGGGAGGCCTAGGTCCAGCCTATGTATGTTCTTTGATTGGTGGCTCAGCCTCTGAGAGCCCCAAGGTCCTAGTTAGTTGACTCTGTTGGTCTTCCTGTGAAGTTCCTATCCTCTTTGGGGCTGCAATCCTTCTTTCTATTCTTCCATAAGAGTCCCCAAGTTCCATCCATTGTTGGGTTGTGGGTATCTGCATCCCTCTGAGTCAGTTGGTAGGTGGAGCCTCTTGGAGGACAGCAATGCTAGACTCCTGTCTGTAAGCATAACAGAGTATCATTAATAATGTCAGGGCTTGGTGCTTGCCCATGGGATGGGTCTTAAGTTGGGCCTGTTATTGGTTGGCCATTCCTTAAGTCTCTGCTCTGTGCCACATCCCTGCATTTCTTTTAGACAGAATAAGTTTTGGGTAGAAAGTTTTATGGGTAGGTTGGTGTCCTTATCACTTCACCAGGGTTCCTGCCTGGCCACAGGCTCTGTATCCCCAATGCTATGAATCACAGCTAAGGATACCCGCATTGATTCTTGGGTACCATCCCAACCCAGGTCTCTGTGTCTTCCTGGAGATGTCTCCTACTACCTCACCCCCTGAAAAGTCGCAGATTTCCAATCATCTTCATGGCCATCTTGGCCATCCTCCCTGCCCCTACCCACACAGGACCCAGAACTTCTTCACCTCCCCTCCCAATCTCCTCTCCAACCCAGTTCCCTCCCTCCATCTACCTTCCATGACCATTCCATTCTCCTTCCAAGTGAGACTCAAGCATCCTTGCCTGTGTCCTCCTTCCTATCCAGCCTCATTGTGTCTGTGGAGTGTAACACGGGCATCCTGTATTTTATGGCTAATATTCACTTATAAGTGAGTACATACCATGCATGTTCTTTTGGTACTGGGTTATCTCACTCAGGATATTCTCAAGATCCATCTGTTTGCCTGAAAAATCATGGTGTCTTTGTTTTTCATAGCCAGCATGATTCTTGACTGAGTGAGAGATAATGACACTGGTAGCTGACTTGATACTTATTTTGGGTCTATTTAGTTGTGTGAATGTTGGAGCCACTCAGTCATAATTTTTTTTTTTAAATTGTAGGTGAGATGGGATAGTACAGCTTTGTTCAGTTCTTCTGTCATGGAATTGGTCACATTTCCGTCTATGATCAAAGGCAGGATCTGCTGCATAGCCAAGCTCAGCTTTCCTTCTTTACTCAGAGCTTGAATTTGGTTGAACCTTAACAGACAAGCTAGACTAAACAAACTTAATAACGGAAGTGACATTTACAAAGAAAATGATGGGTCTCCTCCCTACTTGACTATGTGTATTTGGTCACTGATTTCCATAGCTAGTCAGAATTGTATCATACCTTAGAAATGAAGATGCTTGTTGTATGGCTTGCCAATTTTTGTGCAAGTTCCTGGTCCTAGGGTAAAGGTATTCCTCACATAACACTTTTTTTTTTTTTTTAATTTATAAACCCTCACACGTGGGAGGTGAAAGGATTTCCACGGCGCAGCTTGGGACAGATCACAGCAGGCCAAGATGGTTCCACGAGGGGAGGTTTATTAAGAGAGTGGGAGAGCAAGAGGAGAGAGAGAGAGAAGTAGAGAGGAGTAGAGGCCGGCCATGACCACGTGGAGAGAGGGGGAAGAGAAGGGGAGAGGGGAGACAACCTGCAGGTGCTGGGTTGAGAAGCCAAGAGAGAGAGGAGGGGCCAAGCAGCCCCTTTTATAGTGGGCAGGGTTGCCTGCCTGTTGCCAGGTAACTGTGGGGCGGAGCATACCTGGCTGTTGCCAGGTGACTCTGGAGGTGGAGTTTAACAGATTGCTAACATTCCCACGTTTTGGTTTAATTAAAAGGAAAAATTAGAAAGAGGTGACGGCGAAGCAGGAACAGGGTTGTCGTGAAATCTGGCTACTTCCTGCTGGCATTGGGGGCGACGTGTCTCTAGGGGGAACCTAGAAGAATGGATATGGGGGATGTTTGTCCCGTCTTAGAAGAGCTGGCTGTTTTCTGATGTCCAGGGTCAGGTCCAGTAGAAGCAGCTGTGTCTGTGTGTGTGGCAGGAGATGGAGCAGCTGAAGGTTGCTTCTCTGGAGCTGTACTGGATGCACCTGGACTTGACAAGATGTAGGAAATAAGATTAAGAACACTTGGAGAAAGATTTTTTTTTTTAAGATGTATATTTGAAACCCAGAGGGATCCCACCCTTTATTATAGGTAGTAAGTAGGAATTTTAGGCAGATGTACTTATCTGGATGGCATCCATGAGAGGTAGATCTGAGTGGGTTTCCTGTAGCTTATAAGTTTACAAAAGAGATAACAGCATGAGTTAACAACACAAGTAGTCTTTCAACTGAGTTTAGGTAATGAGGTAACAGATAAAATCTGTGAAAACTTAGCTGTCAATGTAGTCAGAAGTCTGATAAAGAGTAAACAATCTACCAGTTATATATTATTTTTTAAAAAATGAGAGTCCACTAGCCAACAGCTCCCATGGTTTCCATAGTCTCTTGGGTGAAGTCAGTCTTGCTTCCAAGCGTAGAAGCCACAGGGCTTTTTTCTGTGGAATGGGTACGCATGATATGAGAAATGACTTACCTTTATTTAGCCAAGTCATTTGACTCAGGGCGTCCCGATGTGTTTGTTCACATACAATCTAAGCTGTATGTTCTAGGAGTCCGGCGTCCAGGTCTTCTGAAACCATCTTGGGTTAACTGTTAGAGGCTTTGGGCATTCTGTCGGCCATAAACTTAAAATATATAATTAGCAGACTTCTGACAAGATTGAGAGCCATAAGGATTAGTTGTAACTGAATAGAATAATAGCAGTAGTAAAAATCTATCAAGACACGTTAGGAAAGAGTCTTAAGTAACTTTGGCGGGTTGTATAGGAAGAGAAAAGCACAGTTTTGTATTAGCAAAGAAGCATTTTGGTTAAGAAAGCTGGATGGTAGGGCTGTCACAGGTTGGAGCTGTGAGTCACGGTTGCTGCAGGCAGGTCAGGTCTGTGGGGCTGGCAGCATAGCTGTAGGGCGAGTCTTCCTGCTGGCAGCCGGAAGTCGCTGCTCAGTGACTCTGGTGGCTGCATTTAGGAAAAGTAAGCATGTCCCGTATCACCACAACCTTAGTTGTTTTTGTAGCGGTGCCAGGCGGCAGGATGTAAGGGGACAACCCAGAGCAGAGCTAAGAATCATAGAGGGAAGGGACCAGGCGAACCGGCTGACCGATCGCAGAGGAGGCGAGGGGAGCTAGCTGGGCCCTGGACCCGCTAGCTTTCCAGGCAAGGCACTGGAACCTCAGTTCCAGTCGACCCGCAAATGACGAAGGAGGAGGAAAGGGAAAAGGGGCGCGAGAGACTGGCCCTTGGAAGAGACACCTGGGGACTATGATTGGAGCTGGTGCTCCTGAGACAGAGAGAACAGTCTGTCCAGGCCTGGCCTGGGGTACTCAGCAGCGAGAAACTGTCTCGAGAGGAAAAGGGGAAATGTCTCATCCAAGGGAAGCCATCCTAGAGAGGTTCAGGGAAGGACAGGGTTCACTCTAGCTCAAGGAATCTTTCCTGGGACGATGTGGAGGGTTACTCTGGCCAGTGGGGGATGGGGAAGCTTACCAGTTCTGGCTAGTGTGTGTGGAACCAGCAGACATCCGCTAGAGTCACAGTAATTCCCCCATTTTGGTTTAATTAAAAAGAAAAATTAGAAAGAGGTGTGGGGCAGAACCTTGGGTGGGGAGCAGGTGGAGTACATAGAAGGGGAGTAACGGAGGTAAATAAATGAACGGACATAGGGGATTTCCTTCCATTTACCGGACTGCTGGCACTATGTATTAAGACTCCATAAAATAATGGGGTCTAGGGTGCCATTACGTGGCCACATGGTCATCCCATTGTCTAAAGGGTACCCAATCCAGACTTTATTGCAAAGATGTATTAATTTGGAAGGCCTCAACTCAGGCGTTAATCATAAAGATTTGAGGTTTTTCAGTAGACAGCCCAGTGGGGTGTCTGCCGGTACGGACGAAGACGGTGAACCCATTGAGTGAGTTACCAAATTTAGCTTAGCGTCCTAAACTAATCTTTGGCAACAGAAATCAGGCACTGCTTATAGTAATCGGGCCGTCGCGCGATTAAATAAGGGCCTCGACTGGGCTAACCCACCAGAAGTTAGCCAGTCAGGAGATAGCTCGGCTGGTACCAGCTTTTTGTGGAGCTGCAAGAGCTGAGGAGGGGTTACGAGCTATTCCGAGAGGGGAAATCACTCAATCGGTTCAAGGTCCTAGTTGAATAGCAGTTGTGGTTCGGCTAGAGGCCAGACACATGTGCTGGGGCAAAAACCAGCCCTGTGGTCCAGGAAGCGGTGGCCAGACGCAAACCCGGAGTCCAGGGCCCCTCACACGAACCAGAAGCTCCCTATGGATTAAAAGCCGGTGTGTGCATGAAATTGTGCAGTCCGGTACTTGGAAGGTGGAACCGAACCAGGGACCTGTGTGTCTGTCTGGGTATCTAGGCCACACGGCAGAGCACCGACTGGGGGAGGGGTGGGCTGAAACAGCACAGCTCACGTGGTGGAAGTTCGGTGAGTCTCAGCAGACACGGTGAAAACAGCGGGCTGCCCACAGGGGTGTAGCAGTCACGGGCTGGTGGAGCTGAGGCTGAAGTGGCGGTATGGCTGCAGCGGCGGGAATGGCGGACCACGTGGGCCTCGGAGCAGCAGTAGATGAAGTCTGAGTGGTCATTGTGTCCATCTTGTACGGTCGCAGCAGCTGAGGTCCCCGAAGTCTTCGTATCCGAGTCTCGGCACCAATGAAAGGATTTCCATGGCGCAGCTTGGGACAGATCACAGCAGGCCAAGATGGTTCCACGAGGGGAGGTTTATTAAGAGAGTGGGAGAGCAAGAGGAGAGAGAGAGAGAAGTAGAGAGGAGTAGAGGCCGGCCATGACCACGTGGAGAGAGGGGGAAGAGAAGGGGAGAGGGGAGACAACCTGCAGGTGCTGGGTTGAGAAGCCACGAGAGAGAGGAGGGGCCAAGCAGCCCCTTTTATAGTGGGCAGGGTTGCCTGCCTGTTGCCAGGTAACTGTGGGGTGGAGCATACCTGGCTGTTGCCAGGTGACTCTGGAGGTGGAGTTTAACAGATTGCTAACAGGAGGTAGAATTAATGTCTTAATTTTTGGAGAGTCAACTTGAACTCTGCTTTATTTCTGGCCAGTTTCATTTGGTAGAATGAACCTTGCTCAGGGAGTCAGGGACTTATGCTCTGCCAGCTGATTTTCGACAGGTTACTTAATGAATGTTATCTCATCATCCTCAGAGTGAGGGCATCTCAGGTAGTTTCTTGTCTACCTCTGTATGGGGTATAGGTGCGTATGTGCACGTTTGTGTGTGCATGAGTGTGTGTCCCTGTCCTGTTCCAGCTCCCCACTGCTAGAGATGTTTGTCCAAACTTGTTGACCTCTCTTCCTATCTGTATTTCTCTGTGCATAAAAAGAAGATTAAGTTTGAATGGGTCATTGTTTCTTGTGAGATAAACAACAGCTGATAAAGGCAGGGGATTACCTACTTCTGAAGCAGACAAGGAGGAGTTTGTAGCTCTGTGCTCTTTAGATGTAACCAGTTTTTCTTCTTGGAATATATTTTATGGAACCTGACTAATCAACCTGACAATATGTTTCCCAAGTTGGTTTGGCTGTAGATCAAAGTCTCAACTATTCCAGCACATGAACTCTGAGAACCCAGACAATAAAGGCTCAGTAAGGAGCCAGAGAAAGTATGTGTAAGGAATTTTGGCTTTAGAGTCTGATATAAAGGTAGAAAAAGAACAAGGATAATGAATTGGGGGAATCATTGCAAGTGGTCAATGCACAGGAAAAAGATGCCCCAACCTCCTTAATAATCAGAGAAGTACAAACAAAGGTACAACCCGGCTATATGGGGTCACCCTCCCCCATCCTTTTTTTTTTACAGGAATGTAAATGTTGGCCAAACATGCTGTACTATGCCTCTCAGTCTGAGGAAATTAGATTTATTATATTTTTTTGGCAGTTTCCATTTACAGTCTTTTTGATAGTAAAGTATATAGCTTTTTTGCTTAACATTTCTTAGTTTAGGACTTATTTGTAGGAGAAAAGTACACAGTATATGCACAAAAAAGTACAATACACAATGTGTCTATAGAAGTGCATTCATGGAGGTAAGGCAGAAGCAATGTTTATCAATAGGGGATTAGTATAATAAATACAGTGTAGCCAATATCTACTGAAAAATGCCACGTGGTCAACAAAACCTGTAGAGTAGCACTTTAGATAGTGCCATGGAAAATTATTTGGTGATGCAGAGCAGGGTGTTAAGCAGAAACACATTCTTCCACTCCTCTAAGCTGATGTCAGTAGAAACACGACAGACATGTCCACTTAAATCTCAACAGGAACAACTGGAGTGCCTGTACTTCGTTTCTAACTTAACTTCCAGCTGTGCACCTTACCCTCTCTGTCCTGAGGGAGGCTTACATAAACTCTCTTATTCTTAGTAAAAATGAAGATAATAAAACTATTCTCTTTGAGGTTTACTGTGTGAATCAAGGAATAAAACACATGTCAAGCACTTGGGAGGGAGTAAATAAAAAGTACTTTGATTTCCCATTCATTCAGAGTTTCAATTTTCTTTTCGTTATGTAAGTACAAACAGCTGTGTTCTTACGCTCAAGATTCAAAGGGAGAAAGCTAAGTGGGGTTTGGATAGCTTCCATTTATTTTAATGTAGGAAGAGCCCTAGTTCCAAGTATGTGGACTAGTATTTTCCTATTGCTACAGCCTGCCAGAAAATAGCCATATTGAATCATTGTTTTCTGGAGCCAAGAGAGGTAACTGAATGACTGCCTCAGATGGACAGCCTAAAATAATATTGCATTCTTGCCATCCTTAGGCGTTTTAGGACCAAGCGATTTTGCGTAGATCTGCTGTTCTCCTCTTGGTTTTTGAAGAACAAAGCTTTTGTTTTTATACTCTTACACAACAGAGCTTTATTCTATGCCAAGGAGCACATAAAACAACGAGGTCCTCACAGGTTGTCCCACCTAATAGAACGAGCTCTTCCAAGTGCCTTCAACCACCTGCAGAGGGCCTACATCATCCACAAGGGGAGATGGGCAAACTCACAAGAGCACACCGGCCAACCAGCGGCAGGACTCGGTTCTGTCCTATTGTGCTGGAGTTAGTGGACTCAACCACCTGGAAGCTCTCCTTGGGTCCATATAGCTCTAAAGAACAACTAGCAACTGTCTTTTTTTCTCTCTGTGTCCGAGGTTGAAAATGAAATGGTAATATATTGTATGTTTTCACTTTGAAAAGTTCTAGTCTGAGAGTAATTATTTTAGGTAATTTTACATAATCTATTTGGAATTGTTGACAGGGTAGACTGAGGGATAATTGGGACTCAAGGCTTTTCACCAGTGGTTAAAGAGTCATTAGAAGATCCCGAATTAGATGCTCAGTGTCCTGTATTCTTCCTCTTGTTTCTCGCTCTTTCCCAAAACAACCCCTGGCTTGTTTCCATACCATCAACCCCATGTGTAATTTTTGTTTAGCAATAGGACAAGTTTAAGGTGAATCTGTGAAGCTGGAATTACTTCCGATTCTTAGTAGTGATCACTAGTCAGAATTAAGGACATATTCAGACTTTGTGTTCCATGGTCTTGATAGATCTCAAGGGTAGTCCAGAAATGGCAAACTTTACAAGCATGGCTCCTCATGCTTGTTCTCTAGACTCATGGTCTTGGCATCCCGTAGTGGGAACCAGGGATTTTCCATTTTTTACAAATACCTTGGTGCTTGTTACATCCTTATGCACATGAAGTTTAAAGTCTCCTGTTATTATTTTCTAGTATACATGTGATTCAAATGTAGTCTGTTTTTTTTCCTTTCCAGTTTTCTGATTTTTGTGCTTACATTTCAACAACCCTAAAGACATAAAAATAAACTCTCATGAAGTGTTAGATATCAGACCACATCCCCTTCAGTTACTCATGCTTGCAAATGTGTTTCTACAGTGAAGTTACCTCTTAGGGGATGCATACAGTACCCCATTTTATTATAGGAGTGAGAAATCTGCTCTTACTGGATGGTGCTATTCACTGTGGAAAGGAAGACTCACAGGCCACAGGGGCAGAGCAGAGCTATGTAGGGCTCTCTGAGGTGGCCCTGCGTGGAGAGATAAAAATTAGACATTTTCTCTGGTCCAGAGCTGTGAATACAGTACAGATTTGCTCCCAAGAGAAAGTTTCTCATGTTGCAATGTGATTTTCAGTCCCAGAAAGTCCTGCCTACCTTTTGTGTGTCTACTTGTCATTCCTGACCCTATTAAAATGAAAGTTGGAAGTTAGCAGGAACATTTCATTGTGTTTTTCCAGGATGGCTTTCTCTACTGCTCTGGGGATGGGCACATATTGATTCAGTTGATGAGAGAACCAGAGAAGCCCCTTTGTGGGCTCTTTTGGTGGAGGGAGTGGTCACATAGGGAGGTTATGTTTTCGGGGAATAAATTGACCAGGAGAGGTTCCTAGGACAATTTTTACTTGGGTTCTAATCATGGGATTTCTGTATCACTTTTGTATTCCTGACACAAGTTCTTTAGTTAGAAAAGGGAGACACATTTTCACTTACATTTTTAACATTTGAGTTTGAGATCATGCAGTCACAGAAAGAACGTGCACAATCCACTTTGGTTACACCCAAGAACTTTCTACTGAATGTTCTAAATGCCCTTAGTACCTCCAAATACTGTTACCTTGGGTACTAAGGTATCCTATATGGACTCCTGGAGAAAACTCATCTAACCTATAGAGGTTGTTCTCCACTATACCTAATTCTTAGAAAATTCTAGCTGTTCACACAATCCCCTCCTTCAATGATTATCCAGTGTAGGTAGTTTATGTCTGTAGAGTATGACAATATTACCATTCAGATGGCAATGACTCAGGGTCTCAAGTGGGCTTTCAGAAGGAGAAATTTTATGATTTACGGCAGCTGAACCAACAGAGGGGAAGTGGGAACTAATTGCCTGCTTCTGAGTCCTAGTCACCTCTGACCTTCCAGTGTATTCTGCCAGGAACAGGATAGTAAGAATGAATGAGATTTAGCTTAGCTTATTCTACTCTTTGCCAGGCCCCTCACAAAACTTTAAATATGTAATTATTTTTAGCAAATATAGTGAGCTTTATGGCATTTCTTTATCAACTTGAGAAAAGACCAGGATTTGCCGGTAGGTCTATTGATTTCATTATAATTCTGGCATTTCTCTGTATTCTTTTTGAAGTTTTTTTTTTTCTCCTAAATTGAAAATGGTCCTCACTTTCCCCAGTTTATTTTCTTTTAGAATTAAATTCTGGGGGAGAAGTACTGATTCCTTAATTTACAAGCATGAAATAACCAACCATCTTCCATAAAGAAGTGAACAGGTGTGGGCTCGTGGTGAAGGAATTCATTGTCATTTATCTTGCTGATGGGATATGTAGAGGGATCTATGTTTCCAGAAGCTTAGGAAACAGAAGTGGGTAGATACGACTGGTGGGTATTCTTTTTTTGTTTGTTTGTTTGTTTTTTGTTTTTTCGAGACAGGGTTTCTCTGTGTAGCCCTGGCTGTCCTGGAACTCACTCGGTAGACCAGGCTGGCCTCGAACTCAGAAATCTGCCTGCCTCTGCCTCCCAAGTGCTGGGATTAAAGGCGTGTGCCACCACCGCCCGGCGACTGGTGGGTAATCATATGGAAGTAGAAAGAGGTAAGTTTGAAGGTTTACTATGGGTGAATGAATGAATGAATGAGAGAAGTCCCTGTTTTTTCCTGAGGGAGGCTATCCCTCTTCCAAATTGACTGACCTGTTTTCCTTCAGTTTCTCACTGAGTACATTGAAACCTTAGTTACTAGTCTCTTGCTTTGAGAAATCGCTCATTGAAGGGAGGAATGGAATAATTAGCTTCAGTGTTCTCTCATATTTAAGCAGGGAATTCAGTGTGAATTGAGACATAACTTATGTGTTTGGATAATCAGCACAACTGCTCAGGATAGACATCCACCACCCCCATTCAAATCTTTTTTGGTTAGAATGACATGAATGAAGATTAAGGGTACCATTATTATTTTCTCTTCTTGCAAGACTTTTTTTTTTTAACATGCCTGAACTTTGTGCTAACTCTTCTATGAATCACTCCTGCTTCAATTACCCCTTCTTTATCACGACCTAGGTAGGTGTCTTTATGGGATATACCAAATGCAAGGTTGGTTTCAAAGTTCATGTGACAACCGGGTCAAAAACTGACAGCAGCAACTCAAATTTCACTGAACTTCCATCTTAGAGACATCCAGACAAACATTGTATTTATAAATTTACCTCAGATGCAATATGTGATAATAGTAGCATAATACCTAAGTAGATAATACCTAAGCACCTGGATGATGACTAATTTGCCTTCATTTTGTATATTGCACACAGCACTACAATAATCTTAATAAAACAGCAAAATAATTCTTTTTTTTTTTCAAGTGCTGTTAGGTGTTGTACTCAAACTTTCAGTGAAAGACCAGAGCTGGAATTTGAACCTAGATAGTCTGGCTCCAGTGTGTATGCCTTCTCTGTCTGTGTGGTCGTGCTTGAGGCCTTGCCGGAAGCACAGATATGGTTTGAGAAATATGTTAGTAATGCACCCCCAACATTTTCTCTTACTAAATCTTCCATCTTTGCATATCTCATTACATAACACTTCAGAGAGGCAAAAAGAACATGGAGGGCCACAGAAAAGTAAATTGCTCTCCTTCCTGCTAGGTCTTCTTATACACAGGAAGAATTCTTGACTTACCATGAATTCATGTTTAAGTATAGAAAGATGGCAGTTTTCATTAAGCTTACGTGTGATCTATCATGTAATATATTTTGAAATCCTTTTCATATACATTACTACTGTAATTCCATATGTTCACATTTTTAGAAAAGACTGAATTAAAAATCATTTTGTTAAGCTTAACTGTAATGTATTTTAAAAATTTGTCACATAGATTATTGGTGTGATCCATACGCTTAAGCTCTTAGGAGAGAGTGAATTAAAAATCAACATTAGGGCTGGGACTGTGGCTCAGGAGTAGAGTGTTCGCCTAGTATGAGGTATGGATCCTATCACTTTCTCTACAAGAAAATAAAATAAATGAAGAAAACAAAGATAAACAACAAAAACAAAGCCCCAGTTCAAAAGTCTCCCCATAGGGTGAGTGCACATTTGATTAGAAATCTCTGTGTCTAGGTAAAGTGTTATATAATTCAAGAACATGTTGGTCCCCAAAGTGACCACAGACTTGTATCTTCAGTGTTCACACTTTAAATTGCATTTCTTGCTATGGCAAGGTAAGTCTCATTGACATTTTTTTTCAAGTAAATTTTCCCTTTGTAGTTATATCATATGGTGCTGGTTGTCAGCTGTTCCCTACGAGGGAATGAGTTCTGATGTCTAGGTATTTTGGTAACGAGGTTAGCATTATGATAACTATATGGTTGTTTGTCCCTGTCACATAGAATAGAGTTAATGTCCTACCGGTTTTAATTAGTTTGTTGGGCCAGCATGGTGGATCTGTATGCATTAGTCACTTGAGAGCAACTTCTTTGCCTCTATAAAGTACAGTGCTAGACAGATTAGCTCATGAGCCCATAAATCATTCTTGGCCCAAGTTTTGGGACATTTTTTCAGCTAGCTATGGCTCTGATATTTGAGATTTGCTGGTGCTCTTGGGTCAGGAATAAATTCATGTTCCTGATCTTCAGGTGTTGGGATTGTCTTCATCACTGTCTCTAGAGTTGAGATCAATGAAATATGAACAAAAACTGAGTTCAGCTGTCTGGGTGACCCTTGGTTACCCAATACCAGGTGCAATAGCCACCAGACATGAATTGATGGCAATGACAGGGTCATCAAGCCAGTCTTTCAAGCCAGAGCCCACTAATACAAGGCCTGCTGGCTCGAGAGTGATGCCTGACATAGCCGACTCTGTCATGTTAGACTAACCATTTTAGGTAAAGAAAAATGATAGTCCTGATATATGTATTATCTTCTTCCCTGATTTGTCTTTAATAGGGTACAGGAAAATGTGATTATGCAATCAGCTCAAATCAACTCATACTTCATACCAAGACGTCTCTTGTGTTGTTTGATGTTGAGCCCCCTAATTATAACACTTTTAAATCTCCAGAAAAAACTCCTGTTGTAGGAAACCATCTCAAGGTATCATGATTATTACAGTTCTGGGAGGGGGGAGGCTGTGGGGATAGTTTTGAAAGCTCTTAGCACTAGTGTCTTTGGGATGAGCATTAATTATTAATCAACGAGCCAGTCAATGCTTGTAATATCTGTGAGGTCAGGGAGCCAGGGGTTAGTTGTATGTGGACAGAGTGGAATATACAACACCTGGAAAAGCGCCACTACTCCTGGACTTGCTGTACGGCTGTTGGTTACTGTCTTTGCTGGTGAGACCATGTTCTGCTGAGTTGAAGGTAGTGAGCTCTTCTAGTTGGATATTTCTGGGTGAAAATAAACATGCACTAACTTCCATGTCTCAGTTTGCCACCAGGTATGCTCAACTTGTTGCCTGTGGGGGTGCATACATGCTGGGACAGCTATGCATGGATTCCAACACGAGATAGTACTCAAAACATTTTATGATTTTTGGCAGTTTATTTTGTAACTCAATTGTGTAGTTTTTGAGTATGAATTTTGAGCAATGTCAAAGGGTTGAACAGACCTGGTGACCAGGCTTGGCCTTGTCTGATTAAATGGGCATTTGAAATGAAGAGTTTAAGGGATTTAATGAGATTTTATTACCAGGTAAAATCAGGGAGTTTGAATGGAGGATTCAACAATATTAAGTTGATAATAATCTGTATGTGTTTCCGACCAGCAGGGTCTGCACAATGAGATCCCAGACAGCCAGGACTCCACAGAGAAAGCTTTCCTCAAATAACAAAAACAAAACCAACTACAACAACAAAAGAGAGTATGTTTTTTCATTTCAAACTAATTTATATTTTCTTTGAGTTAAAAGGACAACAGTTTTAACACCCCTACTTAGAAATTCCCATTCTCATGTCCTTACCACAGGCAGCAGCATTGTCAAAAGTTTAATTAAATAAATATTTAAAAAAAATTAAACAGCAAAATATTCTTTTCTGGCTAGTCACAAATTGGACAAGTCAAAGAACAAGTCCTGGGAAGGAATTACCCGTGGATATATCTTTCTAGTCTCAGTATTCTGCCTTTCTTCTTATTTTCACATCTCGAGTTGAATTCAGTTGATTTTCTGTAACAGACTAAAACCATGCAAGCGTCTCTTCTAGTAGTATCCTTTACACTTGGTCACCAAGGAAGCAGTTTTCTTCTCCCCTTTAGGGGCTTGTTAAATCCAAACACAAATTGAACATTTTTAATGATTTGAAAGTTTTTGTTTGTTTGTTTGTTTTTGTTTTGTTTGTTTTCGGCAAGAACTTTTGCTGCTGCTAATATTACGTTTGCTATAAATTTTTTGAAGCATTCACATTTCTTACCAGGAAAAGGATGTTAAGTATTTAAAGGATGTGAGCTATGCGTATCTTGGTTTCTTCTTCTTCTTCTTTTAAATTTAAATTCTTTTTGTTTATCTTCAAATATTTTCATAGGATCTTTAATAAAAAAGAAACACAGATGTATAGCATAGTAAATATCAGGTGTAATTAGTCGCTGGGATTTATTGGTAAATAAGGCAGGTGTTTACAGGGTAAAACCCTGCCTCTAGCAGCATTGGAAAGTCCCCTGGTTCTGATTCTCAATATTCTCAGCTTCAGTTCTCTCTCCATGGAACATTCTTGTGTCCCAAGAGTCAGAGGCCAGAGGAGCCGGGCAACAGTTATCTTCCCGGCTCAGCCTGTGCACAGATATTTCCTCTGTTGCAGAAGCATGCTGCCGGGTCTCTCCCCTTCCTAGCTGCCCCGTTAACCCGCGTTCTCAGCAGTACATGAACAGGCTGTGAAGCTGTTCTGGAAAATTACCTATTTCCCTATCCCAGCGCAAATTATTAAAGGGACATAAACCTCCCAAGACTCAATAACAAATGACCTATAAAAAGCACGGGACATAGAGAAAGAACTAAAATAAAATAGAAGATTTTTTAGTTGCTGAAGCAACTTCGTGGGTATCATTTCCTTTCCGCACTATTCCTGCTAACAATAAAAGGGAAGCTGAAGGTTAGTTACCTCCGGGTTTGGCTGCAGGCTTGCCCTTTGGTGTCTGGGGTGGCTCTGGTCTGTACTTGCTGGGACTGCCACGGCAGGAGATCTTGCTCCAGCTTCAGACTCCTCTGTGTGCCAGATCACCTGTCCTGCCTCCCCGAGACAATGAAGCTGTGATTTTTTTATCCCCTCTGGCTTTTGCAGGCAAAGTGACTATAGATATGCAGTGTTGTGTGGAGTAACTCCTCTGCTGTGCTCTAGCACAGCCCTTCAGCTGTCCAGAGCCAGTTAGACCTGTTATGAGGAGCTAACTGATTGGCTGGATCTGGGCTCAGTTTCATAGATTATAGCCCGGCGGTTGGGAAGCACCAGCCCTGTAGTTGCTGTAGTCCCGAGGCTTGCCAGTTCCTGTCTTAATGCATATGTTGTTGTAATTGAGTCCTAGCACGGCCTAAATAGCTGACATTGCATCTTCAAGACCGTGTGAGTAATCCAGATTTTTTTTTTTTCAAAGCTCAGGAAATTAATTACATGCCCCGGGAGGGAGTGATTGTAAGGAGAAAATACAGATGATTCATTTTCAAGGTGCTTTGCCGTATGTATCAAATTCAACGCGGTGAATCTGAAAGCTTCCAGGACCTGGCAGGGTTAGTCCTGCTTTTTTCCCACCGCGAGTCACAGCCAAGCTGCATTTGAAGGCGTTTGTTAGCCTTGCTTGTTTTATGGGGGGTCTATAAAGTGATAAAGTCCAATACCATCAGGTTGAAACAGAAGGTAGTGATCTCAAAGCAGAGGTACAGAGAGCCCCAGGCAGGCAAATTGCAGGGTTTCCTACTCACCCTGTTCAAAATTGGGAGCCGCAAGGAACCCCCTCCTCTGGGGTCATAGGTGTATAGCAGTTAGAGCGCTGGGAAGGACAGAGGGGAAACGGTGGCTGGAGTGGTTTTTACTCTGTAATCCGAAGTTAATTTAAGATGCACACCATGAGTAACTAACCGAATTATATATGTGAAAAGATGCTTTGCTGGGTCTGTTTGTTTGGTAGAAGGCTGAATGGGAAACCACGAGCTTACTTTCAAAACGCTGTGTGAGAAGCAGATTAAACACACACAGAACCGTAAGGGTTTGGAAACTCTGTGGATTGGAATTTGTGGTTGGAGCAGATCCAATTATCCTAGGAAGCCTTTGCTAGGTGTTTGTTTGTTTTTTGTTTTGTTTTTGTTTTGTTTTTTTGTTTATTTTGGTAATTACTGGGGTAATTTTTGTTGTTAACAAGGTTTAGGATAAAGCTGGAGCAGACTGACACGAGAAACCAGGAGACTTCAGCCTCTGATCTCTCCTGCAGTACATACTTGGCCACTGAAATCACACTGAGTGTGAACTGGTAAATGTAAGCAGTTTATGTTTTATTTGTAAATCACTGTTGCTCTCTCCTGGCCTTTAACATACAAAAAATGTGATAACAGGGCTTTGCTTATGGAGTTAGTGCCTATGAATATATATATATATATGAAATACACATATAAATGAAATGCGAGTACAGCTCAAAGCAAGGATATTTTTTGCAGTTTTGGGTGGCTTTCCAGATTGCTTTCATCCAATTTTTCCTCTTTCGAATTGTAGGTTCAGATCCATGTATTTATGCTACATATGTCTTAAGCACCAATAATTTGAAGCACCCTGAGTTCCCATGGCAAATATAAACTCCTAATAACTATAGAAATTACTTGCCAAGTCCATACAAATAGCATTTACAGACTCAAAGCAGTTTAATTTTGCTTCTATCTATTTAAACAGCTGGCATGATTAGCCTATAAGAAAGACATATTCATTGTAATTTAAAATTTTTTAAATTTTAGATTAAATTTGTTATATATATATATATATATATATATATATATATATATATATATGTTTGATATCTGAACTGCCAACCATTTTAGATCAAACCAGAGGATAAAATTCATCAAAAGACAAGTTTCAGCATAGAATTCTTGTCAGTATGAACCAGATGTCCATATGACAGTTGTTTTTAAACAAATGGAAATCTAATATGGTCCTTATCAATGCACTTACTTTGTGAAGAAATGCTATAACAGGATCCTTTATTGTGGAACACTAGAGAGTTCATTCATTAAAATAGCCAGGGATGCTAGGAAAGATGGTTGACTCACGTTTGGTTGTTCATTCCTAATCAAGTGTGTCAGTGGGACAAGGTAAGAGGAACGTCTCTGACAGTAGCCATCCTTTCCCTAGGCACTTGTGGCCATCTGAGAATGGCAAGTGATGTGTGGGAGCTACCCCAATGGAACTGGCTTCTGATTCTGTTCAGCTCCCTTCTCAGCCTAGGGTCACAGCATATCCTTTATAGCAGCCTTTAAAAGACATTTATTTTATTTTAAAGGTTATAATATAATTGCATCATCTCCCTCTTCTCTTTCCTCACCACAATCCCTTCTATGTACCCTCTTTTTACATTTATTGTTGTTACATGCATATATGTCTGTCTGTCTGTCTGTCTGTCTGTCTGTCTGTCTGTCTATCTGTCCCTGAATGTATGTAGCTTGTTCAGTTTGTGTAATGTTAGTCGTAGGTTTATTTTCAAGGCGGAGTGTTTGGTGTTCTTGGAGACTCTACTGGTGTGCTCTTCTTCCCTGGGTACTTGTAACAGACAAGAGAACATTACAGAAAATTATGACAACTTTGGTGTTCTTACCTTCCTTGCCTTCATTCTTTACATTACCTTGCTTGGGTGCTTGCTAGGATAAATCAAATAACTTATGATTAATTATCAGACGTTACTTTGTTCTTTATATATAATACAGAGTGTTTAAAACCAGGAATCACAGAGATGCTGGTGGGTCTCTATGGTGCATTTGCATCTTGTGTTGGCACTTCTTCTAGGTCCTAGATTCTAGGACCTTCGTGTTTTTTAGTTCTCCTGGGCATGTCTGGGTCCCAGCCTACACTTTTGTAAAGGGCAAGAGATTAACAAAAGGAATTTGGAGTTGCCAGGGCCCCTGGGGACAGTGGGCTGTGGGAAAAATAAAATATCTCTCCAAAAGCAGCAATTGATATTTTTTCACTGTGTTTTTTTCTCTTTTCTAAAGTCTTCCCCCCGCCCCACTCTTGGCTGACTCTGGAACTTCTGTAGCAGAGAGGTTTCTGTAAAACTATGCATGTCTGCCACAGACAGATGGATTTGACAAAAGATGTATCCAAGAAGGAATGTATTGCATCATGAACTTGCTAAGTGGCATTTGGAAACTATTAACACTACCTACTAGTGCAATGACATAAATTCACATTGGAAAAAAATATCATTTCTTGATTGAACTACATTTTTTCCAGTGTTATTTAAAACGTTGTCTTTGGAAAATCTTGGTCTTCCCTATGGCATTTTTTTCCCCCTGTGGTATACAGAGGGCTAATCTGATTGCTTGCTTCTGTATGAAGATTTAATGATTTCTAGCGAATGTTTTCAAGAGTTGCCATCCCATCTTGGGCATGCATTAAAGAAGACAGAGCAAGACAAATGCAGTTCACAGCTCAACCTCACAAAACAATGTGTGCTACCAAATGTTAAATACTTCAGACCTGTGCCATTCCACCCCTGCGTCCTCATTTGCTACCCACTAGTCTAAGAGGAGCTATCACTTAACTTCTTGAAGACCGATCAACCCGTCTTTATGATGTCAGCAGGTGACAGCATTTCCGGTTACATTGATGACCAAGCAGCCCAAACTGCATTCCTCTAATTTCAAGGAGCGGAGTCTTGGTATCAGTGGGATCACACATAGGTCATGAAGTACTTCTAAGCCTCTGTCCCCATCTGTAAAAATCAAAATAGGATAAATGTTCTGGAATGGGAATGGATTGTTGAATTTCAACCGGGCAATGAGAGAGTGTCTGTGAGAGAACATTGTAACACATCATTAGCAATGCACAGCACAACCGCATGCGGTTATTGCTACAGCGTCTCATCACGCCAGGGTCAATGCCCTTTCCTCCTGAAAGCATAGTCTCGGGAATGAGGGCTACTGTCAGGGCAAAACAAGGCTTCCTTTGGAATTGAAAAGTTATAAAGGCTTTGGGGCTTTGGTCCTTATCTGTCCATCACCTGAGTATTAAAAACACAAGTGACTTTGCTGTGCTAAGTAAATGTGGGCACGGTGTGCAAACATGCTTAATGCGGTACCACACAAATGTCACCCATTGCAGCGGTTATTAGTATGTCAATAGAAGCGATTCATAATTTATCACCTTTAAAAGGGAAATTCTCAGATACATCACTTATTGATTAACTTTCTATGCTACGCTCATTTCTCTCAAACAGGATGGATTTCCTTGGTAAACTTGTGTGATGATTTTTTTCCTACTTAGGTGAAACACTACAGCAGCATGTGGGGAAGCATTGCCTTGCAGCCTGAGCTTAGAGCTGTCAATGACGTAGTTTGAGAGGCCATCATTTCCTCACAGGAAAAACCGAGTCTGAGAACTCAGAATGACGAATGTTCTTGGATTTCTTTTTTTTTTAAATTCTCGTTTTGATCTTTATTAAATTTCCCCAGTAGAATGCTCATGTAGGTTTTAAGGCAAGATTTATTTCTGGCTCCTTTAATTTTAACTAACTGACTTAGAAAGCCCAGTCAGCAGGTTTGAACCCCCAATTTCTAGTTGGTTCGACTTTGGAAGGTGACCATCCTTTTTCAAACAGTAGCTGTAACTGTGCCCTATATTTCAGTGGCGTGAGGAACTCTCCAGAAATGGAGAGATCTTATTAATATTAGTTTGAAAAGTGGGCCTGGGGTCACATTACCTTGACTTTCTTATTCTCTGGCTGATGAGATGAGGTTTATTATTATTAATTAAAAAGTTTAGTAAAGTAAAAAAAAAAGTACTGACTTCAGGAACATTTAGTTTAGCAATGATCAGTAGTTACATGCTAGGAATAGAAAAATGAATAAGACATGGCTTTCTCAAGTAGCATCACCCAGCAGACATTTATTTCGTGTTTGCAGAACTTCCAGGTAACTCTAAGAGGTGGCTTTTTTGGATTGATTGTTCTTTGCCTAAGTGTTTAGTGTGGCTATAATGCTTTATAGGAATACATTATAAAATTATATTTTTTGAAGAGCTAGTCCTGTTACTATGTTTTTTAGTCCAAGGAATGGCAGCTCCAACATGTCATTGGGTTTGTTTAATTTTCACACACATTAGAATGTATCACAGAGTCTGTAGTACAATAATTTTCTCTTTACCCCTGGTTTCAGTTTCTACGATTTCTGTTACTGATGGCCTAACGTGATCTGAAAGTGTTGACTGAAATTTCCATAAATACACAGTTCATAAATTGTAAATTGCACACACACCAAATAGCATGATGTCATGCTCTGCTCTGCCCCAGGATGTGATTACCCTATGTCTAGTTACTCATGCTGGATGTGTGTCCAGCCCAGCAGTCAGCCAGTAAGTACTCCACCTACTTTTAGGACATCTGTGTAGATGTTACAATGCTTCTGTTCAGATAATCTCTATTTGACCTAATGTTGGTCTCAAAGTGGAAGAGCGGTGTTGTTGGAAATTTGCATATACTAAAGAGGAGCCATAAAGTGCTTCCTTGGTGTGAAAAAGTAAATGTTTGTTATCTAATGAAATAAGCAAATGGCATGTTGAGACCACTGAGGTCTTCACAAAGAACAAATGAACTAATCTCCTATCTATGAAATTATGAAGAAACGAAATAGTGCTGTGTTTGTAGTCTCATGTCAGACTGCAGAAGTTATACATAACAGATTTTTAATAAAGCCCAAGATGGTGTTATACTTTTGCATGTATGTATATTTTTTAAAAAAACAGTGTCTAATAAGGTTTGGCATCTATTTAGTTTCTGGAATCCAGGTGTCACCGAGATACAGTGTCTCTCTTACAGATGCGGGGAGGGATTATTCACTATACCTGAGATTATTACCCTGATCTCTTGCATTGTTTTAGGATCTCACCTACCAGACAATAGACTTACTGCGTAAAGCTGCATTTGCATCTTTTGAAGCTATGATAACCATTTGTGAGCATGACACTTGATAGAAAAAAAGTGAACAAAATGTAAGATAGTTAATAATGATCTATAAATTGACAGGAAAAGAATAAAACATTACCATTCCAGAAAAACCCCATTTTTATTATTGAAATTTGAAGTCTCTGCATACCAACTATGGTTACATTAGTTACTGTAATATTTGCAATCTCAGTAGGAGCTTTGTCCAGAAGCTTCTCATTGCTCTAAATCACAAAGTCGGTATCACTATTTCCACATGGTATCTTTGTAAGGATTTAATTCAATTTTTGATGGTTTCTTACTTGTATGCAGTGTATTGTGGCCATATTCTTTTTTTTTATTGGATATTTTATTTACATTTCAGATGTTATCCCCTTTTCCCATTTCCTCCCCACCCAGGAACCTTTTATCCTAGCCCCCCTCCTCCTGCTTCTATGAGGATATGCCACCACCTACCCTCCCACCTTCCCACCCACAATTTCCCCCACACTGGGGCATCCAACCTTCACTGGACCAAGGACTTCCTCACCCACCTATGCCTGACACTGTCATCCTCCCTTACATATACAGATGGTGCCATGGGTCCCTCCCTATGTGCTCCCAGGCTGGTGGTTTAGATCCTGGAAGCTCTGATTGGTTGGTATTGTTGCTCTCCCCATGGGGCCCGCAAACCCTTTCAGCTCCTTCAGTCTTCTCTCTCACTCCTCCATTGGGAACCCCTTGATCAGTTCAATGGTTAGCTATGAGCATCTGCCTCTGAATGTGTCGAACTCTGGCAGACCTCTAAGGACACAGCTGTATCAGGCTCTTGTCAGCATGCACTTCCTGACATCCACATCAGCTTCTACCTTTGGTGACTGCACATGGGATGGATACCCAGGTGGAGCAGTCTCCGGATGGCCCCTCCTTCAGTTTCTGTCCCACACTTTGTCTCCATATTTGCTCCCATGAGTATTTTGTTACTCCTTCTAAGAAGGGCCAAAGCACCCACACTTTGATCTTCCTTGTTCATGAGCTTCATGTGGTCTGTGAGTTATATCTTCGATATTGCTAGCTTTTGGGCTAATATCCACTTATCTTGAAAAGCCAAAAAAAAAAAGGGCCATTTCTTCTTAACCATTAGCTTTTGCTGTTGTCATTCCTCCGCACAAACATTCATTACCTTTTTTTGTCTCAGCTGCTCTTCCTCCTTTCATGTGTTGGTATGTATGAGCATGCCTGGGTTTGTGTATGCAGTTATTATATGAATATATGAGTGTGTGCATGCAAATGCATGTGTGGGAGCATGTGTGCACACACATGCAAGTGTGTGTTTTTTTTGTGTGTGTGTGCATGTGTGAGGTGTATGCATCTGTGTGTGAATGTGTAGGTATGTGGTATCCACATTAGTTGTGTGCTTGTGTGCATATGTGAGTGTGTGTATATGTGTACATGTGTACATGTATGTGTGATTGGGCATGTGTATTTGGTGTGTGTGTATGTGCATCTTAGTGTGTGTGAGCATGGGTGTATGAGTACATGTATATGTATGTATTTGTGTGATTAGGCATGTGTGAACATGTGTGGGTGAATGGGTATATTTGTGACTATTTGTGCATGTGTATGCAACTGAGTATGTGCATGTATGCCTATGTGACTGTGTATATGTGCACACATGTTTGTGTACACATGTCTGAATATAAGGTACATATGCTCATATGTGTACATGTGAGAGAATACACGTTCATGCATGTGTGTATATGCATGTGTATACATGTATGTGTGGATGGACATATGTGTATATGTGATACATGTGTTTGTCTGTTTGTGCATGAAAGTTTCATGCAGGCTGTCACAAACACTGTGTTTGTGTGTGCATGTATATGTGTATGGATATGTATGTGTGGTACATGTGTTTGTGTGTGTGTGTGTGTGTGTATACACCCATGTGTAAAAGTTTTATGCAGGCTTAGTGTTTGTGATTGCAATAACCATGTTGTCTCCAGAAGACTCTACCTTGTGGTACTTCTTCCCTATTCACTGGCTCTTGATGACACTCCATTAATATTTATTTAAATTTAAAAACTGTCTTTGATGATGATGATGAGGAGGAGGATGACAATAGACACTCCATCTCTTCTGAGGTGTCTAACCTTCAATCATATGATACAGATGTCTCTTTTGGGGCTGAGAACTCAGCAGTATATTCTCAGCACTGATGAGTTCTAAGTATGTGGTTTAAGCACGCTGCCAAAAGAGACTTCTCTAACCCCGAGGCTTCCACCACTGTGTGGTATAAGTAGAAGCATTTCGAAGGCAGTTTAGTTGCACATCCGTTCAGTGAAACTTCAGAAGTACATACCACTGTGTAGAATTACTAGCCACAGGCTTTGACCAGTGTACAGTGCCTGTCAAGTATTCCCTCTCATGGCTTCAGATCTACTCTAGAAGTGTTTGGTTGTCCCTGGGGCCATCATGTCACTATTGCGCCTGTGGGCATATCTTCACTGACTGATTGGTATTGTAGAACATGGGGGTCCAAAGTTGGATTCCATTTTTGATGATCTTTCTCCTTTAAAACTTGTATCACTATGAATGTGAGCCAACATGGACAAAGCCTCCAGCTCAGTCACAGCTGAATTCTCTGTATCTAACCTACGTATTGTTTTCAGCGTTTTCAGTAATTTCAGAATTACTGTCTAATTCTGGTGAGCCATAAAAAGCAAGGTAGCAGTCTATTGCCTTGGGGACCTCTGGGGACTTCCTAGCCAACTACTCGTAGGGAGATACCTTATACTTGGCAATGGGGTTTTTGTTTAAGTACTTTCTTCCTCTTCCTCTTTTTCTTCCTCTTCCTCTTCCTCTCCTTCCCCTTCTTCTTCCTCCCCTTCCCCTTCCCCTTCCCCTCCCCCTCCTCCCTCCTCCCCCTTCCCCCTCCTCCTCCTCCTCCTCCTCCTTCTTCTTCAATTTTATTTATTTACATTTCAAATACTAACCCCCTTCCCAGTCTCCCCTCCATGAACCCCCTATCCTGACTTACTACTTCTATAAGCAATATTATCTGTGAATGCCGGAGAGTTCTGTTCAATCTCCTCCCATAGTCTTTTGATTAGCTGATAAAGTAGTCGGTTCCTATATAGCTTTCCCATGCATTCTTGTTTCATATGGTTCTCCCTGTCATGCCCACACTTTCTCCACCCCTGCCCTTCTCCTCATTTAAATCTTCCACCTGTACTATCCACTCTGCCACTAAATGCATCTATTTGAGTAGATTTCTCTCATTTATTCAAATGATGCTCTTGTGGTGCCAGTCTCAACCCATGTCACCACCAGCTCTCATGTGCTATGCTCTGACAAGGAAGCATCCTCCTGAGCTTGGTCACCTGTCTCACCTAGTGGATGGGAGACTACAGCCATGAACTCATTTGTGGCAGGAAGGAAAAGTAAGTTGGTTTTGTGTTTTCTTTAAGTTGGAGTGTATATATCAAGGTACCAGTGTATCAGAGCTACTGAGTGGCTTGTATGCAACAGAAATTTGTTTCTTCTTACTTTCCTGTGAGCAGGGAGCAAGCATGGTTGGGTTCTGACAAGGGCGATCTTCTAGGCTGCAGATGGGTGACATATTGTTGTATCACCCCAGCTTTAAAAGAGAAAGCCAACTCTCTGGATTCTTATAAGGCAATGCCCTTTAGGGGAGCTCTGCTTTATGATGTAATTACCTCTTAAAGGTCTCATCTCCAAACGTCGTCGTCTCATTAGACATTAGATGGCAACATGAATTCTGGGAGAAATAAACATTCAATTCGCAGCAGTCATCAACTGACACATTTCTGTTGTATCTTCATTTTTATTTTTAAAATTTTCTTTATTCCTAATTGTTTACTATATCTTCATAGAATATAGCTCATATGTAAATAGTTAAATGAGAAATACCATATTTGTTCTTTAAGAAAGAATCAGGGGTATAATTTAACATTTAAGTTTTTTATCCATATTCTATATCTCTTCCCAAGGCCAGTAAAAATAACTCAAAACTATGATTACAAAGATTGCTACCATTTAAGAAACCTGTCCTTTTGTGAAAACTGTTTCTAGGATGTTTCTGTCTCCCCACCTTTCCCTTCCATGGGTCTGGTTATTTCAATGTCTTACTCTGTTGTCTAAAAAAATTAGTTTGGACTAAACTAACAATATTAAAATGGCTTATCAAAATGGAGCCATTCACTACAATTTTCTGAGTATTTTATAGACTTGGTGTGGATTTTTACTGGCAGAAACGGCTCAGTTTTTGCTGGGGACTATCTACAAAGCTCTTGTCCATTCCCCGACTTTTGTGTGTGTGTGTGTGTGTGTGTGTGTGTGTTGGCTTCAGCTAGTGCTGGAACTAACATAAATTTGGTTCAAAGCTTTTCTGTTTTCTGGAAGCTAAAGCTTGTCTCTACTCCGAAATCCCAGGGTCTAACAAACATATTCGTACCACAAATATAAAAGAACATAGATATCTACTCAGTGAATAAAAAAAATAGTTTTCAAATAGTTGCTTTTAAAAATCCCCCTAGAACCTTTTAATTTTCTTTCAATAAAATCCCACAAACCGAATTCATCCCTTCTCTTGGTTGTAGCAGGTTCAGATATTTTGTTGGGTGTTAAGCCAATCATAACTTCAGCTGTTCTAAAAACCAAATTACTTTTCTTCCCTATAAAGCAAATTTATAATCAGGCTATTTAAGAAATAAAGATGACAATAAAAATCCCTTTAAGCTTTATATCCTGACCTAGAAAACCAAAGAACTGGTTCGTTTTAACATCCTCACATTTATCTGATTGAACTGAGAGTGCCTGGAAAGAATTTTCCCATCACTCCAGATACTTGTTTATTTTCTTGGCTCATTCCAAAAACATTTTAAGTGCACCACTGCAAAAGAGGAAGATCTCAACCTATCCAAGCAAATCTTTTTATTTTGTCAGACCTAAAAACCAAAGCAAAAACAAAAACCAAAGAACAAGCAAACAAAAAAAAAAATCAAACACCAAGAAAAAGAAAACAAAAGATACTTAGAATCTTTACTCCAAAGCCTTGAAAAATACTGACATGACTAAAAATTCAAATCTGAGAATCTGAAGACTAAATTATATTTAATAAAGACTTTAATCACATATATTTCTTTTAAAAGTATGTCTTGAGAATTTCATGCATACACACAATGTATTTTGATCATACCTCCATCCCTCTCCAATTCTTTCTAGACTCTTCCCCATATCTTCATCCCAACTCTGTGCCCCTTTTTAAAAATAAAGTGCACCAATACGTCCATTTGTCTCTGCCCATATGCTCATGACTGTAGGGCTATGTAAAGCATAGACAATACTACCAAGAGCCACATTCATGAAGAAAACTCTATATCCCTGGTGTAACAACCTCAACTGCCAACTCAGTAGGTAGGGGTGGGACTTCATGTGCCCTTCCAATTCATCCCGAAATATTGACTGGCTTCTGTCATGTCCAGATGACACGATTTTCCAGTAGATCTCCCTAACCTCTGGTTCTTACCATCTTTCTGTGCCGGCTTCTACAATGTTTGCTGAGCCTTAACAGGGAGGGGTGTGATAGATATGTTCCATTTGGGAAGAGTTCTCCACAGTCTCTTGTTCTCTGGTCCTCTGTTAGTTGTGACTCTTTGTTGTCAATGCTATCCATTGCAGAAAGAAACTTTGAGAAATGTCTGTGGACTGAGAGCTGTTCTAATCTATGGGGACAGAGATAAATATTGAGACAGCAGTTTAATGCTGTGCTGATTTAGCAAACTAATAGTAGGGTCTTCTCTCCTAGGATGTAAGACCTTTCCAGGCGTGGATTCTTGGCCAAGTTACGGTACCAGGTACAACTTTCATCCTGTGGAACAGGCCGTAAGTTTAAACAGAAAGCCATTGTTATTCATGTGAATGCCATCACTGCAGCACTGGGCACAGTTTGCCAGGATGGTTGTTATTATACCTTTCAGAGTTCACAGCAGGGTCAGACTGTTAATGATTTTTCTTCCCTAGAAGTCCTTCCCAAACTGTTAAGATTAGCCAGTAGGGAGTATAACAAGTCTTCACACCTTATGACTGAAGTGTGTGGTATTCACAGTAGGGTTTTGCTATGGAGTTGTGGGTGACCAAGAGCAATGGCAGTAGCCTGTTATGTTTTGGTGGGTCTGTGCCCTTCCCCTGGTTAACACCTGTATTCCACACTGGACACTGCTTTTCTTCTTCTTCTTTTGTTCACATCTGGGAGAAACATCCATTTAAAATCTCTCTCTCTCTCTCTCTCTCTCTCTCTCTCTCTCTCTCTCTCTCCCTGTATAATATAAAGAAACTTATAAAATGATAGGTAATAGGTTTCTATATGACTTTTATACCTTAGTATTAGTTAACCTCCCTCAATCTGTCCCATTCCCTTTCCTTCCCCTCTCTTCTCCTCCCCTCCTCTTCCCTTCTCCCCTTCCTTTCCTTTCTTTTCCTCTATTCTCCTCTCCTCTTCCTTCCTTTCCCTCTCTTCTTCTTCCTTCCCTTCTCTATACTCCCCCTTCCTTTCTTCCCCTTCACTTCCTCTCCACTCCCTTCTCCTCCCCTCTCCACCCTTCCCATTCCCTCTCTACTTGAACTTTCCACTCCCATTATTTTCCTTTCCCCTGATACTGTTTTCATTCTCCTAGGTCCCCTCCCTTAAAATGTCTCTCCTGTTACCTTATGGCTCTTTTCTAGTTTCCTAGTTTTGACAGATAATTTAAATCAATTATGTAAGTCTAAAGATTTGGTGCTAGCATCCACATAGGAGACAGAACATGAAGAATTTCTCCTCCTGTGTCTGGGTTATTTTATCATCTTAGTCTGTAAAGTAGGGTGTCATCATCTTGATTTAAGACAATATTTTAACACCGTATCAGTTTTAACTACATGTCTTGGGAATCAGACTGTCTTGGTTTAGACCCCAGTTCTGCCACTTAGTAGCTTGTTACTCTGGAAACTTGTATAATCTTCATGTGCCTTCATGTCTTTATTTTCTTAAAAAATAGAATAGTTAAGAGTACCTAAGTACTTTATGTGGAGATTAAGTAAATTAATATCCATAAAGCACTTGGAATGATGTGTACCTCATATGAACTGCTTTGTAATTGTTTATTGTCTTGCTGGTATTATCTCAGGAACTAGTTCTTCCACTGAGTGTGTTGACTGAAGTTAACTCAGCTAGTTTCAAAACCAGAAGGAGTTCATTTCTTTGGACTTTCCCAGATGGATCCTACATAGCTCTGTGTGGCTCTGTTTCAGGGAGATTAAATGGATTTTTTCCTTAGTTGATTCTGTCATTAAGTTGCAGAAGCATCACTGTGCATCAAAGCTATTACTTATTGAATAGGTAATGCAGAGTTGCTTAGTGGACACTGAGAGGTCCAGGCATAGTCTTTCCTCCACACTCATTGGCTAAGATTACTGTTTCAATCCTCTGATTATGTTCCAAAAGATTTTGGTCCTCACTACTCTGGATTATACTAACAACACTCATTTAAAATTCCTGCTTCAATGTAAGTAAGAAAATAGCCTCCTTTCATCTGTCTGTATGTGTGCACATATACTTGTGCACATGTGTGTGTGTGTGTGTATGTGTTGTAATTGCATGTTTACATGCACGCACATTTTTCTGTGTAAAAGTACACACTTGCTTTGGTGCTTGTATAGAAATCAGAGGACAGCCTTGGATGGCAGTCTTCACTTTCTACGTTTTTGGGACAGGGCTTTTTTTGTTTTGTTTATTGCTGTTTTGTTTGTTTGTTTGTTTGTTTTTTGGTTGGGTTTTTTAAAAAATCATTTTTCTACTACAGACACCAGAAATAGCTGGTTTATGCTCTTCCAGGAAGTCTCCCGTCTCTGTTTCTTATCCAAAGGACATTTGGCTTGCAGTCAGCTGTGTTACACATTCAGCTTTCCCTCTGTTCTGGAAATTCAAACTCAGGTCTCATACATGCCCAAGTGATTTTACCCACTGAGACATACCATCAGGCTCCCCACCCCCAAATAGCCTTGTTTCTAAAACTCTTGAATAAAATGAAAGAATAGGTGTCACTTAGAATAGTCACTCTTCCCCGAGTGTGAATTAGAACATGGAGGTACCTTTTCCTTCTGTATGAAGGTTATATTTTAGAGTAAAGGTTGAATAACTATGTGTGGGCCAAACTCTATTCTATCCATTCAGTGATCTGTAACAGGTATTGCATCCCTTAAATGTATTTTAGATAGATAAGAATTTATTTCAGTGGTCTTCATTGGGTTTGGAACAAACAGCCCACAACAACACATATAGGGGATTTTTACTGAGAGGCAGGATGTCAATGGGAGGTGACATCTGTGTGGGAATCTTCACTTTGGCATCTGTTGCTCTACTGCAATTGGCACATAACATCACGTCAGGTTCTATAGCACTCTGTTGCATTCTGTAGAATGTTGCCTTCGAAATGTTACCCTTGGTGGCTGATTATTTTACATAATTATTCAAAGGAAATGTACATGCTTCTGTTGACTTTATTCCATATTGTTCTATTCTTTTTCTTCTCAAGTTATCTTTTTGTTCTTTCCCATGAAATACACCTCCTCAACCAACACTGTATTATACAGGAGCACAGTGCACATGGATGTGCATTCAGACTCCTTTGTTTTACGAAAGAGAAAGCTACCAGAAGTTGTATTGACAACACCATCCTTGGTTTCCTAGCATGTGAAACAGAGGTGAAAATCCCAGCTCTGTTTTCCACGCAAGGGGAATCAATGGCACAGCATACAGAAGACTATAATGCACGCTTTTTCTTGTGTCTTTAACAATATTCTCAGAGTGACCTGGTTTCTTCTCGAACAGGGCTGTGTGTGTGGAATAGAATATAAACATGAACTAAAATTGTCAGCTGTGCTGGGTGGGCTATGAGTTTGTGAGTGTCAGGGAGCTGGGTGAGAGAGACTCTTTAAGTGTGTTTTCCTCCTGTGTGGTGTCTGCTTTGTTACTCACTTCTTTAACATGGAAGCTGCTGCTTTCCTGGGGAGCTCTTGGGCAGTGTGCAAGATAAAGGAAAAATGGTAGGCTTGGAAAGGAAAGAAGGCAGTCAGTGTTTCTACCAAGACAAAAGACAGAAGAGAAGCAAATCCTGCTGGTTTATTTCAAAAGCAGTTCCTTTACGTGAATCTGTCATGTAGGCAGTAAAGTTGTTAACTTCTTAAAGATAAAGGAAGGAATGTTTCCTTTTAACAAAAATAGACTCTAGTTGGTAGCAATGAGAAGTCTCCCTCGATGAACCTGGAGCAGTTTCAACGGGTGAGGGTAACATATGTGACTCCATTTTGTTTGTACTGAACTGCACAAAGAAAATCAACATTTTGCTCAGTTGAGACATTCTTGCTTCTAAGAGATCACTGCTTTGAATTGTAATCACATGAGATACATTTTCTTGTATTCACGTTGTTTCCATTTGATTTGGAAAATCCTTAGTGGGAGCATTTGCTCCTCTTTGCATAAATAACTTGCCATTTTAATTTAGAGAAAATGCTTTAAATTCTGGTCATGAACTTAAATTTTGAGAGACCCTGACCTCTGCTTTTAATCTCTTGGCTACTTGGAGGATAATTATCTAAGTTCTGTTCTTTACCTATGTCTATGTAATGAAGGTCCCCAAGCCTAGATCTTAAAATGTCCATCAGGATTGTTTTTCCAAGCTACCAATCAGCTTGGGTGTTCTACTTGTATAAACCAAGCTGCGATTATTAACCGACAGTCTAAGCATGCCTTGATTGGGAAATCCAGCACTCCATATATTTCTGACGTCTCTCCACCAGACTAGCCTAGATATGCTCTCAAAAAGGGTGTTTGGGGTCTATGAGCAGGCAGGTCTAATTATATAAAGAGGTTAGGTAGCAACGTACACACACACACACACACACACACACACACACTTTTTGGTATCACATTTGCTAGCATCCCACAGGAAATGGTGGATCTCAGAGTCTTAGGAAAGGAATACAAAGCCGTGAGTTGCAGTGCATACACAAGGCAGTTGGGATTTGAAAGCCATTAACACACATTCAGTGTACCCAAAGCCACTTCAGCTTCTTTTTTTCCTTTATCTTGCATACATCCCGGGGAGCTCCCAGGAAAGCAGCGGCTTCCATGTTAAAGAAGTGAAGTGACAAAGCAGACGCCACACAGGAGGAAAACATACTTAAAGAGTCTCTTTCTCGCCCAGCTCCCTGATGCTCTTGAAGCTTCTGTTTTTCCCCTCGTCTTGTTCTCTGGTATCTCTAAAGACTTGGTAAAACACAAACAAAACAAAAGAATAAAAAACTCTCTACCTAGTTACTTCTCACTGCTTGTTCTCAATGCTTGTTGAGGGGTTAGTCTGTCACAGAATTAAAAAAAAAATCTTGGTTTAATTGTGGGCCCACTACCATTTACATGTATTAAATGGTCCAAATTCTCTAATTCCAAAGTTCTTTTCTTTCCCATTCTGGCTGTACCTGATTCTAAGCTCTAATCTATGCTAAGCAGCTCCAGTATTTAGGGGCCTGTATTTGAGCAGCCTTTGGGGAGGAAACTCATGGTTTTACTCTTGGTTTCATGTATAATTCTTTCACTCTCCTCTGTCCTAAATTCCATGTTTGCATTTATTACTGCCCACCATATGTGTCCTAGAGAAACCTCAAATGAACATGTTGCAAGGAATACTCATTGTCTGCCTTTTCTCCGTTGCTAACCCTCTCGAATGGGAGCCTGTTGAGTGACTTTCATACCATTTCAATCATGAATAGTACAGTTATGTAAAAATAGACAAAATGTAGGTCTCTTAAAAGCCTACCATTTACTTGGCCTAACTGATGTTAAACAAATGCTTGACTAAGTAAATTAACGTCTGGCAGCACTACCTGTGGTGGAGAAAATGAAGCAGTGTACGGATGGAGTCATAGTGGAGGTTGAGTTTAGGTTGGGTATTCAGGGAAGGCCTCTGAAGTGAGGGGGTGAGCTGTGAGGAGCTGGACAAAGTGTTTTCAGCAGAGGAATTAGCAGGTGCAAAGGCTGCTGGGACTTGCAATGGAAAGAAGGATAAGGAACATGGTGAGCGGACAACCAGGCTCCAGATCATGCAGCGCCTTTTGGAACAGTAACGTCTTTGCACCTAGACTCTGAGTTCCGTGGCAATCTGTAGGTCCTGTCAGGGGCAGGGGAGAGATATGATCTGATGTCTGGCTGCTGTGTGAATAGGCTACTGTAGGGAGTCAAGCTTTGAAGTTGGGAGCCTGTGATAGTTGTGTTAGAGAGAGATGCTGAGGAGGGGGCTGTTGGGCGAGTAGGAGTGGAGGCTGCGAGAGAGGAGGGCAGATCCTTTGAAATGTGTTTCATTTAAATAATCTAAATTTAGAGACCATGATCAGCTCTGCAAAGCTGAGCATATGGAGAGTGTTTCCCAAAGCAGATCCAGCATACATCCGGCGACATCTGAGTTAATTTTAGGTGCTCTGTCTCATGAAGGGATTTCTACATTTTAACGGCTACTTAGGAATTTGCTGCTCATTAGGAAACTTAAGACTTGCATGTAAACCCTGTGGTTTCAGTTTTTTTATTTGTAGTAAGTATGAAGTATTGAGTCTATGGTAGAGGTAATAAAAATTAGGAGACACATTGGCTGTCTGGAGTGGAGATGCTGCTGGAACCGTTGATAAGGCTCACTTCCTAGGGAGAGTGATAACTCAGGTGGTTTTATACCATGGGAGAATCATTAGAAATTAGACTTTATCCATTATTGATTGAATTGTAGGGTCCATATTAGATGATACCTTACTATGTCTCACTACAACTCTGTGAGATGTGAGTGGTAGGACCTTAGCATTTTGTTGTTTAAGAGTCTGGCTTCAGTGGGAGAAGATGCATCTATCCCTACAGAGATTTGATGTGCCAGGATAGGGGGATATGAGGGTGGGGCGGCTCCATTCTCTCAGAGGAGAAGGGGATGAGGGAGGGAGTGTGTGGAGGGGAGGGGACCAGGAGGGGAGACAGTGATCAGGATGTAACGTGAATTAATAATAATAATAATAATAATAATAATAATAATAATAAAAGAGATTAGGGAAGTCCTCACAGAGAATAAGATCTTGTTCTAAACAAGTCTCTTCTGGGTTCTCAGACATGGTGAGATTGCAAGAGTTGGTCTGGTGACTCTTCTGGAAATAAGGTCTGAATCTGGTTTCCAGAGCAATGTATCTTCAGGACCTTGAGTACTTCCTGCACGTGGACAAACTTGTTAAAGAGATGAGAGAAACTGATCTCCTTCTCTGTGGGGGCCTGGGTGTTTGTTTTCCTCACAGCAGGGTACTTTAAGAGGCAATGGCCTGGAATCTCAGGGGAGAGGCCATATTTGGGGACTTCCAAGTGACTTACTTTCCTTCCTAATTACATGTTTGTGTGTGTCCAGGTCTTGGTTACAGTTGAGTTTCTCTTCTGTCTGGATGTGCAACTTTCAACCCTCTGACTTGCATCCTAAACTCTACAGTTGGGGCTCACCACAACCTGAGGAACTGATATAATTCAATTTCAACTAGAAACATACATTTTAAGAAAGCATAAAACACACCACCATGTGATTTAACGAGAGCTACCAAGTCATTGTGCTCTATATCTTGTTGGTTGGGTAATCTTCGAAAAGTCACTTAGAGTATGGGTTTGGGTATCTCGCTTTGTTGAATGGGGATAATATCTGACAGTTCCTTGGAAGGTTTTAAATGAGATAATATATGATAGCTCTGGGTTTATAATGTGTTAGATGACCAATAGATGATGAGAGAGAGAGAGAGAGAGAGAGGGAGAGGGAGAGGGGAAGAGAAAGAGAGATACCTAGAATAACTAATACCTTTTACCCTTGTTCTATATTAAAATGTGTAGAAATTAATAACTGTTAGACACGGGCTCTTCCTAGACACTGGATGTACTGGTATTAACCAGTAAGGAATTTAAGACAGAGAGCAGAAATGCAAGAACGTGCTTATGTTATAGATTTTTCATTTAATAACCATCTAGAACTCCCTAGCCTCCAGAACTTTGAACAATAACATTTTTAAAAAAATTAATTATCTACTACAGGCTATTTCATTACAGTATCTCAAATACTCTAAAACAGTGAGCCAAATGCAGCAGCCTGTATTTGCTTTGACATAGTAAAGTAAGTAAATTCTAATTGAAATTGATCTTGGAAGCCTTTCGGAAGAAGTAGGATTCCAGGCAGATCTTGGAGGGAAGATTTGAAATTGATATTGGTCTTCAGGAAGATAGCAGGCCCCAGCACATGAAACGGAAGAGCCTCCTCTAAGCACAGTGGCAGTGGGAAGATGCGCAGTTGAGTCTGGAAGAATATGGTAGCAGCCAAGGGCTATGATGATGTCTTCATGAGCCTATGGGCGAGGAGATTGGCTAACTTTTAAAAACAATTTTACTCTGAAGTATCTTGTGTTTAGAAAAATGACTTGTAAGAATCACTTGGTAGCTTTACAGTATTTCTCAGCTGGATCTGGTACTTGTTAATGTGTTTCTATGTTTCTTTTTTATTCTCTTCTTGTCTAACTCTCTGTATTTTTCTCCTTCCCATATATATATAATTTTTTCCTCTAGAGCCATGGTTGTCAACTGTCTTAATGCTACAACCCTTTAGTACAGTTCTTCACGTTGTAGTAACCCCCATCCATAAAATTATTTCATTGTTCCTTCATAACTGTAATTTTGCTACACTTATGAATCATAATGTAAACACCTGGTATACAGAATATCTGATATGTGACCCCTATGAAAAGAGTATTTTGGTCCCAAAGTGGTTGCAACCCACAGCTTGAGAAGCACTGCTCTAGAGCATCTAAGAGTGAGTCACAAATACAATGGTGCTTTTACCTCTAAATATTTCCTAAAAGCTAAAAGCAAGTTTTCCCTTGTATAACTTGGAAGCAATTATAAGAATCAGAAATGTTAGTATTGTTTTATAAGTGTTACCTGAGTCGAAGACCTTATTCAAATTTTATGAACTTTCCCAACGACAGAAGGCTCTTCATTTTTTCTTCCCCTCCATGTATTTCTCCCTTCCTCCCTGTTTCTGCCTCTATGCCTCTCCTCTCTTTCTTTATTGACATCATGAAAAGGGCTCAAATAGAAACATCAGCTATGGGAACAAGATATGCCTTGGAGAAGGAGAGGAGAAGGAGACCTAGGGAACAAGGGCGTCTTTTCATACGACTTGGCAATAATACAGACAGGCTGGGGAGAAGAGGCAAAGTTAAGCTGATAACGAGAATGGAAACCAGAAAGACGAGGATGCTCTCAGGTTCCTAGTTCTTCATTTAATAATGGTAATGAGATTTCTATAGTGGTTTTACAGTCAGAAATGCAGTGCAGTTGGAGGCATCTTGGAGCAGTGGTTCAGGGTGTAGCAACCCCACATAGGTTGGATTCAGGTTTTGGTATTTATTAACTGTGAAATTCGGGGAAGGTAGCTGTGATGTTGTTTCTCCATGTGTGAAATGAGGATAATAAAACAGCTTGCCTTGCAGGGCTCTTGTGAGGATCAAAGGAGGTATAAATTGGCAATCTGCTGTACTGCAAGCCTCTTTGACATATAGTGTTATAGGTGTTTGACAAATCAACATAAGTAAGTGGCTTTCCTATTTTTATATACTGTATCATTATGTTATATACTGTATCATGTACATTATCATTAACTTTATGAAGTAAGCATTATTACTATTCCAAGTTAGGTCTCAGATGTCAAAAGTGGGTTGCCCAAAGCCATATAGCTGTTGGCATAGAAAACACTATTCTTCAGGCTTTCTACTTGAGGATACCACCTAGACAATAGAGATGAGATAGTAACTCCTTAATAGGCTGGAGGCTAGAGGGCCCAGAGTCAAAAGTCTTCCACATAAAAAATAATTGAAGATAGGAATGTGTGTGTTTGCTAAGGAAGAGGCCATCTGTGACACTGAATACCACAAATGATTGCCTATGAAATGGGAAGATAAGGAAGAACAGGTGGAAGAAGCTGAGTAGGATAAGCCACAGAACTGGTGGACCAAACAGGATTGACAGAAAGGACAGGAGGAGAGGGCCCTTTTGCAAGTTTTTTTTTTTTGGAGGAATTGGAGGAAGATACAGTCAAAGTTGAGACCTACAAGTGATGAGAGGGCTCATTAGAGACTTTAATGAGACCCTTGACACTATTGAAGACAGAATCCTATTTTCACTGGCCTGGGGAGGGAAAAGAAAGAGAAGTAAGCTTACTTGAGGAGTTAGTACTTCTTTCAAGACACTTGGGAGAAAGAGTATGGAGAGCTTTGGAAGAAGCTGAGTAAACAAAGAATCCTTATCTGATAGAAGTGATTTCCTTTGTCATGCAGCAGGAAAAGGCCAAGGCCTGAGGACACAAAAAGCAGTAGAAAGGCTTGGAAGAGTACATTGAAAGGATAATAGCTTTGAATCTTCTTTGGTCATGAGGTTCAACAGATACCCCAATTCCCCAACTATTAGAGGCTATTGTGAAAACTATTAGTTACCTCCCACAACCTGATAGTAAAATAGTTAAGATTATCTATTGTTGAAGACACCACATACTTAGAGGACACAGAGAAATCTAATCAGTACTCAGCTGAAAGTTTCATTCCTACTACTGAATAGTACTCATAGAACTTGAAGATACTCTACACACTACTGGATGAGAAACGTGATCAATATTACCTAGCTACAAACCTTTGGAACTACATAGCGACTTGCCTGCAAGATATGCACATCCATACAACAGTGGCATACATGTCATGAGAAACCAACCACTTTTTAAAAAGGGGTTCTTAAAGGGGTGTTCCGTGAAATGAAAGCCATACCTGACACTGCTAATGAGGCCAAGAACCTGAGATTATACAGGTCATCTGCCCTAGGAGGATACCTACTACTATTATTTGTCTAAAGGAGCATAGGAATAGGATGACTCCCAATTCCACAGACACATAGATCAGTGCAGCTCTCATCACAGACCCACCACCCAGCAACATGCACAGTGAGAGACTTTAAAATACCAGCCCTAAATGGAATGTCTTTATTATATCCTTCCCTTCCAGGATGAAGGATATAGCAGAGGGGGTCAGAGGTCAAAGATGATGATGGACAGCTTCAAAATTCAAATCTTGAATTCAAACCGGAATTTTCCCATCACAACAGGGCTGATGCATACATGAATTCACAGAGACTGTTGACAGTGTGCACCGTGACCGATACAAACATGAGTCAGACAAAATCCCATCATGGAGAAAGGGAAGTGAGAACAAAGCCTCTCCTCTAACCAAGCAGCTATTTACAATTGATAGTCTCTGGGAATGGGAAAAAAATCAGTCTTCATCAAGAGAGTGACACTGGGCATATCACCTGCATTCCAGGGCAGGTCCCATGCTCAAGAGTAGTTGGAAAACACAAATGGACTTCATTTTATTTTGAGCTTTTTGTTTATTTAATTTGGGCTATTTATTTATTTTAATTAAAATTAATTTTTTATATAATATATTTTGGTCACCTCCCTTCTCCACCTCCAGCTCCTCATAAATCCCCCCCATACCTCCCAACCCACTCAACTTAATGTTGTTTCTCTTTCTCTCTCTTTTTCAAAATAAAACAAAAAATGAAAAAAACAAAATACAAATAAAACTCATAAAAACACTAAAATGAATATCAAAATAAACAAGCAAAAGATAAAAAAATGCCAAGACAAGATAAAAGGGGCACACACACACACACACACACACACACACACACCAAAACTCAAAACCAAACCAACCAAACAAAACTATGGAAGTCCTTTGTGTTGGCCAACTACTCTCGGGCATGAGGCCTGGCCTGAAAGGTGACTGATATACCTATTGACATTTGGGTTCCCCCTCCTAACCAAGAAGCTATTTGCAATTGGTGTCTGATGACAAAGGAAAACTGAGTTTTCTTCATTTTTTTCTTTACTTATTCACTTTACATCCTGCTCACTGCCCCCCATCCCAAAAATCCTTCGCCCTTTTCTCCTCCCCTCCTCCTCTGAGATGGTGGGGGCTCCCCTGGGTATTCTCTCCCACCCTGGCATTCTGCTAGGCTAGACATGTCCTCTCTCACTGAAGCCAGACAAGGCAGCCCAGCTAGAAGAATGTTTCTCACATACAGGCAACAGCTTTTGGAATAGACTTTGCTCCAGTTGTTCAGGACCCACATGAAAAGGAGGCTGTACAACTCCTACATATGTGCAGGGAGGTCTAGGTCCAGCCTGTGTATGCTTTTTGGTTGGTGGTTCAATCTCTGAGAGCCCCAAGGTCCTAGTTAGTTGACTCTGTTGGTCTTCTGTTGGTCTTCCTGTGGAGTTCCTATCCCCTTAGAGGCTGTAATTCTTTCCCCTGTTCTTCTATAAGAGTCCCAAAGTTCCATCCATTGTTTGGCTGTGGGTATCTGCATTTATCTGAGTAGGCTTCTGGGTGGAACTTCTCAGAGGACAGCCATGCTAGACTCCTGCCTGCAACCATAACAGAGTCAGGGATTGGTGCTAGCCCATGGGTTGCATCTGAAGTTGGGCTGGTTAATGATTGCCAGTTCTCTCGGTCTCTGCTCCATTCCTCATACCTGCATTTGGATCAAAAGTTCTGTGGGTGGTTTGGTGTTCCTGTTGCACAATTGGGGTTCCTGCCTGGCTATAGGAGGTGGCCTCTTCAGGTTCTGTATCCTCAATACTGTGTGTCACAGCTAAGGACACCCCCACTGATTCTTATGCTCCTCTCTTACTTATCCCAGATTTGTGTCTCTTCCTGGAGACATCCCCTAACTCCCCACTCCCATCAGTTGCAGATTCCCATTCATTTTCATGGTCATCTGGCCATCCCTCCTGTCCCTCCCCACACCTGATCCTGAACCCTCCCACTCCTCTCCCCACACTCTCTCCCACCTAGCTCCCTCCCACCATCTGCCCCTTATGACTATTGTATTTCCCCTTCTAAGTGAGATTCAAGCATCCTCACTTGTACCTTCCTTCTTCTTTAGCTTTTTTGGGGTCTGTGGATTTTAGCACGAGTATCCTGTATTTTATGGCTAATACCCACTGATAAGTTAGTACATACCATGCATATCCTTTTGAGGCTGGGTTACCTCTCTCAGGATGATATTCTCAAGATCCATCCAGTTGCCTGGAAAATTCATGATGTCTTTGTTTTAACAGCTGAGTAATATTCCGTTGTGTAAATGTAGCACATTTATTTTATCCATTCTTCAGTTGAGGGACTTCTACATTGTTTTGAGTTTCTGGCTATTATCAATAAAGCTGTTATGAACATTGTTGAGCATGTGTCTTTGCAGAACGGTGGAATATCTTTTGGATATATGCCCAGGATTGGTAGAAGTGGGTCTTTCATGAGGTTGAATTATTCTCAGTTGTTTGAGAAAACTCCAAATTGGTTTCCAAAGTTGCATGGATATGGAGAAGAGGAAAAATCTGGGGGAAGTTGGGGAAAGAGAAAGAAGATGTCAAAAACTTAAAAATACATAGAAAAGAACATTTCTTTAGTCACATCACTGGTAATTTATTTAAACGTATCCCAATCTCTGGGAAGTAAAGGATGAAGTCATTTACTGCAACACAAATATATTTGAGACTTGTTAGAGACAATTTGGACGTGGCCTGTGCTTAGAAGTAGAGAAGCGTGTTCTGTGCTTCCACTGGGTGTTTCTCTGGTGTTAACTTGGAATTTGTGCAGAAGAAATGGGTTGAGTCAGGCTAACTAAGACCTTTGGAAAGAAGGTCCACAATACTGAGAAACCTCAGAAGCCATGGAGAATTTGGTTGGAAATGGTTAACTGTAGACTATGAAGACGAGAGGAGGCTGTGCAGACTATGTTAACGCTCCTGGATTTTCCTTTCAAAATAGTAACAGTAGCAGAAAGAGATTGAAAGCTTGATTTTGAGGTATGGAAGTGTGACTCAAGATAGTGTATTAGAACTTTAAAACTTCCAATGTCTTAAGTTTTACTTTTAAAGATTTAAAATATCATTACATATCTATTTTACTTTAATTTAAAATGAAGTACTAGGCTCTTGATAAAACAAATACCTAAAAAAAATGCATACCTAGTTTTTCCATGATAAGGGCAGATGATATGGGGTTGGGGTGGGTTCTGTGTTCCTATTTAATAAACGATGAGAGGAAAGCAAAGGAAACAGGATCACAGAGAGAGGACAATGTAGGGCATGGGTGGGAAGGAACAGCTGCGGTAGACATATTGAGGCTGTAGACAAAGGGACATGTCAACATGTCAGCTTGAAATTGAGATAGTTCCATGTGCCAGGACCCTCAAAAGCAGCATCAGGAAGACAGCTGAGTGATGGAGATAGAGGCTGTCTAAGGTAATTTTAAATTCATTGAGTTGTTTTCTGTTTAGATCGTCAATGCCAAATTTCTCTCTTGAGGGAAACAGAAGAAAAATTAATATTTCAAAGGGAGTATTTGTAAGATATTAAGCCAGGCATTAATTTTTCAGCATTGTCTCAGTGTAAGAGGCAGAGATTAATAGAGCCAATTTAAATCCTCTTAAGGGGATACATCTAATGTCTGCCACTTGCTATGTAGTCACCATTAAGGGTAGACACAGGAAGACATATGCAATTGAAATGTCATCTGTGACACTAAGAGTTTTTAGAAACACATTTTCAATTCATTCTTTATTTACTTTGGCTGTGAAGATGTCTGTCTTCAACAATGACGAGGTGACTTGTGGAATTTGTGGCTATTTCAGGAGAGTAAGCTATCATTTGTGCCTATCTTGTTTCCGTGTTTTAAAGTAATGCTGCTGATATAGATTTCTATTCGTCTCAGTGGGTGGAGCTTAGCAATGAAATAGAAAATGAACAGCAGATGGGATCATTAAAAGAAGTGATGTGGTCAAAAGTCCAATGTTACTCATCTACTCTTAAAATTTTGAAATACTAGCTGGTGTAGATTGTTTCCATTGGTAAATAATTTTGGCAGTTCCCACCTCTACCTTGTTTTAAAGGTCTATGAGCACATAAGTAGTGTTTGAAATAGAGTGACGAGTAGCAGGAAGAAAAATATTTGACCACCTCAAGCTGACCATTGTGAGTGTTATGCATTTTGTTAAAACTGGTTTCAAGTGATTTCATGATGACTTAATGTGTGCATTGATGGAATTATACACAGTTTACATATAATCAAAAAAAGGGGAACACTTAGCTTCATTTAAAAAATTATCCTGGAAAACTGTGTGAAGCTTAGCACAAAAGAACCGTAAAGAGAGACGAGCCATATATCAGCAGAGAAACTGTGTGAGGACGGCATTCTAATGAGAGGCTTCCTAAGCACAGCCATTTCCTTGGAAGTGAGTGGGTACAGTGCCCACGTTTGATTCTGATCTTTTTGTTTTACTTTTCCATTTCCCTGGCATCTGAAGCCATGTCAGTGCACTGAGGGTGAACCAGTATAGCATGCTTAGAGCGTTGACTTGTTCCATCAACAGGCTGGGATCATTATCACACAGTGTTGAGATTTTAGACTGTCAAGATCAGAGGGCATTCACAGAAAAGCTCCATCTCTGAGATCTGTAGGAGATTCAGAGACATAGGTAGTGACTGCTCCTGGGGGAAGTGTCCATTAGTGCACTGACTGTCTTACTAAACTGGGTACAACTAAACCTCAGAAAGATGCGGGGGGTGTTGGGTTCTTTAACTTCTGCTTTGTCAACAGCTCACTCATCCTCAGTTTGCTAGCCTGAATGATGTCTAGCTTCTCATGGTCTGCCGTTCACAAACAAGGAAAAACTTCGATCTGGTCAATATTTCTCTAATTTTACTTATTTCAGCCATTCTCTGAAGATAGCAATATGCATGTTTAAAGTTATTTATGACTGTGGTACATTATCAGTTAAACACAAAATTTAGGCTGATTGATTGCTGTAATTTCCTCCCTGCTGAATCCAATAACAAAGGAAGCAATTATTCCTTAACCCTGAAAACACTTGGTTCGTCTTCAGAAATACAAAATTTATTGGTTTCCTGGAGATATTACTGTTCTAGAGGGATATTCTTCTAGAAGTATAGTACACCAATTCATTGGTAATCATTATTTTATAAAAATATATACCATGGATTGCAGTATGTCTGCTAGTGGGATACGGAGGGGGAACGGATGAAAAATGGGTTACAATTTCATTCATGAAAATTCTTTTGTCAATATACTATGAATGACAGCTGTCAGTAATTCTGAAATTTTTATGTTGTTGCATGTATGTGCCTTATGTTTTTAAAATATGTGTGTCAACATGTGTGTGTGCACATGTGTTCACTTATATATGTGTTGCTTGTCTGTGTGGGAGGCTATGGGAGCTAGAGGTTGATGTATGATATTTTTCTACTCTTTTCCACTTTAATTTTTCAGACAATTATCTCACTAAACTCAGAATTCACCAATTGGTAAGGGGGGCTTGCCAACAAGCTCCTGGGATCCACCTATCCCTACTTCTCCTATAGTACTTGGGGTACAAATATTTTCTGTGGGTGCTAGAGATCGGAACACTGGCCGTCATGCTTGTCTAGCAAGTATTTAGTTTTATTTTTTACTTTACTTTTATTGTATTTTTTTAAATATTAAATAAAGCTCAAGTCATTTCCATGAGTGAGAATGAAGAGAGAGAGACCTTCCAGGATGTGTTGAGATTGACAGTCATTTGGAGCCCAGCCAGGGCAGGGAAGGGTGGTCATTTATTGTGCTGCTTCATTGCCATAGTGGTGGGCAGAGCATCTTCAGATGCTTCTAGAAAGACTCCACTGGGGGAAGAGACAGAGTGAGAGGATGTGACAGCATCCTGGTCTGACAGAGTTCTCCCGGGCTTGAATGACTTTGCTTTCACAATCATCTTGATTATTTATTAAGAGTGGGACTATCTCATCATTATTTGGGACGTCCTGATTCAGCCTCTGTGGGGATGCTGTTTGGGAATCTCTGTGTTAGAGATGCTCCCAGAGCCATTGTGATAGACACTTGGGTTTGAGAATGGTTGGAGTAAACAACAGTCCACAGTGGTACAGCTTAGCAGCATTGTGTATCTCTGTCATGGTGTACTATGTAGCTTCTGTGGGATGAAGTCTGTCTACTGGAATTCAACTAGGAGCAGCATGGAAGATATATTAGCCAGGTGCTGAAGATATGGCCTTAGGCTTTCCCAGAAACCCCCTCCTTTAGGGTGTGTACTTCTGCAAAGTGCCATCTGGTTCTGATTAAATCCTGTATTCAGAGGCCAGGGCAGGCATGGCTCCAGGAAGGTCATCTACAATGTTTTTCTATACATTTCTGCTTACTATTTGTTTTTGATTCTTTTCTATTTTGGGAATTCATCCTCCAGTCCTCTATGGGGTATTTGTAAGACTTCCTGAGGATTCTCTGGTTTCTTTAGGTTTCTCATCTTCTATGCTTCTACTTGGGATGCTAACCTACCACTTTAACAGATAAACCCTTGCAGAACCACACAGAGACTGCAAATGTGATGCTTTTTGTTATAGACCAAGGCACCACTATACTTGGAAAGAGTGAGGTTTTATTTACCTCTTGGGTATATCATGCATAACATTGTCTAATGAGGGAGAAAACTTAATATAGAGAAATAAAAGGCTGCCTGGCAATGGATGGCAATTCTTCATGGGGCTCTGGTTCAGTGTCAGTGAGGGCTCATTTCAAGGGAGGGCTGGCTACAGTTTGATGTGGATAGATTACACTTATAACCCAATTTTCAGGTCTGTCTTGGTTTTATCTTTTGAGCTGTCAATCATTCATCTAGTTTAGGTTCATTCATGTCCAATAGAGCCATGGTTTGAAAAGAGAAGTATGAGAGAGAGAGAGAGAGAGAGAGAGAGAGAGAGAGAGAGAGAGAGAGAGAGAGAGTAGGGGTGGGGAGGAGACTTTTCTTGAAGTTCCAGAATAACATTCATTTTATTGTATGGTTTAACCAAATTGTGGCTATCCTAATACCTATAGATCAATACATGAATCCCATAGCTTTAATCTTCCATTTCCTGCCCTTACTCCACTGTATCCTCAGGGAGTTTGTATGGATATACTGGCTTGATTATTTATGCTTTACCCATATCCACAGTCCTTCATGACCACACTGTATGACTGGGACATGTATTCTGGCTGCGGAGTGGGCTGCTCACAGAGAGAACAGACACACACACACACACATACTGTTGGATCCCATGCATTTGAAGCATAGAATTCCAAAATGTCTTAGTTATGGTTTTACTGCTGAGAACAGACACCATGACCAAGTCAAGCCTTATAAAGAATAACGCTTAATTGGGGTTGGCTTAAAGGTTCAGAGGTTGAGTCCATTATTATCAAGGTGGGAGTATGGCAGCATCTAGTCAGGCATGGTGCAGGAGGAGCTGAGAGTTCTACATCTTCATCTGAAAGCTGCTAGTGGAAGATTGGCTACCAGGTAGAAAGGACTAGGGTGTAAAAGCCCACACCCACAGTGACACACAAGGTCACACCTCCAAATAGTGCCACTCCCTGTGCCAAGCATATACAAACAATGATACAACACTTATGAGTGTCCTGGAATCACCTAGGGGAAAAGTTGTCACTGTAGGTATGTCATTCTATTTTGTAAATAGACTGATGACCTCATGTAGAGGCTTTGTGACTGGAAATCACCATATCCTAGTTGGGGTTTCATGGTCCCAGAGTGATCCTGTTCTTTATATTCATATTGTTCAGAGATCCTGCTTTGTGTATAATCTTAAGCATCCTATGATCACCACCACAACATTTTATAGTATTTAGATAAGAATACTTTACCCATAGATAGTGGTTGGTCATGTGGTTGAAGTCTTCTAGAAGTCCTTTATTCAGTATCTAGGCATCTTGTCCCTAAAGGGCAACTTTAGGTTATTGCTTAGATTGAAAATAAAGCAAATGATGAGGCTCAATGTGTAAAAGTCTGACAAAGGGGAGACACCTCTCCTCAGTATATTTCACTGATAGGAATTTGATGAAGCATGTTTTGCTTGTTGATATGCTCCACCAGATGTGTGGGTATGAAGACAGGAAGACTGTTTGATCAATCATCCCCACCTGTGGTTTCATTTGTCTGAAGATCAACCAAATGGAAAAACATTTCTGTCTGTGATTACAGAATTAAATCTTTCAATGTCTCAGATATGTCTACACATATTTGTAGCACTTTTAAATAATTATCAAGACAGATGTTTTTTCTTTGCTTATAGTTTCTTAGCATTGAACTAGTTCAAAGGCAACACGGTGTTTCCCAGTTTGGAGAACTTTCCTGAAGATATCATTATGAGGTAAATCACACCCAGACTGGACACTATACAGTCCTAGAGATGAAGTTTTCCAGAGCATATCCAGTAGAACAGCAGTAGCCCTCCATATGCATGTGGGTCCTCCTTCAACACATAGCTCCTCAGCAGTCCGCTCTCCTCCTGTGCATCTCATCACTTGAAAATTACGCTCTTTCTACATTTCTCTGCCTTTTTTGGATATTAATGTAGATCTAAAGAAGGAGAAGCCACTGGGGATATGGAGAACAAATAATATATAGCCAACGATTTTCCAGTGATCGTACCATCATATTTAAACACTTCGTCAGCTTATGTTATTGGAATTTTTATTTGTTGGATTTCATCACTGTGACAAAATACTTAGGAATGTTAAGTCAAAAGAGGACAGGTTTACTTTGGCTCATGGTCTCAGTTTATGGTTACTTTGATCAGTGTTTCCAAGCATGTGGTGGGGCAGTACATGATGCTGGAAAAAAAGCACTTACCTCACAGCAACCAGAAAGCAGAGTCGGGTGTCAGAAGCTCAGGACAAGATGTCCCAAGAACATGCTCCCCAGTGACTTTTACCAAGCTCTGTCCCAACTCTGAAAGTCATCACCACTATCCAACAATGCTATCCAATTATGAATCCACCATAGAGTTAACTTGTTCGCTATGTCACAGCCTGCAAGATCCAATCACTTCTCAAAGATTGAATTCCTCAGCTGGGGACCCAGTCTTAAAAAGCCAGTGAGTTTTCCTTTTTTGCCAGGTAAGGCATTTAGTATTTAAGCCAAAACTGCTTGTTTGGAAAGCTATGATTCTTTCATTCTAGATGGTCGTTTAAATATGGGACTGCCCAAGATTAATGTAAATAGAATCCTGAAAACACTCACATTATTGCTCATTTGTAACCAATAAAACTTGCATCAACCCAAGCTCCTTGAGAGCAATTAATTATCTACAAGTAAAATACTCTGTGCTTCCAAACTTCACGTAAACTTACTCTGCCTTTATTTTATGGCAGCAAGGGGCTCAGTTGAACAGAACCACCATCTAAATATTCTGATTTCCAGTGGCCACAGAATAAGGAAAGGTGCATTTATATTGCAGAACAGACCTCATAGGGGTCCAGGTGTGTGTCTATACTCATGATCTTTATGTAAGTCTCATGACGACATCTCTCCTTTGACCACTGGAAACTTCCCTTTTTAACAATTTAATTTCTTTCTACCAACTGCAGCCTCCCACAAGAGCCTGAAGCCAGGTTTGAGGAAGTCCAGATATATTTTAATTCTCTTTTATCAAAGCTAGAGAGAACATTTCTTGGAGACTGTGCTGACTTCTGCGTCTTGAAAGAACACCAACTGTGGGAATTTTTATGCGTAATGAAGCCTAGGGAGTAATGGGCTTCATTCCAAAATGCTGCAAGAAGTAGTTACAGTTTAAGCAGGCAAACATGACACACATTCTTAACTATTTTCCGAAAAGCAACTGCTCTAGAAGAGAGGTGATTTGAAAAGAAAGAAAATCCAGTAGTTACCAGATAGTACATAGCTTCCGTGGTTCCTACAAGGGTTCATGGAGAGGCTTGATGCCCATTCAATGTACAGTTAAATATTTTAGCAGACTAAACAAGTGGATTGCCCTGAGAGGTTCTAAGTAGAGAATTCTTTTTCATGGATATTCACAGCATTTGTAACTGTTGAGCACCAGTGTATCACACAGTTTCCCATTCCCAGTTTGATGTTTTAATTTCTGAAAGAAATCCCACTTTGCAGGTGCTATTTAGGTACAGAGGATAGATAAGCCATGTTTTCCTGGAAACTGAACATTAGGACCAGGATATATTATTATGGAACTCACTCTTTCTACCCTGGAGCCTGAGTTTTTCCTTGGATTTCTAGGGTTACCTGCCTTTTTGATGTCACAGGCCAGACTAATATACAAAAACATCTGGAAGCACTGACCCAGAGTCACCATCAATTGTTAGACTGAGATAAAACTACCTCTTCATCCACTTCCAAGGAGCCTTCAAGAGGCGCATGTTCCAGAGGAAACAGAGAAGGACGGATTGATAGTTACGTTTTTGCAAGTGATTTCTTTTGATATTTAGGTCAAGTCTTCTGTCTTTTAATTGATGTTCTCAGGAAAGCTTATGGCAGGATGAGACTTCTAGAACTATGAGAGAAACCAGAAAGGAAAGGTCTTGCTATCTGATTGAATCCTTGTGCTACTCTGTAGTGTAGTTTTACTTCTTTTAAGTCTGTCTGTTGACCTATGCTGGGGATCTGTTACCTCAAGCTTTTTCTTTATTTTATAAATTTCTTGTACTTTCTTGAATTTCTTAAATATCACTCTTAGAGTGGCCCCATTTTCAAAATCATTGTGTGTTCTGTTGAAGGTTTCTCTACAAGTCAAAGAATGGTGTGTTCTCAAAAAAACAAAAAAAGAATGGTGTGTTCTCAAGAGGGCCTGTTTACGGTGTTAATTAACTTGGATAGGTGATCAGTTTTGCTTCTAATACTTAACTAGTCTATTGGTAAATGGCAGACTGTTTATTCTACTAGGTAATTGATCCTCATTAGATATAAGTACAACAATATAAGAAAAATATTGGCGGTATGGAGAGAGAAATAACAGCATAGAACTGTTTTGTTAATTGGGTAGATTTATGTTACTACCGAAACAATTCCTCTCAATATGAGATGCTACAAGAGTGGAGAATGAAAGGGAAGGCTTATTGTCCAATATGGGTTTTGACTTTCGTTCATTCTTGCTCCCCATGGTCTTGTAGCCTTAGTCACAAACAGCCTCCCAAACTGTGCTTGCTTATTGGAAGTAGATACGTGGTAGTTTGTATTTTATACTCACAAATTTCTGCAACTCCACTTACATTTTAAGATTGAAATTTAAAAAAAAAAGATAAGGGTGTGAGCTACCACCTGGAGACCTTGGCTCCAAAATTTCAGAGATGGGCTAACATTTCAGACTTTCCAGGAGGAAAATGTTTAAAGCAATCAACTTCTTCTCTGGGTTTTGAAGCACATGGCACTGAGTGGTGAGACTTCAGTTGATCGTTGAGGTCCTACTCTAGTCTACACATGGAATGGTGGTGGATAACAACTGCAATTGTTCTGTAAATGCCAATAGTGTAGAAATGAAGTGTGATGGTTTTCCAGAGTGTTGCTTCCTGTGTCCCTGGCAGTTGCTGTTATTCTTTCATAGACTCTGAAATTTTCAGTTTTCTTATGAATTAGTTTCTTCCCTTGCATACTAGCCCATAGTTTGTGAATACATTCTAATAAAATGAGGATTATAGTTAGCTAAGATATGGTTACTTAACCTTTTATTGAAATTAATTCTTGATGCATGTTCAAAGCTTAAGAGATTTCACAGGTCGTATTTTACCCCTATTTCCATCTTTTGTTTTATGATATAGGATCTTCAAGCTCCAAATGATTTATATACCTCTTTATAATGTAGCTGTTGACCAGGCATGATGGCACATGCCTTTTGTTCTAGCACTTGGAGGGCAGAAGCAGGTGAATCTCTGTGTATTTGAGGCAAATCTGATCTATATAACAAATTCTAGATCAGTCAAGGTTATTCAATGAGACTCTGTCTTAAAGAAAAAGAAAAGAAGCCTTTATTACTCTATCTGTCCTTGTTCTTAACAATGCTAGACTTTTTATTGATCTAATGTTTCTGTTGCTATCTATGGCCTAGTAAACCATAATAGAAAATAATTTTGGCACTTTGTAAATCTTTACAAAGAATTTAAGGCTAACATTTTATTGTATCAATATTTTGCTTTTTTTTTCAGAATGAAATAGCAACAAAGCACTCGTAGTTATTGTTGGTTTGCAAAAGGTGCATGTAAACAATTTTTGTGCTATATTGTTATTAGACCTCTTTTTTTTTACCTCATAGAAATTCTCTTTTAGGTTTTCTGCTTGAATATTTATAAGTGTTACTTAAAAGCCTATATTCAGGGGATAAGATGCAGGAGTATGAATGTGAAACATCCCCACAGACCTTCAGGTTGAACAGTTGGTCCCAAGTTGGTGTTGTATTTGGAGATGGAAACTTTTGGACAATGGGTCTAGCTACTTGGATATTTAGGAATCTATGGGTGGTTCTAGTGCGTTCTGAATGAAGTCTATACTTCCAAATCCATTAGAATGTGGTAGGTCATATTGGAAGCTTTTGCCACAACCAGTGAAGTCTCAGGCAGCTTGCTTCCATTGTCATGAGCATGTGATCCCAAGGAAACCTTCCACCAAGTTGCTTCTATCATATATTTTATCCAAGCAATAAGAAAAATAAATAATTAAGAAATTGGTACTGTAGAGTGAGGCTGTCATTATAGTAAACCTGACCATGAGTTTTAGGACCACAGAACTGGCTGGCTAGAAGAATGTGGGAGAATTTGGAGCATACAACAAACACATAAGAGTGATGAGGTCATGGGGGACTTGAACCTCTTTCTAGTTTTACTTAGTCAATCCAGACCTCACTGGGCTTGTTACAGATATATTGTTTTCCTGCAGATTACCCATCACAGCAGTTTCCATGCTTTGCAACAGCTGATGTAGAGGATTAAGTAATTACATTCAGATGCTAATCAAAGGTCACCACTTGTTCTGAGACCCATAAATCTAAAGAAAGACTACTGAGCAGCGTACAGTCATGAGAAGCAGCTTTGTGGTTCCCCACACAAAGCGGGAGGAAGTGAAACTGGATAAGACAATTTCCAAAGCAGAGACATGGTTACAATCTCTGCCCCCCAAACTGTAGTGCCTTCTCTCTTTCTTTAAACGCTTTTTTTCTGATTAGCATCCTGACTCTGCTGGGTGCTTGTTTCCCTCTCTTTATTCTTCTCTTTCTGCTTTCTGTCTTTTCCACCTTCATCTCTTTCTTCCTGCCTGTGTTCTTTGTAGTTTTCTGACTTTATATCCACCAAGGAAAAGATCAACTCTTTTTTTTTCTTTTAGGTGACAAGTGATATCTAAGTGTGAATTCCTATTTTTAAAAGCCAAAGTTTCAGTTAGTTTCAGCCTTGTTAGGACTTGTTAGAGAGTGACTGATCATGTAGCAGGGTGCTTCTCATTTGAGCCAGAAATGATAGATACAGATAGTTACAGTGATAACATAGCCTGCCCAATGCCATGGCCAGCCTTCATATTTCTGGCTTCATGTACAATCCTCTTTGTCTTCAGAATAGCTTCTAAATAACTATAGATAAAGATAATAAGCTACCATGAGTTACAGAAAAAGTAAGGGAGAAAAAGAAAATGTTGCAAATTTTCTGATAAACCGTTTTCTCAGAAGATCAGCATAAACATTTCTAGTGAACACTCTATATAAAAAGTTCAGAAGAGTTACTGTGGGAAGCATTGTACATGTGTGGAGAGGACAGAAGTACATATATTAACCTACATCGAAGAGGATAGTTTATGGATTTTATAGTAGGAAAAAGAATTTGGAAAGAAAAATAGAAGTGATCTTTCCCGTCGTCTTTACTTATTACTTCTTTTGAAATTAATAGAAACATGCACAACAAACCTATTTTATTTGGCTAATTAAGATTAATATGCTGCCATTTACTTGGGCTAATATATACTTAAAACTCCAGGATAAGCCAGCTGTAATTATATTCCCAAAGATCTCTTTTTTCATTATTTACAGCTAACAAGACATTTATGTTCTCCTCTTGGTTGGCGTGGTGAGGCAGTTTTGGCAACACTTTCCTGACTTGAAATCCTCTTGTGTGTAGAAATCTAGTTAGGGAAATGACTATGTAAATAACTGTTCCTGAGAGTATAATCTCTCCTTTGTGACATAAATTAGATATCTATTCACATCTGTGGAATAATTCCCAGCTTTGCAATTAAATCCTCTGATGTGCCCAAGCAAACATGCCAGTCTCTTCCTAGTCTAAGAGAATTTAGTCAACTTTCTGCTTGAAGAGACAAGCTATATGTGGTTTAGAACAGATGCCTCATTTTCTCCCGATTTGGCTGTAACAGGATTGAGCTTCAGTGAGATGGATCATTAAACAGCAAAGGTAGGAGACACCTCACCATGCATGTTTAGAATGTTAATTGAAAAAAATAAAATGTGACTTTGAATTTTTAGGGTAATTTGAGAGTGTCCATGTCTAATAAAGTGATATTTCTTCCCTTCTCCTTTTCATCTAAAGGTTATTGGGTTTTGGAAATTGCCTCTCTTACAGAATTAAGACAATGTTTTATTCATGAAATTTGGCTCTTTCTTGTGGATTTTTGGGGTTTGCATAAAGTGAAACAACAAGATTAGTTTAAATTCATTTTTTTAAATGTCAAGTTTTTTCACCTTTAGCTATAATGCTTTGTTTTTCTCAGATCTGTTTAAAATCTGGAATATTTCCAAGAGTGATTATTAAAACATTCACAAATCTTCTTTCATGATGTAGCTGTTGCCTCTGGAATTCCATGGATGTGTGACTTTTCTTTTTAACCAAATTTGTAGTCATTATATATATTTTTTATGTTATAGAAATTTGATGTGCAAATGTTTGTTCCATACCAAAATTTAAACTCTCCAATGACAAAGTCAGTCCTCTTTAGCTAGGCTTTTCATTTGATTGATGGGATATTTGTGGAGTCAGGGAATGTAGGAAAATATGCACTGCTCTCCGAGGTTGAGCAAACCTGTGTCTGCCAGTTGCTGGCTAGTGGATTGGCTGGCCACACCCATCCATGGATGCAGAGAAAAGGCTCTACAGTTGGTTCTTGTAGTATGGATGGAGTGCAATCAAGAATCTGTGCTTTAGCCTCTTTTTTTTCCCCTAGCTTGGTTGAAAATGTTACTCAGTGTGATTGATTGCATTGCAGATGAGAGGACACTTAGTTAATTAAGAAGAAAAGAATCCTGGGTTTTTGAACAAGTAGCATTTTTTATTTTCTTAGGTATGTATAAAAACCCAGGAGCTGAGTATTCATCATTATATTGCATCCATATTCTGAGGTTATTTCTTCTTCTTTCTCAATTAACTGCTTGTTAGCCTTTTTAAGAGAAGGAATAAGAAACACAACTATGATTTTTACTGTTGAACTTTATAATGTAATTGTTTAAACTCTCTTTTGGCCTTAATAGGTACTCTTCCCAAACTCTGTTTGATCACTTTTCTAGGCTTTCAATATTGTTTAGAGGAATTCCTGGCTATTGTAATCTGTATTTTATAATAATATCAGTTTCATCTTGATTTAATGCAACATTAATTTCAATAAGCAAAACATCACCTATGTGTCCTGGTCAGCAATATTGGGGGAAGAATACTTAAACCAGATACCAAATGCTAGCAAGTAAAGTCCCAGTATCAGGAGTAGATTGTCTCTTTTTGAGTTATTGGCCAGTGGGTTCCCATAGACTCCAAACACTGCAGGCTATTGTCATTGTTCTTTATTATCCTCTAGATCTTGACATTAAGACAATATTGCTGAAGACACTACATTGTTTTCTTTTTTCTTTTTGAGATTATATTTATCTTTCCTCCTTTCCTTCTCTTTCTCCCAAACCTCCCACATATTCTACCCTGAAATCCTTTGAATTCATAACCTCTTTTCCTCTAATTGTTATTGGCATATGTGTATATTATATTTCCTAAATATGAACTGCTTGCTCCATATAATGTTATTTATATGACTGTTTTTTCATTTGAGAAATCATGTTGGACAGACTTTACAGGTATAGCTTCTGGAGTTACTGGAAGATATAATTTTCAGTGAACGAGATATTACATTCTTGAGTCAAATGGAGAAATCAGTTGGGACCTGGAAGCTTTATCTCTATTTGTTAACATTCACAATGCTGGAAGGTGTTCTGCATGTTATTGGAGGATGAAAGGAATCTTTCACATTAATCAGCTGCTAACCATATGAGATACAATAATGACTGTCCTGGCAAGACATACACACTAATGGAACAGTGGCAGAACATTATGAGAGTGACTATTCTCTGATTGGGTTTAAGTCCTGTTCCATGAGATGGAACTCATACCTTATACTGTCAATGAGGCCAAGAACATGTCCCTAGATACGTCATTGGCTTTAGAGGAAAACCTACTAATATTATTTTAATAAATGGACATACCAACAAAATGACTCACAATGACCTATTGCTATACTCAGAGATCAGTGTATCTCTCAATCCTCCTCAGAGAAGTTTCTTGTGGCAATAAATGTGAATTAACATAGGAAGTCAAAATTGCTTCACATGCAGAGAATAGGAGACTGTGGAATGCTTAGTTTTAAATAGAATGTCTTTATCACGTCCTTCCTCACAAGCTCAGGGGTCTTCAAGGAAGAGAGAATGTAACAGCTAGAGTTGGTAGATAACTACAAGGAAACTGTTCCAGACACAACAGGGTAGTTGTGTATACAAACTAATGATCATTGTGACAGCATGTGCAAGACATATGAAAGATCAAGCTTGACAAAATCCTACCATGAGGGAGGCAGGAAAGCATGAAGTCCCTTCCATGGACAAGGAGCTAATGGTGTTTAATAGCTACTGGGAGAACAAGAGTTAATTTAAGAGTGTGACTCCTTGTAGGCCAAGCTCCAGGGTCAGGCCCCACTCCCAAAAGTTCTGGGGCAACACAAATTGGATTTTATGGAGAGAGAGGGGAAGGGGGAGGGAGAAGAGCAGGAAGAGATGGAGGGATTGAAAGAAGGAAGGAGGGAGAACAGATAGGAGGGTGGGAGGGAGGGAGGGAGGGAGGGAGAGAGAGAGAGAGAGAGAGAGAGAGAGAGAGAGAGAGAGAGATATGAAGCTGGGTGAGTAGGGAGGTGGATCTGAAACAAGTTGGGGAAGGAAAGTAAGTAAGATCAAAATCCATTGTATGCCATTCTTAAAGAAATAATAAAACTATTATTTTAAAGGATGCTTTTATCGGTAATGCCACAGAACATTACAGAACTAAGAGTACATTTGATTCTGTCCTCCCTTTTGGCTCTGTAGAGAGTCCAGCAGAGGGTCCAGTAGAATTATAGATGAAAGAGAACTTTTCTTTTGGCATCTGCAACCGAGCTCTATTTATTTTGGAATTTTTGCCCTTTTAGGAGTAGAGTGGTTTCAACAGCATTAACACCAGAAGATTTTAGTCAGATTAACCTTTTCATTCCCCCTGGGGACTGATAATATAAGAGATCTCTCATGACTTGCTAAAGGCTAAAGTTCTCTAGTTATTGAGGGACATGGGAAGTACATATCTATATGTTACAGTCAGATCAATAGTCTGCAGATGAAGATAGATATTATGCATATGGCCGTCTTTTCATAGTTCAACTGTATCAGGTCAATGAACTTTATAGTTACATTGTAATTTTGTAGTGTAGGAAATAGAATCAGTGTAAGGAGGCATTAGATAAAACTGGAGTCAAGTTCTGTCACCATTTTTTTTTCTGGTATGTGTGATTTCAGTTTTAGATGTAGTTTTCTGGCCTCAACCTGTGTTTTCATTTAATCACACCACAAAGTAACTGAATTTTAAATTTATCCTTTTAAATGGCTCACTCAGACTTCCCATTCTATCCTTCCCTGCCATATAAATTAAATGACCCTCATTATCCTGATCCTGTTATTTACTTTGTGCAAAATAGTCTAGGGATGGATTAATTACATAATTATATACCATAGTTAACTTGGATCAGAGCTTATATGAAATTTTGGTAAAAATACCTTTAAAAAGAATTAGAAAAACAGTAAAATGCAATTAATATTAATTCTGTTTTAGCAGCCTTGAATACAATGCAAAAATATTTTGATACACACAAAAGTAGTGTTGTATCAATTTGCCAAGATGAATATGATAATTTTATGGTATATGGAACAATTGTTTAGAGTCCACTTTAATAGAATGTTATTACTTTATTTTTATTTTACTCCTTAATTAAAAACATTGCTTCTTTTCTCATACAATATACCCTGATTGATTATGGTTCCCTCCTACTCCCCTCAGTTCCTCCCCAGCTCCCCTCCCATCCAGATCCATCTCTTTTCTGTCTCTCATGGGGGGAAAAAACAAAAAACCACGGGCTTCTGAGAGATAGCAACCAAACAGAACGAAATGAACTAAATAAAGATAAAGCAAAGGGCATCACACCAGAGTTGGACAACACAAACCAACAGAAGGAAAAGAACCCCAAGAGAAGGCAGTAGAATCAGGGACTACAGGTTTACCGATTCAGGAGTCCCATGAAAATACTAAACTAAAAGCTGTATGCAGGGAACCTGGTGTAGACTCCTCTCAGCCCTATGCTTGCTGCTCTAGTCTCTGAGTTTTTCTGGGGTTTGCTCAGTTGATTTAGAAGGCCTTATTCTCTTGGTGTCCTCCATCCCCTCTGTCTCTTACAGTCTTCCCACATCCTCTTCTGTGGGATTTCTTGAGCTCTCATCGGAGGGATTTGATGGAGACATCCCATTTAGGTCTGTGTGTTCCAAGATTTCTCTCTGAGTAATAACTGGCCATGGGTCTCTGTATTTGTTTTTAACCTGCTGCTGGAAAAGGCTTCTCTGATGATGAGAATATTCTGCTATACATAGATGAATCTATGATCTAGTATAGCAGAATATTATCAGGAGTCATTTTATTGTTGCCTTTTTTTTTTAATAAGAAGTATTCGGTTTTACCCCAGGTCTCTGAGCTACCTAGCTTCTGGTTCTTGGCCATTCAAGCAGTGTCAGGTATGGGTTTTAGTTCATTGAGCGGGCCTTAAGTCTAATCATACATTGGTTGGTTATTCCCCATGTTGTGCCATTATTTCTCTAGCATATTTTGCAGACAGGACATTGTTGTAGAACAAAGGTTTTGTGGCTGGATTAGCATTTATGTTTCTTTTTTGGTGGACTGCACAGAACCTTCCCAGACCAATGACAATAGAAAAGAGAGTGAAGACTTTTTGGAGGTAGTAGTTTGACAACTTCATGTTCCATGAGTTGTATGGGTGCTGTTGTCAACAATGGCGCCTTGCTGTCCATTTGCATAGAGCGATCTATTGGCTTGACGGTTTTCTGCATTGTTTGGAGATTTCCATGGGACCCTTTTGGTCAACAACCCAACTGTGTGTCTGATTGTGCACCCGACACTGTTTGAGTACTAGAAGCTTTGTTCATTTATTATAATTGGTGCTAATAATAATGGCTTCTCACTTTCAATCTCAATTACAAGGAACCTGCTTTTTTTTTTTTTTTTAGCACACCAATAAAGCCTCCTTAGTGACTGTCACATGGGATCTTTGATCTTGAATTATCTGTTTTTAAATCTGAGACATTGCACAAACTTTCCTAGGATTCTTTCCAGACATTTTTTAAAAACTGGATCCAGAGAGATTTTTGACAGGTACATTCATGGTTTCAGAATTAAAAACTTTCAGGAAACTTTCGTGATGCAGGGGTAGGGGTAGAAGGCACACAATAACCAGACACGTAAGTTGGACTTAAATATGTTTTCTGCTAACTTCCTTGCTAATAATTATACAGGCAGTTTTATGTAAGCACTTTGGAAATTTTAGAAGCTTTTCCATTTTAGGCTTAATATGCTTGGATCATAAATAAATATCAGATACATTTTGGAGACATGAGAAACTAAACATTATGCAAAGGACACCTTCTGTTGCGTCAGGGGCTTGAATTGTTTTCGTTAAAATATCTGGTATGAAAGCCCTGAGATTAGATGGGGTGTCAGCTCCCTGTATTTTCCTGCTATCAAATGTTGAAGATTTCTTTTGTTGGCAGGAACTGAGATTTCATTTCCCTTGGCCACATTCTGATGCTGGCTCACAGAAGCAGGTCTCCCTTTCCAGATTTTTCTGCTCAAGGTAAGCAAGAGAATACGTGCAGGAGGGAAGTGTGTTTGTAGCTGGAGGGAGGGAGAAACCCAGAGAACATCCTCAGAATGAAAGTATGTATTTTTTGTTTTGTTGGGTTTTTTGGTCTGAATATATAAAAACCTGTTCATACAGCATAAGCCTCTGACTGATGTAATTGCAAAGATGTGTGTGTGCCCGTGTGTGTGCGTGTTGTCAAAATAGGATTGAAGGTTTTTTTTTCCCTTTGTAGAGTAAAATAAATGTTTTTGTGGATTAGGTGTCTATGTATCTGCCTTAAATTTATGAACTAATAATTCTGCTACCAGAGATACCGATAGGTCTTATAGCACTATGGTTTGTTCTGTGTTATTCTGGTAAGTGAATGACTTTGCTTTAAAATAATTGTTCTTGGAATTTCCGAGTATGAATAAAAGTCAGATATAATTAATGTGCACGGTGCCTTCTTCATCAAACATTAGCTGAAACTGGCTAATAATTTCATTTTCTTTTTACAAAATACCTTTTGTTATTTTCTTCTCTCTGAAGTGACTATAAACATCAGCAGCATAGAATCAAGTGAGTTTTATGAATGAAATCACAAACAAATGATAGTAAATAAAATTATGATGGAAACCAGTTAAAATAACTGAGCTGGCATAGAGTATAATAAATTAAAAATCCATATCCCCAAAGGATTGTGCTTAGTAATATAGGTACCTCTCAGTGATATAGCAGAGTCCTATAGTTCTTCTGAAACCCTTAGACACTATTGGCTTAACTACGTGTTGCACTCTTGACAAAGGAAACTGGATCCTGTAGCCTGGAGACCTCTGTGTTCTCAGCTCACCCCTGCTAATGCCCTCTGGTCTTAAGTAAAATAGAGTGGCAAATATTTAGAGTGAGCTTTATGTATCTTTGGGATTTTTCCTTCTCCACCATTGGCAAATAGCACAGTTCCTACCCCAGTCTGTGACCTTTGAGATAACTTCCGTTGTTAAACACACAGTCACCTGTGTAGATGTTTATATTCTCCCCTGCCCCCCATTTCAGAAAGCTATTCTCACTCTTGCCCCTCCCCCCCATTAAATTACTTTCAGTATAGAGTCAGTACTTCTCAATAATCTGATGTGTGCAGTTTTGAAAGTGCAGTTTAGAAAGCAAAGGAGCAGGAGCGAAGGAATTAACAACTACAAAGATAACTAACCTGGAAGTGTGAGTTAAATAGAAACATGTCTTTCCCATTGATACATGTCAATGTCACTGGTTGTAAGCACCAGATAAAAATTATAAGAATAAAATACAGGTTGGCAGAGATGCTGTTCTACACGGTTTAGAAGTATGATTTTTTTTTGATTGTTGAACTTATCCACGTGTTATTTTTAGGTCTTCAGAGACTCCATATGGATCTTTGGGGATAAAACATTGTATTGGAAATGAACGAGAGCCTGCCGCTTGCCCTGTTTCATACAAACTTGCATTCTTAGTAATCAGCGTGAGTTAAGAGGTAGAGAAGGCACTTAAAAGGTGTTTGAGTATCCTGTGTTAAATGACACCAGGGCTGTCACCACAGCTTCTCCCAGCTCACAGATCTGGGTCAGTGTTTCCCCATTTTCTTCCGTATGTGTCACTCCCGGAGAACTTGGGAGGTCCTCAGGAGAGTGTAGTCATAGCCCGAGTCACTTTCTTCCTTCTTCCTTTCTGTGTCAAAGGGCAGGCAGTCTTCCTGTGTCCTCTGAGTCAGAGTTTAGTAGGAAGAGAGAAGGACTGGATGGAAGACACTGAAGTGAGGGACTCTACCGCACACGCGCGTGTCACCAGGCCCATCATATCACAGCAGTGGAAGGTTTGCAGAAACCCAACTGTTTGAATTTTGTTATTAACATGAGAGTCGAACTGCTGCTTGCTTAGTTGTGTATTTCTTCCGTTGTTATTTCTAAGAGTGTCACCACTACTACTGTCAGTCTGCCCATTATTGGCTACATCCATGTAAGTGAATGATAATTTAAATTAATATCTCAGCCAACCTATGTTTTCTTGATCAATGGTATGACTTTATACTCATTTTTCTCTTTTAATAAACTAATCTGAATGTCTTTCCTTCCCATTAAATATTCTCCACTAACGCAAGTTTTAGAATAGAATGTTCTTATGACTAGCGAGCACTCATTTATCCAATCAAATTTAAACTTTTAGCTATGTAAAACATTACTGTGTGTCCCTGGCGGTTAGATGGAATTGTTTCCATTAGACACTCTTCTAGAAGCAGAGCCTGACTTATGTGTTCCTTGCTTTTTATAAAATTGTTCTCTAGACATTTTCTCTCCTTCATTTATTTTTCCATGGGAAATGTGGATGGGTGTATATTTTCCCATAACTCAAGGAGTTAAGAACTCTGTCGATTTGACCCAGAATTAGTATCTTACTTATTTGTATTTCTTAAATTGTTAGTGAGACTGGGCAATTTTTGCTTCCCGAGACTTGCCTATTAATGTCCTTTGTTTATTTTACTCTTAGGAGGCTTATTTTCTGGTTAATTTTACTGACTTTAAAAGTAACACAGGTAGAAATCTGTTTGTGGATTGTCTACAGTGTAAATATTTTCGTCTTTACTTTCGGTCATTTTTCTTTTAAATCCTTTTTACCTGAGAAACCTATTTTCATAGAGTTCAATCTTTTTGGTTTTGCTTATGAAAAAAACCTGACTTTACTAATTATATGTATGTACGTGTATATGATAGAAGGGCACATGCAAACTGCAGTGCATGTGTGGAGGTCACAGGACAGTTTCGTGGAGTTGTTTCTCTTTGTACATTTATGTGGATTCAGGGGATCAAGCTCAAGTCATCAGACTTGCACTGCAAGTGCCTTTACCTGCTAAGCCACTCTCTGCCCCTCCCCCCTTTAAAAACAAATGGCATGAAGAATAAGCATTGTTTTGCTTCATTGTTTGAGATAGAATATTATGTAGGCTGGTCATGTCTTGCTACTTTCTTTCCTGTGTCCCCTGTATATCAACGCAGGAGTGTGCCACCATGTTGAGTGCTAAGATATATGTGTAGCATGTGTAGACTCATGTACGTGGGGCATGGCATTGTGTGATAGATCCACGTGGCCTCACCATTTTGCACAATTGGAATTTGGCAGGAGTTGATGAGTATCCTTCCATTTCTTCCTCAATAGCCCAAGGTGGTAGGTTTTCTTGTAAATCCCAAGATTATATACACATTTTCTATATATTCTTCCACTACTACTTTTTTTGTGTGCTTATTTTGCATTTAAATCTTAATCCATGTGGAATTTTTTCCCTGGTGTTTAAAAGGATAACAGTTTAACTGCATGCAACTTCCAGATAGTTCTTTATTATCCTGACAATAATTCTCTAAATAATTTATCTTTGCTTTTCAAGTTTTACCTTGAAAAACCAATACAAAATTTCATTGACTTCTCTACCTCTCGTTGGCTGGAACTAATACTTCCTTTAAATATTTGATGATTTGAATCGCTCTTATCTCTTGATAATCTCTTGGCAGGCAGTTTCCTTAGTCCAGGTAATGTCACATTCTTCTACCAGCCTTATCTGATTCAAATCCATTTACAACAGTGTGGATTGGGTTATTGCTCTAGCTCAGAAACTGGGTCAAATGACTCCTCTGTTTGTTGTATTGCTTCCTTCTATTTTATTATTATTATTTTAAATTATATATATATGTAAATTATATATTATATAATAATTAATATATAATTATACTTATGTAATGTATGAAATGTGTGTGCCTCTGTGCGTGACTGTGAATACGTACATGCATGTGTGGCCACAAAGGCTAGAAGAGAGCATCAGATCTGTTGAAGCTGGAGCTATGGGTGGTTGTGAACTGAGGATGTGGGCGCTGGAACTTAACTCCAATCCTCTGCAAGAGCAGCAGGTGCTCGTAACCACCACATTGCCTCTTCTATCCCATTTTCAGCTATTTTATTTTAAAGCAAAAGATGGATATTTTTGGCTATGGCAGGATCTTACATCTAAAATGCAACAGTATATGAGCTTCAGGATGTTTATAGAGGAGCTCCACTCTGTTTTATTTTTTTTTCTTCCCCTCTTAGATGCTTAGATCTTGAAAGAGCTATGACCCATGGGCTACCCAAAGGCAGAGGTCTCCTCTAAGAGCTTATGTGGACCAGTGCTTCCGTGGGTGACTCTGCCTCCTGTCTATTCTTCCATGCCAGTAGTACTCTCCTATAAACTTCCTGCTCCCCAACTCCCATGGACAGCTTGCAGTTTTCTAAGGAGTTCTTCAGATGCCACGCCACAATGCCTTGGTACATGCTATTCCTTCTGCGGATTGCCCTTCCCAAAATATCTCACCAATCGGGGGACTTACTGAATGTTCATCAAGCAATAACTCAAGACCTTCTTCTCTGAAACCTTGTCTAGTCCCCGCCCTCTCCTTTATTTTAACAACTTAACCTGTGTTTTGCTTTACTGCACTTTATCTTCTGTCCCTATGCTGGACTATGATATCTCTTCTAAATTCCCAGTGATATGTGTAACATAGAGGACCCATCTCCCGAGTTACTGGTGTATATCAAACTAGGAACTGGCTATCAAGAGTTAATGTTGTTGGAAGTAGTGGAACTTTTTTTTCCTTCCTTTATTGAAAATAGATTTTTTTCTGTACAATATATTATGATTACAGTTTCCCCTCACTCAAATTCCTTCCATATCATCCCTGACTCCCCACACACCTAGATCTATACCCTTTCTTTCTCAATCTCATTAGAATAAGAACAGGTGTATAAAAATGGTAAAAATAAGGTAAAATAAAATCAAATGTAGTAGAATAGGATGAAGCAAAAAATCTACCAGGAGAAAAAAGAGCTCACACACAAGAAATACATAAAGACACAGGGAAACACACATTTGCACACACAGAAATCACATAAAAACATAATCCCAGAAATCATAATACATATGCAAAAAGTCTAGATGAAAAAAGCAATAAAAAGAAGTTAATAAAAATAACAGTAGACAAAGCATTATGAGATGAGTAACATTCAAAAATATTACCGAGTTAATTGTATTTTGGCCATCTATTGCTATGTATAGGGTCTGTCTTTAAGGGTGGTTTGTTTGTATATTCAGTGGGACTCCAGTAAAAAGGGATTATTTTTTCCTTCATAAGCGGTTATCAGTTGGAGATAGCTTCTGGGTTAGGGATGGGTGCTTGTGTCTACTTCTGCTCTTGGCACTAGGACCCTGTCTGGCTTAGATCCATGCAGGGAGTATGCATGCTGTCAGTCTTTGTGAGCTCATGTGTGTATTAGTTATGCTATTTGAAAGGCCTTATTTCCTAGGTGTCCCCATCCCTTCCGTCTCTTACAATCTTCTACCACAGAGTTCCCTGAGTTCTGAGGAGAGGGATTAGACTGAGATATCTCATTTAGGACTGTTACTGTTACTGTCTTCACATTGCCCAGTCATGGGTCTCTATTTGTTTCCACTTACTGCAGGGCGACGCTTCTCTGGGTGAGCATGACACACATATCTACTAGCATAGCAGAGTGCCATTAGGAGTAATTTTAGACTTTTTATTGCTATATTCCTTTATCAGAATGATAACATTTGGTCTTCCCCTAGGTCTCTGGCCTATCTTGTCTTAGGTTCTCATCCACCCGAGCAGTGTCAAGTGTGGCTTCTATTTCATGGAGTGGGCCTTAAATCCAATCAGATATTGGTTGGTTACTCCTACAAGCTTTGTGTCACTATTGTGTCAGTATGACTTTCACGGAAGATTGAAGGGTTTATAGTCGGGTTAATGGTTATCTTTCTCCTTCAGCAGTGTACAGAGTATGTCTAGTACCAAGAACATTAGTCAGTAGGGATGAAGGCTATAGGTAAGTACCAGCTTGACTTCTTCATGTTCAATGAGTTATATAGATTATGTAGAAGCAGTAGAGCTTTAAATTTTTTAAGTTAAAATAAAATTACATATTTTCCCTATCTTTCCTCTCTCCAATTCTTCCCACGTTCCCCTTTCTTGTTCTCTCTCTCAAAATTGTGATCTCTTTTTCATATATATATGTGTGTGTGTGTGTGTCTGTGTCTGTGTCTGTCTGTGTATTCTGTGTGTATATTTATACATATACATGTAGATAACACACACACACACAAATATTACAATGAGATTTGATCATATTTACCTCCTTTCTCCAACTTTTCCTAGCTCCACCATGCCCTTTCCCTTCTCACCCATTTTGTGCCTTCCCCACTCCCAGCAAGAGGATGTATGGACAGTCACTGGAGCCTTGATGGCATATCAGGGGCTTTGCTTTTCCCCTTATTTAACAGTTTCTAATAGTTCTTTGGGTAGGACTGGAAGCTGTGTACAACTCCTCTCTCTGTGCTTGGATTTGTGCTTACAAGGTCTTATGTGTGCGGTCACAGCTGCTGTGAGTGCATTTGTACAGCTGTGTCTAGAAGACAATGTTCCCTTGTCCTTATCCACTAGCTCTGGCTGTTTCCCTCATTCTGTTTTCTCTGCTACAGTGATCCCTGAACCTTTGGAAGGGGGTAGGGAAAGGTATGATATATATGGTCCCTGAACAATCTGCAATCTCTTGTGTTCTGCCTTTTTCTCAGTTGTTGATCTTTGTGTTGATCATCATTTGTGACAAACAGAAGCTTCTCCGATGAAGGCTGAGAGGTTCCTTAATCTTGGAGAATACTGATAAATCACTAGGACTTGCTTTAATATTATTTTACTTTTGCAGAACAATGTAGTAGGTTTTCTTCAAAAGCCTAAGAAACTTTTTATAGTTTAATATATCTCTCTCTATTTACCATTGTGGCTTTTGGCTTTCAGTTTCTAAGTATTCTTAAACTTCTCCATCTAAAAAACAACCCAACTAATAACACTCTGACTTGAATATACCAAACACGTCTTAGTTTTCATTTTTTCTTTTTACCAGCAAACCTCTCTTGAATGACCTACCCACACCCATTGTCCATGTCTTCCTGTCAAGTATTGTAGTCTAGAGTACTTTATCACCTGGTTTCTTCTTCCAGTCACCAAATTATTAAAAGACCACATGTTGTTGTTCTCCAGAAAAACACAATTTTATATATACATATTCTCTCTCTGTCTCTCTCTGTCTCTGTCTCTGTCTCTCTGTCTCTGTCTCTGTCTCTCTGTCTCTGTCTCTCTCTGTCTCTGTCTCTGTCTCTCTCTCTCTGTCTCTCTGCTCTCTCTCTCTCTCTCTCTCTCTCTCTCTCCTCTCTCTCTCTCTCTCTGTGTGTATAAGGAAAATTTACTGCTTGGCCAAATTTCTATATTCCCCCCCCATCAATTTCAATTTTTACTTTAAATGTTTCTCTTAAGGGCTCAACTATATTTTTGTCCATGCAGACTTACGATTTTAGAATGAGCTATGGTTGCCAATTCTTCCTTCATAACAATAGATTTCAACAGTTTTTAATATTTTTGTCTCAGCTGGCATATTAGCTGTGTTGTGTTGTTGTTTTTGTTGTTGTTACCCAGATAAGGTACCTTGTATATTCAGGGGGGAAGGTTTATTGTGTCTCACTGTTCAGAAGTGTCATTCATCATGTCAGGGAAGGAGAAGTGGCCAGAGCTGGTCACGTCATAACAGCAGCAGGAAGCAGGGCTCAATGGAAGGTTCTACTCAGAATATTTTCTCCTGTGATTGGATCACAGCCCGTGGAAGGAATGGTGGAGCCCATGTTCAGTGAGTGTCTTCCTATTTCAGTTTCCTAACCTACACACACTGTGCATTTTTCAATTCCCACACTTTGCCTTGCTCTTGCCAGGAATCTCTCACCAACCACTATCCTTCTGTATCTTTTAGCTCCTACCTGTTCTTCAAGTAAACTGCAAATAAACTTCTTTGATAACCCCACCCATTTTACCAGCCAAGAATAGTTGCTTATGTTTCTGCAACTATGTAGTATAATTTTTAACTTTCCCTATTCACCAAGTTCATGCTGGCTTTTGGGGATGGTTACATTTGAATTCATACCATATGTCGTTCTGATAACCCAATGTAACATATGATAAACATTTTAAAATAAACACATATGGAAAGGTGTGGATAAGGAATGTACAATCATCCTCATCAAACCAGCAAGAAATGATAAGTATATGCGTTTTTAATGCACACACACAACTACTATCTCTTATTTATCCCATTAATTCTTTGCTATAAGTAGTTTTTCACTAATTATGTTCTGGCTATTGCCCAGAGACTCCAAGATAAAAAAGCTAGTCATAGTTAGAGATATGATGATCAACATAATTGTAGCATAAAAACTGAGGGACAAAGTGTCCCTCATGAGTTGAAGTTGAAAGGAAATACTAGCTAGATCACACTAGAGCTTAAAGGCTAAATCATGGGGTTTTGGACTGTTTTTAAAGAGCAGTGCTTGAAGTAGCATTTTTTCTTTTTTTGAAGAGGGATGAAAGGAGATAAGAAAAATCTACTCTCCCAGGAAGTCTTTAAAGAGGAGGAAGGAGTAAAGCACATGCCCATACAGAGAACGTCTAAGACCAATATCACTGATGAAAGTAGATGCAGAAATTTTTCATAAGATACTATCAGCTCACATCCAACAGCACATCAGAAAGATCATTCACAAGGATGTGAGGAGAGTGTCCCACCTATGCAAGTTAGTAACTCTACCATGTCACAACAGTAGAATAATGAGTAAAAAGCCATCTACTTCCCTCAATAGATGCAGGAAAAGCTTTCTATAAAGTCCATCACTTCTTTGTGATAAAAGCCTAAACAAGTCATGTATAGAACAGTTTACCTTAGTTTAATAAAGACAATGTACATCAAACTCTCAGTCAACACCAGCCTAAAAAGGAGAAGCAGACAACATTATTTTTAAGACCAGCAAGAAGACAAGGATGTTCACTCTCCCTATTCTTTCCCAATATAACTCTGAAAGTTTTATCCAGACCAGTTAGGGAAGAGAGATAATTGAAAGGCATACAAACATGGGGAGAGGAAGTAAATTTAGTCCTGTTTTGAAGATGATTTATAAAAATTCTATCAGACAACTACTACAACTATTAAAAACTTCAATAGAGTTGCCAAATTAAAAAAAAAAAGCACTATTTGAAAACTGGCAGTAATTTAACATACCATTAAACAAGGCTTCTGAGAACAAAATCAAGAAATCAATCCCACTCCCAAGAGCTACATAAATTACCTCGGAATGAATCTAACTAGGAATGAGTAAGACTTCTATAATAAAAGTATAATATGCTGATGAAAACATGTTGAAGATAGCATGTAAAATTAAAATAGCTATTTATAATCATGTCAGTAAATGCAATTTCAATCAAAATACCACTGGCATTCTTTATAGAACTAGAGAAAAAATACCAATCAGCCTGAAAAAATACCATTTGGAATCAGCCTGAATAGCCAAAGCCACATTGAATTAAAAAAGCAAATCTGGGTACAAGACAATATTTGATTTTTTTTCTTTTCTCTTTATTTTTCTCTTATACAATACACACTGACTGCAGCCTTCGTACCTTCCACTCCCACCAGGTCCTTCCAAGCTTCCCTTCTCTTCACTCCTCCCAGTCCTCCTTCTCAGGTTTACTGCTCCTCTGTTTCCCTTCAGAAAAGAGCAGGCCTCCCAGTGATGTTGGCATAACACGATGAAGTAAGACGAGGCACAAACTCCTCACATCAAGGCTGGACAAGGCAACCCAGTAGGAGGAAAAGGCTCCCAAGATCAGGCTAAAGAATCAGAAACACCCCCACTCACACTGCTAGGACTCCCACAAAATCCCTAAGCTAAACAACCACAGCATGTATGCAGAGGACCTAGTACTGACCCAAGCAGGCTCCATGACTGATGCGAGCAGATGCAAAGAGTCACACTCAAAGATTAGGTAGAGCCCAGGGAACCTGGCCTCTGCTGAGGAAAGGGAGAAAGGATTATAGGAGCCAAAGGGGTTGAGTACAACAGGAGAACACAGCCCATAGAATAAACTAAACAGGCCTAACAGGGGCTCACAGACAGTACTTGATTTTAGCACATTATAGAACTGTATTAAACAGAACAGAACAGGACGAATAGAGAAACAAGTGTGGACCAAAGGAGCACAACAATAAACACAGAAGCAAACCCATGTACCTAGAGGCAGTTGATTCTTAAAGAATTTGCAAAATCAGGTGCTGGAGAAAACAGACTCACTCTTTAGGTATTGGAAAAACTAGGTACATGTGCAGAGAATGAAACAAGGCTTCCATTTCTCACCTTGAGAAAAACCAACTCAAAAATGGACCAAAGACCTAGCTATAACACCATAACACCAGGAACTATGAAGCCAGTAGAAGAAAACAAGAAGCATCAATTTTCAAGATGCTGGTAGAGATAGTGTGTGTGTGTGTATGTGTGTGTGTGTGTGTGTGTGTGTGTGTGTAGAAAGATAAGAAATATACTTAGAACAAGCATAAATAGAGTAGATTATATAAAAACAAAGTATCTTCCTAGAAAACAAAACAACAAAGTGGAAAGACAATCTATAGGGCAGCAATTTCCTAACTGTTCTTCTGACAAAAGACTAATAAGGGACTCAAAAAAAAAATCTAGCCAGACAGTGGTGGTGCACACCTTTAATCCCAGCACTTGGGAGGCAGAGACAGGTGAATTTCTGAGTTCGAGGCCAGCCTGGTCTACAGAGTAAGTTCCAGGACAGCCAGGGCTACACAGAGAAACCCTGTCTCGAAAAACCAAAAAAAAAAAAAAGAAAAAAAGAAAAAAGAAAAAAAAAATCTAACAAAATCAACAATATCCCAAACAATCCAATTAAAAGGGGACTTGGGATCCAAATAAGTGTCTTCCCAAAGGAAGACAAGCAGATGGACAACAAGTACATTAAAAAACACTCATATACAATATCAGCCATTAGGGAAATTCAAAAGTACGATGATGTTGTGTTATTTTATCATCGTTAGAATGACTACTACCAACACAACCTCAAACAAGCATGTAGAAAAAGGAAAGCTCCCATTGTGTTGCTAGAGTAAAGAATAAATCAACTCTTATGCCAAGCAGTATTTGTTTCTTAAAACACTAAAAATAGGTCTACCATATGTTCTGTTTGTCCCCTGAATGTACACCCAAAGGAAAGAAAGCCGGCATCCCAGAGGGATTTCTGCACACATCTTTATTATAGCAGCATTGGCAAAAACCAAGGTACAGAACTAGCCCAGAGCTGCTCAGCAGATGAATGGAGAAAGAAACTGCACACACACACACACACACACACACACACACACACACACACACACGGGTGGGGGGACAGAGAGAGAGAGGGAGGGAGGGAGAGAGGAAGAGAGGGAGGGAGAGACAGAGAGACAGAGAGACAGAGAGAAACAGAGATAGAGACAGAGGTAGAGACAGAGAGACAGGAACAGAGACAGAGAGACAGAGAGAGGAATATTATTCATCTCTAAAGAAAAATAAAATCCCACCATTTGCAACACAATGAAATGGAAATGAAGGTATTAAGTTAAGCTAAATAAGCCAGGCACAGAAGGACAAGTACTACTGAATTTCCACAGAGTGCCACAAACTCTGGCAATTACTAGGGGTTGGGAAGGGGTGAGGAAAGGGGTTTGATCAGTGTACACTATGTGAGTATGATGAAATACTCCATTGAAATCTGATAATATGTAGAGTTAGTAAATACTAATTTAAAAGATAAGGTTTAAAAGATAAGGGGATTTAGAGCCATACTTCATTTATAGAGAATGTAAGAAAAACAACACGATGTAAAGAGACTGTGGACTATTCCACTGTTTACTGAAAGCCAGTCCATTTTCAGTTAGTGCCAGCAGTCTTATAAATGCCTGATTTCAAACGTAAGAGAGAAACTGGTTTATGGATTTCAGTCTTAAGACAAAGTCTTTCTGAGGAAAAACTGGTTGCATGCCTCTTGAGTATAAAATATCTATGACCAGGTTGGTCTGGAACCGAAAGCTTTTGTTTAATTTGTCTATGTGGGAGATGGTGAAGCACAAAGACAGGCTTTAAGGCTTTCTTAGGGAAGTAATAATGACTGAAGTTCTATCATGAATATCAGAATCAGAAAAAATCTCCCATTTTCAAATTCTCTCTGAACTTAATAGTCACAGAAAGAATCACTATACATGTAAATTTACCAACAAAAGAGTATATATGGAGAAGTCCATGGCTTCAGATACATATGTAGCAGAGAATGGCCTTATCTGGCATCAGTGGGAAGGGAGGCGCTTGGTCTGTGGAAGCTTGATGCCCCAGAGACGGAGGATGTTAGAGAGGTGAAGAAGGAGTAGGCGAGTGGGTGAAGGAGCACCCTCATAGAGGTAAAGGGGAGGGGGGAGAGAGGGGATGGGATGAGGGATTTGTGAAGAGGAAACCAGGAAAGGGGTTATCATTTGAAATGTAAACGAATAAAATGACTAATAAAAAATGTAAAGTTATATAAAGAAAAGCCAAGTATATCAAGAATATTCAAGGGCATCAGAGCAAACTGCAGTGATGAATGCTATTAGTGGGTTACGAGACAAGAGTCTGATTCTGTACACACTATAGGAGCACGTGCAAGCCATGGGCTTTTATTGAAGCCATAAGCTGGCTTCTTAACTTTTCCTGTATCTGAAGTCAGATGTGAAGCAGTAAGGATGTATTTATTGTAAGGCAGTGTGCCAAGTGCTCTACATTGCCCTGCTTCTAAACATGTACGAGTGATGGCAGCCACCTCCAAGTAGGCAGTGGGCAATCAGATGCTAATTCTGAGTTTGGGGGATGTGTGTTTTCTGATTTCCTTTTGAAGGTTGAGCTAGCAAAGATGAATTCTTGTGTTTATTTTTATCCACATTGAAACGCATCACAAGTTACTTTTGGTTATCGTTTTTCATTTTTCAATACAAGTGCTGTTATCCAAATGTAGGATTCTGTGTAGGAGAAAGCCCAGGGAGATAAATGAAAGCTGGCGGGCTTCTAAAATCTTTACTTGAAGATTAATATTGAATTGTGATACAATCTGACCCTTAACTTTGTGTCTGGGATATTAATGGATGATTCTGTATTGTCTAACACTACATGCAATCTGAGAACAAACAGTACAGCCATATGTCTTGATCCTGGTAAATTGGTATTGTTTGAGATCAATGATTGACTTGCCATTCTTAAGAAGTCTACGCATTAACATTTGTCTGGAAGAATTTCTAGAAACCCCAGAGAGCTTTAATGCACAAATTATCAGTATTCAACTGTATTGATAGGTTAAGATGGATTCTCATACTAAACACACACAGACACACACAGACACACACACAGACACACACACAGACACACACACACACACACACACACACACAGAGTTTAGATAGATAGACAGACAGACAATCTAAACAGCTACTTTGTCATCCTCTTCAGAGTTTCATCATCTAACCTAAACTATTGTCTGTGTAACAATTATTTCAGCTGTGTTCCATTTTTCTATCAGCCTCTGTATTCTTCTTAACTTTATAGTTCTGATGAGTACTAGATAACCCTTTAAGCTCTATAAAATTCAAGATCTCTGTAGTTTTATCCTCCAGAGTAATAAATATTATGCTGAGAAAATGTGCTATGAAAAGGTATTCCTTTAGTTCTAAATAATTCTATAGTTTATTCAGTTAGAAATGAAATGAGATAGGGGTGCTTCCAGTTTAAAATAATACCATGGGCTTTAGTTTCTCAAGAAAATCTGACTCAGAACTTCAAGACAAAGAGATTCAACAGTTACCCACCTGCTTAGTTAAATCCTTAGCTTGTCACACAACTTCTGAATCTAAATAGAAACCTTTACTCAAAATAAAAACAAGTGTAAAACAGTGAAATTTATCAAATGGCCTAAAATATTCTCCAGAAATTTAAACATTTATAAAGTAGGTATTTTAGGAAACAAGAAGATAGTTTTAACGTATATTTTTTTAATTTTTTGGTTATTTTATTTATTTACATTTCAAATGTTATCCCCCTTCCCAGTTTCCCCTCCAGAAACCCCCTATCCCACCCCTCCCTGTGCTTCTATGAGGGTGTTCCCCACCCACCCACCCACTCCTGCCTCACTGCCCTAGCTTTCCCCTATGCTGGGGCATCAAGTCTTCACAAGACCAATGGCCTCCCCTCCCACTGATACCAGATAAGGCCATCGTCTGCTACATATTCAGGTGGAGCCGTGGGTGTGGGTCCCTCCATGTGTATTCTTTGGTTGGTGGTTTAGTCCCTGGGAGCTGGGTGGGCGGTAGGTGGTCTGGTTGGTTGATATTGTTGTTCTTCCTATGGGGTTGCAGACTCCTTCAGCTCCTTCAGTCCTTCCCCAACGCCTCCCTTGGGGTCCTCCTGCTCAGTCCAATGGTTGGCTGTGAGCATCCACATCTGTATTGGTAAGGCTCTGGCAGAGCCTCTCAGGAGACATCCATGTCAGGCTCCTGTCAGCAAGCACTTCTTGGCATTAGCGATAGTTGACTGGGTGTGATGGCTGCATCTGGGATAGATCCCCAGGTAGGGCAGTCTCTGGATGGCCTTTCCTTCAGTCTCTACTCTACTCTTTGTCCCTGTATTTCCTTTAGATAGGAGCAATTCTGGATCAAAATGTTGAGAAAGGTGGGTGGCTCCATCCCTCAACCGGGAGCCGTGCCTCACCTCTGGATATGATCTCTACAGGTTCTCACTTCCCTTAGCTGATTTTTTTTTTTGTGTGTGTGTGTGTGAATTTCATATCATGCACCTCAGTTCCCCTCATTTCCAAGCCCTTCCATATCTTCCCTACATCCTTGTAACCTTCCCTCCAAAGGGAAATAAAAAATAAGGATTAAAAACATCATAAAACAACCTCGCCGTGGAAGCTGCAGTCTGTCACTGTGTGTCACACAGTGCACCATTTTTGCCCAAACAGCTTTACTTGTAAACGTTCATTGCAATGAGACATTGGTCTGGTTCCAGGTCTCTGGCTTCTGTCGCACTATCAATGCTGTACCTTCAGGGCTCAGTCATTTCTGTACTTGATTATGAGAAGACTCGTTCATACAGGCCTTTATGTTCTATTAGTTGTCAAGGAAAGTTAGTGTGGTGGAGTGATTTTTGCAGTCAGAGTTGAAACCGTGCAACACATTGTTTCAACAGTCGTCCTTCAAAGAACATCTGTGCCGGATGTGCTTAGGTTTCAAGTTCAAATTTTCAATCATACAGATGGAGGAAATGCTTTGGCATTTCTTAGAAAACCGTGACTGCAGAAGTGTTTATATAGCCTATCTACAGACGTCCCCCACATCCCCCCTCCGACTTTATTAGCGTATGTTCGTTCCATTTCCGTGTTCTATGTCAAAATTCAGTGCTTTGGGGAAAGTGTGCCTTGGTGTCACTTGTGACTCATTATTTATTGACAAGTGATTATTCTTAATCTAATTTTCGTTTATCTATTCTTTGTTGTTCTTTTACTATAACCATTCCCCTTCCAGTAGCAATGTCCCTTCATTTGACAGACAGACTCATCTTCCTAAGTAGGAATGAAGGGATAAGTCTTTTTTTCTTTTATCTTGATGACATTCAGAGTATTAAGGATCATTGCAGTACGCTGAGACCTGGATGCAGGGTGGAGGCGTGATTGGAATCGAAGAGATATAAGAATGGGTTTTGATTCTTCCATTAATGACTATTATTATGCCTGGGTACACTTTGTTTTGCATCTATCCAGTAGAATTATAATGCTATTGTTCCAGACTGTCATAAAGATTCAGTGAGGAACGGAAGGCATCTAACAAGTATCTCCTGCATAATAAATGCTCAACAGATGCAGCACGTGCCACTGGTAATTATATATTGATAATAATCTAAGTTGCTAATTACTTCACTAAATGGATGTCTTGACATTTTTTTTTCTTTTCCTTGAAATTTTCTGTCTGCAGAGTGTATGGATTACCGTCATTTTTGTGCAAGTAAAACAAAATTGTGTCTCATCTAATTGAGCATCAGGTTGATTTAGATTACCTCTCTCTGTATCCATTTACATCTGCCGTGCAGTTTCCCTTTGTCTTTAAAAATCAGGCTGTGTTGCACAACTCATGCTATCCACTGTGCCTTTTAAGACACACAAAACTGAGACAAGTGAGAGAGAGAGAGACATCTCAGTTCTCTGTCTTATCTGTTTGGTTTTTGATTGTTTACATTTCCAGTTCTCATCACGTATAAAAGTAAGTCTGTGAAAATGATTTTTATTTTAAAAATATCTTGTAGTGCCAACTCTCACTATAATTTACAAATTAATATATCATGTTTTCTCTAAGCCAAAGAACTCATTTTACCCTTTAGCTTCATCTTTTTTTTTGTGTAACAATTTCATTTATCATATAAACATGACCTTCAACAGTCATCTCTCAAATGAAGATTACTGATCACGCCTTTATTCTAGGAGACCTTATAGTTTGTTTTTTTTTTCAAGAGTGGATCGAAGGACCCTGGAGATTTACACTGAGACAATAGCCATAAACTGACACTGTCCTGTGCAGACTGGATGTATTTTCACCTGGGTTATGGCCTTTGGGAATCTCACTTGTCGATATCAAGGATCTGAGCCCAAGTCTCTTTGCTCAAAAATTCTGTTTTTTCCATAGTTTTAGGCCAATTATTTTTTCTTTGCTATTTATTCATTTTCTACACTTGTTGGTTGAGCATATATTAGAGGCTATTGGACATTGTTTCTGTGCCAGTGTTATTTACCAAAGTTACAGTATTGTGTTTTTCTTTTAAAAAAATCTAAACAGAAAGAAAACTTACCAATTTATTCAGCATCCCCTGTCCTATTTATTCTTTAGTATAAATCTGAATTTCTATCTGGTATCATCAGCTTGACGCTTTTTTTCTGGGTAAGTCTGCAGGGGACTATTTGCCTCTCATTTATCAGAATGCTTGTTTAGCTCTTTCTTGATTTTGAAGGGTATTATTGTTGGGCAGTGAGCTATGGGTTAGTACATTTTGTGTTTCTTTTTCCTTTCAATAATTTAACGATATCACTTCATTTTACTGTTTCTGAGAACCAGTGGCAATCCTTGTTCTCCTGTTCACAGCATAGCTCTTCACTAGATGTACCTCATGCTTTCTCTGTTGTCTTCTGCCTCTGCTTACTGTGTCCCTGTGCCTGGAGCAAGGTCTCATCATAGTCACTCCGAGAAGTTTGCTAAACTTCTTGGATCTTTTTGGTTATTTGTAGAAATTACTAGACATTATTCATTTATGTATTCAGTCTAGCTTGTTTTTATTCTGTTATTTTTTGAAGGGGCTAGGAATTTAATTGTATTTAGATTAAATGGTTTTATATTATCCTATCTATTACCTTCCTTTAAAATGTGTGTGTGTGTGTGAGTGTGTGTGTGTTTATTTCTGTCATAATATAGTTCCCCTATGTCTCCTAGGATGGCTTTGAATGGTCTAAGACTACAAACAAGTGTGTTACTACATCCTAACTGTTTTACCTAATTTTAAGAATTTGTTCATTTACATTTTCTTTCTTCTTTGTTTCCTAGACTGAAGAAAAATTTCTGTGGATCATTTTTGGATTCTGTCTTATTTTCCCTCACCATCTTAAATCAGTGATCTCATTTCATTAAAATGTTTATTTCATTTTTTTTTAGTTCTAGAATTTTCTTTATGTCCTTTTTTTCTGCTTAGACTAACCTTATACATTGGTTAATTGAGCATATTTTAAAGACTGCCTATATGTATTATTAATATATCTATAAATTATGTATAATAGCTACTTTAAGATATTTGTTAGATGAATTGGAGCTTTATTTTTATTTGGTGCTTTTTTTTTAATCAGTATGCCGTATTTTCCAGTTTCTTTGTCAGTTATATTTAAATGAATACTGTACAGTTTGGATAGTTGGTTGTAAAGCCTTTGGAGTCTGTGATATTCTTCTAAAGAGTGTTGAGTGTTTATCTTAGCATATTGTTAAGTGATTGACGTAAACTTCATTTTTTGCTTTGCTAAGGCAAGTCTTTAGAAAGTCTAAGGAGCTTCCCAAGCCTGTTCAACTTGGCCAGATTCAACAGTGTCAACAAACACTGGACGAGTCCTAGTACTAACTTTGGGGCATGTCCTGTACATGTAGAAAGACATCCAACTTTCTGTGACTCAGATGGGTGACCCGGGTGGTAATGAGATGTTTATTAATGAGACTTCCTGTTCTTATGTGCTTGGAGTCCTGAAGCTTTTCAACTGGGCTTCTGGACATTTTCTCTGAATAACTCTTTTTTTTTTTTGTATAGGGTCCTATCTTCTAGATGTTAGACATGTCAGGTGCCTATACTTTCATCATTTCCTCCTTGCTTGAAATGACTAACCTGTTTTGTTTGGCCTGCCTCTCTCCATCATGAACATATACTTTTTTCTTTTCTTTTTCCTTTCTTTCATTCCTTTTTTTTTTTAAAGGGTAAGAAGACATCTTAGGGTTTAATCTAGTGAGTCTGTATGCCCTCAGGGACAACAATTGTCTGTCTTCTAGAAATAGTTGCTTCCTGTGCTTAATTCAGTTCTGAAAAAATTTTCTGTAGGAGAACTAATCTTTTGCTGGTTATCCTACTATAGCTGGAAGCACAAACACACAGGCAACCAGCCTGGTTGATGATATTTCTACATTAGAATGAATGATGCCTTTTGAAATATTTTATAATTCTATTTAGTTATTGATCAGGTAATAATGTACCTACAGAATTCAAATTCTACAAAAAAACCTATCTAATTAAAAATTTTCTAACCTCGTAACACAATTCTCTTTACAAATGAGAGTTTTTTGATTGTACTCTTCAGTAAATATTTTACATAGAATGTATCTACATTTATGGTTTGGGTATGGCCTGATAAATTCATGGTTAGAATGAAAATATTGTAAGTCAAAAGTAGATTTAGTGCAGTAAACATAGCCTATCAAACATCATAGTTTAGCCTATCTTATAAAAATAATTGCTTATATATCTGTGTGTGGCCATGTGCATGTGTGTGTGCATGGGTGTGTGTGTGTGTGTGTGTGTGTGTGTGTGTGTGTGTATTGTAGGTACTGGAAAATGAATCAGGGCCTTGTGCGTGCATTTTACCATTGAGCTATGTATCTAATCACTTTCCCTTAGCTTAACTATGTTCAAAATACCTTTTTATTAATTAAGTATTTTATTTATTTACACATCAAATGCTGCACCCTCATGGTCCTCAGAGTTCTTCCCCCCCCCCATACCCTTTACCTCAGAGAGGGTAGCCCCTGGAGTATCTCTTCACTCTGGAGCATCAAGTCTCTACAGTATTAGGCACATCCTCTCCCACTGAGGCCAGACAAGGCAACCCTCTGCTACACATGTGCTGGGGACCTCAGACCAGCCCATGTATGCTCTTTGGTTGGTGGCTCAATTTCTGGGAGCTCCCAGGTGTGCAAGTTAGTTGACACTGTTGATCTTCTTGTGTGGTTGTCCTCTCTTTCAGTTCCTTCAATCCTTCCCCTAACTCTTCCATTGGGCTCCCCGACCTCCATTCCACGCTTAGCTGGGGGTATCTGCATCTGTCCCAGTCACTTGCTGGGTAGAGACTCTTAGAGGACAGCCATCTAAGCTCCTATCTGCAAGCACAACATAGCATCAGTAATGCTGACAGTAATAGTGTCAGGATTGATGCCCTTCGTGGGATGGCTCCCAAGTTAGGCCAGTCACTAGTCAGCCATTCCTTCTGTCTCTGCTCCATTTTTGTCCCAGTATTTCTTTAGACAGGAGCAATTTTGAGTCAAAAATTTTGTAGGTGGGTTAGTCTCACAGTAACTCCACTGGAGGTCCTGTCTGATTACAGGAGGTGGTCTTTTCAGGCTTCATCTCCTTCCTGTTGAACATTTTGGCTAAGGATACCCACATTGAGTCCTGGGAGACTCCCTAATCACATTTTTAAATTGGATTTTTTATTTTTTGGAGTCTGGCTTCTTAAGATCTTTATATATTTTGAATATTAGCTTTCTGTTGGGTATAAGGTTAGTGAAAACCTTTTCCCAATCTGTAGGCTGCCGTTTTGTCCTATTGACAGTGCCCTTGACCTTGCAGAAGCTTTTCAGTTTCAAGAGATCCTATTTGTCAATATTTGATCTTTGAACTTGAGCCACTGGTGTTCTGTTCAGGAAGTTTTCTCCTGTGCCAATGCATTCAAAGCTATTTTCCACTTTCTTTTCTATTAGAGTCAGTGTATCCATTTTTATGTTGAGCTCCTTGATCCACTTGGACTTGAGCTTTGTACAAAGTGATAAATGTGGATCAACTTGCATTTTTCTACATGCAGACCACCAGTTAAATCAGCACCATTTGTTGAAGTTGTTTTCTTTTTTCCACTGTATGGTTTTGGCTTCTTTGTCAAAGATCAAGGGTCCATAGGTATGTGAATTTATTTCTGGGTCTTCAATTTTATTCCATTGATCAACCTGTCTGCTTCTGTATCAATACTATGTGGGGTTTTTTTATTATTATTATTACTATTGCTCTATCGTACAGCTTGAGGTCAAGGATGGTGATTTCTCTTCGAGTTCTTTAATTGTTCAGATTGTTTTGGCTATCCCGGGTATTTTATTTTTTCATATGAAGTTGAGAATTGCTTGAAAGGTCTAGAAAAATTATGTTGGAATTTTGACGGGGATTGCATTGCATCTGTAGATTGCTTTGGGTAAGATGGCCTTTTTCACTATTTTAATCCAACCTATCCATGAGCATGAGAGATCTTTCCATCTTCTGAGATATTTTTCAGTTTCTTTCTTCAGGGACTTGAAATTCTTGTCATACAGGTCTTTCACTTGGTTGGTTAGAATTACACTAAGATATTTTATATTATTTGTGCCTATTGTAAAGGGTGTTGTTTCACAATTTCTTTCTCAGCCCATTTATCATTTGCATAAAGGAGGGCTACTGATGTCTTTGAGTCAATTTTATATCCCGCCAATTTGCTGAAGTTGTTTATCAGCTGTAGGAGTTCTTTGGTAGAATTTTGGGTTTGCTTATATATACTATCATACCATTCTTGAATAGTGATACCTTGTCTTCTTCTTTTCTATTTTGTATCCTATTGATTTTATTGATTTCCTTTTGTTGTCTTATTGCTCTAGCTAGCACTTCAAGTACTATATTAAGTAGATAGGGAGAAAGTAGACAGCCTTGTCTTGTCCCTGATTTTAGAGTGATAGCTTCAGTTTTCTCTTCATTTAATTTGATGTTGGCTATTGGCTTGCTGTATATTGCTTTTATTATGTTTAGGTATGTACTTTGAATTCCTCATCTCTCCAAGACTTTTAACATGATGGAGTATTAAATTTTGTCAAAGAATTTTTCAACATCTAATGAAACGATCATGTAATTTTTTTCTTTGTATTTGTTTATATAGTGGATTATGTTGATGGATTTTGATATAATGAACCATCCCTGCATCCCTGGAGTGAAGCCTACTTGATCTTGGTGAATGATATTTTTGATGTGTTCATGAATACACTTTGCAAAATTTTTATTGAATATTTTTGCATTGATGTTCCTAAGCAAAATTGATTTGAAGTTTTCTTTTTTTGCTTGGTCTTTGTGTGGTTTAGGTATCAGTGTCCTCATAAAATTTATTACATAGTGTTCTTTCTCTTTCTATTTTGTGAAATAGTTTGAAGAATATTAGTATTTGCTATCTTTGAAAGTCTGGTAGAATTCTGCACTAAAACCATCTGGCCTTGGACTTCTTTTGGCTGAGAGGTTTTTAATGAGTGTTTTTATTTCCTTAGGGGTTATGGGACTGATTAAATAGTTTACCTGGTCTTGATTTAACTTTGGTACATGGTATCGTTTTAGAAAATCATCCATTTTGTTTAGATTTTTCCTGTTTTGTCAAGTATAGGTTTTTGAAGTAAGACCTGATGATTTTTATTTTTTAATTTCCTCAGTTTCTGTCATTATATGCCCCCTTTCAGTTTTGATTTTGTTAATTTGGATACTCTCTCTGTGCCTTTTAGTTACTTTGGCTAAGTGTTTGTTTATCTTGTTGATTTACTCAAAGAACCAGTTCTTGGTTTTGTTGATTCTTTGTATTGTTCTCTTTGTTTCTAATCGGTTGATTTCAGCTATGAGTTTGGCTATTTCTTGTCATCTATTGTTCTTGGGTGTAGTTGCTTCTTTTTGTTCTAGAGTTTTCAGATGTGCTGTTAAGTTGCTTGCATGAGATCTCTCCAATTTCTTTATGATGGTACTTAGAGCTATGAATTTTCCTCTCAACACTGCTTTCATTGTGTCCCTTAAGTTTGGGCATGCTGTGCCTTCATTTTCCCTGAATTCTAGAAAGTCTTTAATTTCTTTCTTTATTTCTTCCAAGTTATCATTGAGTAGAGAGTTATTCAATTTCCATGAGTATGTGGCCTTTCTGTTGTTGTTGAAGTCTAGCCTTAGATCATGGTGATAGGACAGAATACAAGGGATTATTTCAATCTTGTATCTGTCAAGTCTCAGTTTGATCTTTTCATTTTGTTCCAAATTTCCTGGATGTTTTAGGTTAAGAATCTTTTGCATTTGGCATTTTCTTTAGCCAATGTACTAATTTTTCTATGGTATCTTCTATACCTGAGATTCTCTCTTTTATCTCTTGTTTTCTGTTAGTGATGCTTGCATTTGTAATTCCTGTTCTCTTTCCTAGGTTTTCCATCTCCAGAGTTGCTTCCATTTGTGATTTCTTTATTTTTTTTCTATTTCTATTTTTAAGTCTTGGACCATTTTGTTCATTCCTTCACCTGTTTGATTGTGTTTTCCTGCATTTCTTTAAGAGATTTATTTGTTTCATCTTTAAGGCTTTCTACCTGTTGACTGTGTTTTCCTGTATTTCTTTAAGGGAATTATTTATATCCTCTTAAAGACCTCTATCATCTTCATGAGATGTGATTTAAGGTCAGAATCTTGCTCTTCAGGTGTGTTAGGATATCTGCAGCTTGCTGTGGTAGGAGAGCTAGATTCTGATGGTGTCATATTGCACTGACTTCTGTTGATTATGTAATTGCACTTGCCTTTTGCCATCTGGGTGTCTCTGGTGTTAGCTGGCCTATGTGTCCCAGATTGGAGCAGGATTCCCAGGAAGCAGATGGAGCTGTGTGTCCTGAATTGGAGCAGGCCTCCTGGGAGACAGGTAGAGATATATCTCTGGTTTGAGCAGGGCCCCTGTGCCGGTTAGAGCAGACCTCCTGTGTCCCTGGTTAGAGCAGTCCTGGGAGACAAGCAGGGCTAGGGTTGTGGTGCTGATAAGCAGGAGTGCAGGTGATGGTGTGGAATAACAGGAGATGGAGCTCCAATAGGGCTGTGATTGGAACAGTTTTATTAGCCTATAGGTGGACAAAATTGTCAAGCATAGAGCTTATGGTATAATAAAAGAGCTAAGTAGATGATGTGGTTTATTGGATACAGGTATTAAAAAACATAAACAAATACAAAAACAAAACACATCAACCCAAAAGGCTGGTAACATCACTGACAGCACCTTGGGATCCTGTGGTTACCTGGGAACTCTGCCCAGAGCTGTAAAATAAAATTATGTTGCATATCCCTTATCCAGAAAAATGTCTGACTTCTAAATATGACGTCTTTTCCTATTGATTATATATTGCACTTATATCATCATAAAGCAAAAGAAGGTATAAGATAAATCAGCATATTTACCTATTAATTATAAGGAATATTTTCATTCTTAATTTTATATTTTTGAGTCTACGTACATTAAAATATAAATAATTTCCTCACTTTTTGTGGGAAAAACATTCAATTGTTTGAGAGCACTATAATTCATCATTGTAATTCAGCACTGTAACTCATTAATTTGTTTTCGTATTATATTGTTTTCTTTCCTTGTTGCTATGACCAAATATAGAAGCTGCTTGAAGAAGGAAGAGTTCATTTTGGTTTACAGTTCTAAGGGATAGAATCCATTCTGGCTAAGGAGACATGGTGGCAGGAGCTGAGTATCTATAGTTAGTAAATAGAGAGTGAGCCAAAAGTGGGACCCAGTTAAAGATCTCAAAGTCTATTCTTAGTGATCTATCTATCTTTTCTAGCCAGACTCTATATCCCAAAGGCTCTGGAACAGTTGTTCTCAACCTATGTGTTGAGACCTCCTTGGGGTTGAACAATCCTTTCACAAGGGTCACCTAAGACCATCAGAAAACAGAAATTTACATTATGATTCATTACAGTAGCAAAATTACAGTTATGAAGCAGCAATGAAACTAATTTTGTAGTTGGGGATCACCACAGCATGAATAATTGTACTGATGGGTTGTAGCATTAGCAAGATTGAAAACCATTTCTCTAGAACCTTCCAAAACAGCTCCATCAGTTGTAAATGAGGTTTTCAAATACTTGTACCTATATAAACATTTTATATTCAAACCACAATGATCATACAGTTTTGTAATTATAAACAATGGTCCATGAACTATTTTGACTACCATTTGGCACAAGTCATGCTAAATTCATAATAGTGCAATTGATACTTCAAAAGCTATGTGCATGTTGTTTAAATGTTCCAGATTTCCCATTATACTGGCTGTAGTCATCTAACAGATGAGTGGCAGGGATGCTAACATTTCCTGTGTCTCCAGTTTTTACTTTCTCCATGGTAGAGCTAAAAAATAGTTTTTAAAACAATCATTCTTGGGACTAGAGAGGTGGCTCAGTGCATAAGTGTATTTACTGTTCT
>NW_021604578.1:10447533-10448982 GCF_004785775.1 Grammomys surdaster | reverse complement strand
AGGAGAGGAAATGTCCAGTGTATAGAATTTGGACTGGATTGCTCCTTTGATTAGTCTGAGTATAGATCCTAAGAAATATGAGAGAGGACTGTCACCACAGTGGTGAGGAACACATGGCCCCTTCTGAGTAGTTTCCAAGACAGATAGTGCATCTAGCAATAAACTTGATGGAACAATAGTATATAAGATTAATTCATTATAAGAGAGAGAACACAGTTCTATTTTGTCTGAGATTGTGTAACTCAAGATAGTGAATCAAAATGATAATTTCAATAAAACCACTAAAACTCTAGACGTATTCTTTGAGTTTGGAGATCCTTATGACTTGCTAGGAGTATTTCAGTCTTCTGAAATGATAAATTAACATAATTTGTTGCTTTGAAATCTAATGCAGGGCAGAAGCAATTAAATTTAAACCCAATGGCACTTGTCCTCAAAATGAAGATCTTCAGTCTTTTCCCCACACACATTTTTTTTTTTTTGTAAATAGACTGCTTCCAAATCTGTGGCATTGCAAGTTTATAAGAACAGATTATTCCTTTTGTCTCTTGTAGCATGTGATTTTATATAGGTAGAAGAAACGACCAGATTAAACTGTGTCGTTTTACTGACTGTGTACTGCTGTATGTCTGATCCTGTGTTGTCTTCCTCTTTCTTTTACTCTCTTTGTTTCATGCAATTGATCCTACTGCCAGAATATGAAAGGGTCTGGAAGCTCATTACATGTTAGTACCTTTGGGAGAAACACAAAACACAGAGCAATATGGATGCAAAAGATGCCTCACCTCCCCAAAAGGTCGATGAAATGAAACTGGAATGGATGCCCTAGCTTTTCTTGCCTGCGGCTCCAATAAAGTATTATTACATATTGTTCTCTAACATTCTTGTGGTGTTTAAAAGAGTGGTGTGACAGACTAGGACTAAAGCAATCAGGAAGATCATCATGCAGAAAGTATGTCCCTGTGTCAAAGGAAGCTCAAGCTAGCGTAGACATTGGGTGTTTGTGAGCTCAGCTGATGAGGTAGAGGAAGAGACTGAACATATGAGGTAACTTGGTTAAGTGAAGTATACAGGTATACCATAGTGAAACTCTGGGATGTGAGATAATTATGCCATGCTTAAAAAGCCTGGCTCAAAGCCAGACTAAACTGGTTTTAAATTCTTAGAGCATGACTTAGTTGTCACATAGAATAAAGCATAGGATCCCAGTACTAGCTGTGGTGGTTGAAATGACTGTGGTCTTCATGGGTGGTCTCCAAATATTTGAATACTTGGTCCCAAGTTGCTGAACCTGTTTGGGAAGGATTAGAAGGCATGATAAAAGGCAAAATATTATTGGAAGCAGTATGTCATTGGGAATGGATTTTGAACTTTCAAAAGATTAATATCATTTCCATTGTTCGTTCTCTCTCTCTCTCTCTCTCTCTCTCTCTCTCTCTCTCTCTCTCT
>NW_021604578.1:10416996-10447433 GCF_004785775.1 Grammomys surdaster | reverse complement strand
TGCCTCCCTGCCTCCCTGCCTCCCTGCCTCCCTGCCTCCCTCCTTCCCTCTTGTTTGTGGATCAAGTTTACAGTCTGAGTTGTTTGTTCCCAATGCCATGCTTTTATTCTGTCATGATGGCCTCTAATGCTCTAAGACAGTAAGCCCAATTAAATGATTTTTTTTGTACAAATTGCTTTAGTTGTGATGTTTTGTCACAGTGATAGAAAAGTAACTAAGAAGCTGATACTAATAGTAAGGCGGTATTGCTGTGTTAAGAACATGGCCATGCTGATTTTTGGAGGAATGTGGAGGCCTTTGAAACACTGAACTCTGTAAGAAGAGCTTAACAGGGCATCTAAGTAGGATCTTTGAAGAAAATAGTGCTGAGAGCTTTATGGGTGGACTATGAAGGTCTAACTCAAGAGGTTCCAGAGGAAATGATGTTGGCAGCTGAGCTAAGGAATCATTCATGTTATATTTTGTCAAAGAATGTAGCTGTATTTTGCATCTATTCTAAGAATTTATCTGAGGTTCAATTGAAAGGTAACAGACTAATTTCTTTGGTAGTGATTTCAAGACAGAGTCATATTGACTCTAACATGATATTGGCAAATGGGGCAAAAGGAAATAGAAAATATAGAATTAAAAGAGAAAAGGAGCACCAGGAAATTTAATATTGGAATTAAGTCTGAAAGAGATAAAGAAATCAAGGTGAGAACTTATTTGGGATATGGATATATATATATATATTTTTTTTTTTCAGATAATAGATACCCAGATAATCTTGGAATGTGTAAAAGGAAAGACCTAAGGAATTTTCTGCTCCTAAAAAAACCAACAACAAACCAAAGCTGTTGCAAGTGTGATCCAAGGGGCTACGGTTTACCCCAAGTCAGTAACCAATCTTGACAGCGTCATCCACATTGTTCTGGTTTACAGTCACAAAGGATCCATGAGTAAAGTGGGTAGATGAGGTCAGGTGTGCGCATAGAGGTCCCAAGGCCATTTAATGAAGCTGTGGAAATGAAGGCTGAATTATGTTGGAGATGCCAAGATTTTATATATGTCAGAGCTATGGGAGCTTGGCTATATATCAGACGAGGAGAGCTGCACACAGAAAATGGGACTTGCCCAAGGAGAGAAGTGTATTGCAGGGAGCAAAGCTGGAGGAATGGAGCCATTTCCCATCAGACCTGGATTCAATGTTTGCCCTGATGGTTTTCAGGTTTACAGTGGTCTAGTATTTCCTCACTAACTAGAATTAGGAGGTGTGACCTTGTTAGATAAGGTGTGTCACTGGGGGTGGGCTTTGAATTTTCAAAAGTTTCCTGTCATTCATTCTCAGTGTGCTCTCTGTCTTCCTCTTGCTTGTGGATCAAAGTTTCATTTCTTAGCTGTTGCTTCTGCCATGTCTTTGTTCCACCGTGGTGTACTCTAACCCTCTGAAACCATGAAGCCAATTAAATACCTTTTAAGATAAGTTGCCTTGATCATGATACTTTAGCAGATCAATAGAAAAGAAATTAAGATACTCTTTTAGTCTATGTTATTCGTCTGCAAAAAATTATTTAGTAAAACCAACATTCTTAGAAGACTTGTTGTAAGAGTTAAATAATGCTATAGGCTTTGATAAGTTAATAAATATGCCAGCTGTTATTTTAATGTGGATCACATGAATTTTTTAACGGAACAAAACAAAATACAATAAGACAAGGCAAAAGCGCTCACACTAAGGCTGGACAAGCGTGAGGAGAAAAGATGGCAAATAAGTCAAAGATACACCTGCTCCCACAGTTAGGAGTCCCCCCCAAATATCAACCTAACAGTCATAACTTACATGCAGAAGACCTGGTGCAAACCCATGCAAACCCCTGCAGGCCCCATGTTTGCTACGCAGTCTCCATCGCCCATATGTGCTGTGCTTATTTGAGTCACTGTGTGATATTCTCCAATTGTCCTCCATCCTTTCTGACTCCTAAAGTCTTTCTGACCCCTCTTCTGTGGGATTCCTAAGCTCTGGTGGTAGGGACCTGATGGAAACCTCCAGTTTAGACTCTTTCTCCATGTAGTGTCTGACTGTGAGTCTCTGCATCTGCTCTTATCTGCGGGATACACACTTTTAAGCACCCAAGAGCTGGGATATGAGCTTAACACAAATGGTGATCGAAGTGTGTTCTTGAAGACCTGAGACTGCCTGGAGTCATTAGCAAAATGATATGCTACTTTACTTTGCTTAGAACTGGAACAGTATTCTGGGATATGTGTTTGCTACAAATACCCTTGGAAACATTGAAAACACTCAGGCATGAAATAACCAGGGTGGTTTGAGATAAAACTTCAGTTTCCTTGGGAATAATGTAAATTACTCCAAATCCTTAGGATGTGATCCAGAAATGCAGAAGAAAGACAAAAACAAGGTTCAATAAGGTAGTGTATAGGTGAACTGTTAAAGTCCTTAAGGGCTTCCCAACACTGGTAAGTGTGCTGGCTGTTTTGTCACCTTTTCATAAACCTAGGCATAGCTGGGAAAAGGGAATCTTAACTATAATAACATGTTTATAAAAGTGGCCAATAAGCAAGTCTGAGGTATGTTTTCTTTATTTTTCCTTTTTTATTTTACTAATGATTAATGTGGGAGGGTCCAGCCCACTGGTTTTAGTGATAATCCTGGAGAGTTGGACCTGGATGGTATAAGAAAGCAGGCCCCACTTAGAGATCCATCCAATATACAGACACCAAACCCAGACACTACTGTCGATGCCAAGAAGTGCTTGCTGACAGGAGCCTGATATAGCTGTTTCTTGAGAGACTCTGCCAGAGCCTGACAAATACAGAGGTTGATTCTCACAGCCAACCATTGGACTGAGCACGAGGTCCCCAATGGAGGAGATAGAGAAGGGACTGAAGGAGCTGAAGGGGTTTTCAATCCCATAGGAAGAACAACAGTATCAACCAACCAGACTCCCCAGAGCTCCCAAGAACAAAATCACCAACCAAAGAGTACACATGGAGGGACCCATGGCTCCAGCCACATATGTAGCAGAGGATGGCTTTGTCAGACATCAATGTGAAGAGAGGCCCTTGGTTCTGGGAAGGTTTGATGCCCCAGTATAGGGGAATGCCAGGCAGGGAGGCCGGGAGTGGGTGAGTGAGCGCCCTCATAGGAGCAGGGGGAAGGAGGATGGGATAGGGAGTTTCTGGAGGGGAAAATGGGAAAGGAAATAACATTTGATGTGTACATAAAGAAAATATCCAATAAAAAGGAAAAATCGAATAAAGAAAATAATATTAATTAAAAAAGAAACCAAATTAATAAAGCTAGTAACTGTAGAAAGAAGATAAGTCCGGTTCTTCTTTCTTGCCTCATGCTTCCAGAAATAACACTTGGACTCAAAATATATTCACAAATACCTTGGCTACACAACTATGCTCTTCTCTGACTAGATCATAACTAAAATAACACATTTATTTTAACCTACATTCTGCTTCATGACTGTGCTCAGGTACCATGAGTCTGTCTTGTCACATCTTCCTTTGGGAATCTCCTGCCTGGTTCTATCCCACAATTCTTTCTTCTCCCAGATGTTCCACCTCCTATTTCCTGCCTAAGCCATAGGCCATGAGATTTATTAGTGACAGGTGCCACATCCATACAGACATAAGATAGTCTCTCTACAAATAAGGGCTAGCCCATAAAGCCTGTTCCCTCCATAGCATCTGCTTCAGTTCCTGCCTCCAGATACTGCCATGAACTCCTTCAGTGACAGAATACTAAGTGTTATAAGGTGAAAAAATGTCTTCACAGCTATTTTCCCCTAACTTCCCAGTGTCTTGGCTGATTTACTGGTGTCATGGAAACACTGATGAGTGAGGTCACTTGCCTAGTGATATTTTGAGGACGTATATAGTTGAATTGTTGGTGTTTTTTGAGTATGCAGATAGATTTGGCCACTCACAAAGAAGACCTGAAGGACACAGAAGTAACCAAAGCAAATGAGCAGCAACTTCACTGTGATAAAAATACTTGATGCTCTAAGAATTTCCCTGTTTAATTAAGTTAGTGTGTGTTGTGTAATTATTTAAACCAGCGGCATTCAATCAGGCTTTTCTTAATCAGCCCCCATGTTCCCAATTAGCCTAGGCCTGCGGCCAGGAGCGGCTGTGGCTGTACCACCGCTGCTCAGCTTGGGCTGTCTGCTCAGGCGGTGAGATACACCAGCCCTGCCACCCATGAGACACAATCGTGGGAGATGGCTCTGTCTCTACAAGGCTGGGCATTGCCCAGACCATCCTGTCATCCATGTGGGCTCGCTACAAATGAGACTCTAATGCTTAGATTATCCAAAGGCTTTATATGTTTGGTAATGCTTAATAACAAGATGTCCATACAATCAGAGGCATAATCCAATACCCAGCCTAGATATACCAGCTACCTTTGACTGCTAGAGACACATGCACATCCGCTTCCATGTTCCCCTCTCTCACATCTCTCTCCCTTAGCTTCTCCTCTTCCTCCTTCTCTTCGTCTTCTTACTCCTCCTCTTCATCTCCTTACCCCTCCCACCTTAGCTCCTCCTATAAGTGAGTTCCTACTATTAATCCTTTTTAAAATATGAACTGCTGTGGGAATCTTCAGAGAGGCAATAAATATGGATTGCATCACAGCTATCTATCTGTTCCTTTTTTGAACAAGAAAATACAGATTAGAAATGGGAGTTTAATGTAGTATGGCTGGGGAAAAATATCTTTGTAAAAACACAATATAGAAACTGTGTGTCTGGTTTTAAAGCTAATAACCTCCATGTAAACCTGAGTTTTATTTTCCTCATTTAGAGTCAATCTTTAAGTCTTACCTTTCCTTTTTCAGAGTTTAATTGTCTGAATTGGACTTAAATGTTCAGATATACAGTTAAATTTGAAATTCCTTGATTTTGATATAAAGTGAATATCTTTATTGATTTTTTTTATTTTTGTTTTTTTACACAGTGATCACTTGTATGGGTTACAGTGCCTTCCTAGACTCTAGAAAATTAATTCAATAGTGGCAAAGTTAGCTAATGCTTGTATATTGGTTTCTCTTGTGACATGTTTGGGTTTCTTCTCATTATTTAATATAACCCTGGTAATCATAAACTTAAAATTCCAGGACAGTTTTAGTTTGTAAGTAGCTTAGCTTTCTACTAAAACTAGTTGTTTAGTTCAGCGCTCTCTCTCTCTCTCTCTCTCTCTCTCTCTCTCTCTCTCTCTCTCTCTGTGTGTGTGTTTAACTAGTTGTGACTATTTTCAGAGAGAACGCCACAGTGTATGAAAAGTGAACACTTTTGAAAATTGTGTTCATTCTTCATGAACCATAAAGGTTATACCATTAAAGTCTTATTACAGCTGAGCTTTGTGACTTGGAAGATTTAGAACTTTCAAAGGTCTTTGGCTTCCCCTGTATCCAGTGATTTATTACCAGCTCATTTCTCGTGACTTTTTGGTCCATCAGTTGGGTTCAAATGTCAGTTTTCCCATTTGTTTGCTGCAAAATTGTTTTGTGCTAAGTTATTTAGATTTCTGAGCTCAGTGTTCTTTCGTGTGAAATGGGTATGATCTCATCCATCTCATATCATTGTGGTAAAGCAGTAAGAGCATTTTCTTTATGGCAAGTCCCTCATGGGCATTTTGAAATAAGTGTGAGCTCTGACACTTATTTCCAAGTCTTCCTAGAAGGCAATTGTCAAGATCATGAAGGCAATACAGGCAATTGCTTGAGTGTGCATATTTTGGAAGGTCCTGTCAGTCATTTAGTTGTCCTGTGAGCTTTGGTCAGTTGTTTAACCGGAGACTCTCCTCCATCATTGTAAAATGGGAGGAGTCATAGTGCCGCCTCATGTGGTTATGTGGGGACTGAACAAGATGCTTTTTGTAAAGACGTGTGCCAATTCACAAATTTCATGCTGATATCATGCAGCTGGGATGAGAGTGTGTGGCTTCTTAGTAGTCACCTCAATTGTTTCAGGAGTTTCCTACTAAGCAAACTTTGTTGGTTAGAAGGGAGAAAAATCAAATATCCCAGTTGCATTAAAGGGTATGGAGTGACGTCTTAGTGATTAAGAGAACTTGATGCTCTTGTACAGGACCTGGATTGGGTTCCTAGCACTCACTGGAGTTTTAGGGGGTCAGTTTTCTAGTACCAGTACTTCTGTCTTCTTCAGGTACTAGGGACATATATGGTACATATACATGTATTCAGGCACCCATAAATGCCCATAAGATAAAAATAAATAAAATTTTAAATACTGCTCTAATACATTGATTTCAGAGAATACCTTATCTCTAAGAAAAGTACACAGGCTTCCAGAGTATTCAGGGTTCCAGACATTTTTTTTTTAATGGCTCCTTTCTGAGATGGAGGCTGCATATACAGGGAAGGGAGGCTTAAGCAGTCTCATAGTGGGACAAAAAGAGTCTGGATCTATATACATAGTTCCCAATGGCTTCACTTACTCGCTCAGGCACCCCTGGCCTACTGCTTTTCTTGATTGAGGTTCTAACTGTTGTCACACGGGGGCTGGTGTCTTTGGGACCAATGCAGTCCAGACGGTCTCCCTGACTCTTTTGGAACGTAAAAGTGTAATCTCTCAGTGTGTCCCAGACATGCTAAATCCAGCACCCATTTCAGGAAGAGATGCTAGACAGGCTCCCTATACTCAGCCTCTGCTACAAGACTTTCTTGTACCTCGCCAGGCTGATATACTGGCTCTTGGCTTAGTTACTTTCTAATTTACCCACAATCCTCTGATTTCAGCTCTAACATAGTCATTGCCATAGGGAATAAAGAGCCGATCAGAGGAATGGAACTTTGAGGTTTTTTTCTATATATTGTCTTCAAATACTGTTGGGATTACCCCCAAGAGGGGACGTCTTTCTAGACTCCTAAATAAGAACACACGCAGCATTCTCACATCCCCTCAGCTCCCCTCTTGCCACCTAACATGTGTTAAGACATGTTCCACTGCCCTGCTCATTTTCCTTCTTGCCATGGCTTGGAGGAGGTGATAGGTTCCTCATAGAAACTTCCTTACTCTGTGTCATCTCTCTTGATCAAAGGAGGACTCTTGGAACTATATGTGACCTCTTCCCATCTGTGAAAGGTAACAAGTCAACTCACCTATTTTTCTTTAAGACAATGGATTAGTAAGAATTATATAGGCTCTATTTTGAGCATCATAGTCTAAATATTAACTCCATCCTCTCTTTGGATTAAGGTTATTTTGTACTCAAAATCTGGAAATAGAGCACAAAGATGTCTCTTAAAACATGAAACTGAAGTTAAGTTAGCGGATAATCATTGCAAACTTTACTGCCGTGGTGATTAGTGCTATGTAAGTACTGGCATGGGTAGTTTTTACTTTTGCTGGTTGTTTTACATCAGAAAGCAGATAGTTTCCAATACAATGAAAGCAAAGACATCTTGTAACCTCTGGAGCACTGTAAATTTGGTATGACAAATGTGCATAAGCTCCACGTTTTGTGTCCTTGCTTCTGCCTCTCCATCCTTGTCTCTCTAGCCACTCAGGCTTTTGTTCTTGGAAGATAAACTGATTTTTTAATTTAGGAGTTTTTGTAATTTCCCTTTGTCCTAAGACCCTTTGTCTGGCATCATCTCCATCTGAGTCTTCTTTCAAGGTCCTATCTTAAATGCTGCAAGCTCAATTTGGCTACTATCCAACCAAAGTAGTCCTCCCACTAGAGTTCCTTCCCCATTCACCACATTCTTTGTTTCCCTTCCTGTATGAATCACTTGGAAATGTCCACACACACTTTGTCTATCTACTACAATAGAATATAAACTTCAAGAGGACAGGACTATATCTGTCGCATTCTCAATTATGTCCTATTCTCAATTATGTCCTCTGGGCTGGCACATATAGAAATCAACACATGGATGTTGAATATATGAAAAGTGATTTGAGATTATCTTATCTTAGATAGAAAGAATTATTTTTATTACCACTATTGGCTTACCCGAATGTTCATGGAATGACATGGCCTGTCGAAGCATGGGAAAAGGATTTTCAATGTGTATGTGTGTGTCTGTATGTGTGATATATATATTTTCTGTGATTAAACTGAGAAGACTTTCCAAGGGAGGCAGAACTTGGAAGGCTGTTTGATTGATAGAGGGACACATATTTAATTTCTGGAAGTGTGAAGTCATGAATTGAGGAGCTTCTGTCAGCCATGAGATATGTGGGGTTTTCATTTACATAAGAGAACTTGGGGTCAACACATAAGGGAAATGTTCTCATCTCAGGATTAGAATCTCCACTGAGAAGGATCAGAGGTTGCAATTCAGTAATAGGATTGTTCCAGAAACTGCTGCTGTGTAACAAATTAACAGATTGCTTAGCAGCAGAGGCCACTCATTTTGTTATAGTCACACAGGAGAATATGGGTCAAGAAGTCAGTGAGGGCTCTGAGGGAATGGGTTGTGTGTGTTCCAGCTGTGAACACTAGAAGGGCAGAAGAGACTTGATGCAGTCAGCTGGAGACTCTAACATGTTAGGCATCCAAATCTCATCATATGACCTCTGGATGAGGCTTGGCTTCTTCTCAGCTTGGTTGTCTTGGTGTATGTGGAACTCAGAACTTCAAGCACTTGTATTTCAATCAAGAGGATGGAAGCTGCATGGCCATTCTTCACCAGCCTTTGAAACCACACAGTCTTACATCTTCTATCATTCTGGTTGCAAGAAAACATGAAGCTCACTGGGATTCAAGGGGAAAAACTTTCTCTTGATGGGAAGACCATCTTACTTGTTCATACAAGAAGCATCCAAGAAATTTGGCATTATGAGCTTCTACAAGAGTAAAAGAAGTAATTGATGAGGAAGGTTGGATCACTGAACCTTCAAAAGGAGATAAGCTTCAAATCTGATGGGAATCCAGGCTTCATTCACTGTGAATTTGTTGTGACTATTAATGGCTTTCTTGCTAAATTGGAGTTCTTTGATCGTCTAAGGGAGTTTCCTCCCTCCATTCTAGTGTTTTCGGTAGCTGGAAAGCCAGCAATCATTTAGATCTCTCGTGGCCATAGTAAACCAGGACGAGATACTCTCAGGTATGACATCATGCCCTTATCTCCAAATGACCACTCCTCAGAGCTTTTCCAAACAGATTTTTTTTACAGCCGATTTGGATGACCCCTTTTACTCGTGGCCTCTACCCTCCATCTTGTTCCTGAATCTATTTAGCATTTCATTGAGCCCGCTGCTCTTGGTTCTTAGAGCACTGAGGGATAATTGTGCTGAGTTTATAATACTTTTCCAACCAGCCACTAGGAAGCAGATTGAAATCCCCAATCTCATTTATACTGCCATTTATTTCAATGTGTTTATAAGAAATAGAAGGAACGGGTATTAGCTAATTGTACCACGTAGTCCTATTTTCTCAACAATACTTTTTATTAACACAGCTGATAGAAAATTAAATTAATCTTCATTAAAAAGGCTACTAATAGAAAACTGAGAATATTAAGCATCCAGGAATAAAGTGAAGACCGGTAATCATAATGTTGCTATTTTGGGAGTTTTACATTAAGCTCTTATATGATAATATATCCTGAAGTCTAATCATAAATTTTGCCTAGAATTCAGAAATGTGGCAGCTGTATTGAGGCGCATTTACAGAAAAATCATGACCTCAAATTGAATTTGCTAGAGACTATATATCAATTTGCCATCAGGATAGACAATACTCTATACCCTGGACTCTGCTCATTCCTCACTGTAAATGTGTCTGTCATCTCAAACAGAGCAGAGTTGTGACTGTTATAAATAGTGTATTGGGGATTTCTGTTTGAAATATAAAAAACAATGGTAGGAGTTGAGAGAGCAGATATAATTATCTCAGATTCTTCTATTTCCTCTTAGTTTTAAAAACAATAGACATGCTAAAATGGATGGGGGAAAGACTAGGAGTCCTCAACCCCATAAAAAACACCATAGGGAATTAAGGAATGATGATAGTGGGAGAAATAGTCTTCCCTGGGGAAGAACATGTCAACTGGCAATACAATACTAAGTTATCAGCCCTGTAAAACATGCATACATGTAACATTATACAGTCTGAGCAGGATATACTTAGGAATATATATATATATATTTCATTTTAATTCCTACAACACTCTTACTAGCTAATGATTATCATTCCTTAATTTCTGATCACAGATTATTGAATCTAAGCATCTTGTTCAAGAACACAAAAGAGAAAGTTCTAGAAAGATGCAGGACATAATAAGATTGTCAGCCATCCTAAAGCTTGCATGTTCAAACAAGTCATATGATACACATACATATACACACACGTACATACATACATATGTGTGTATATGTATGTGTGTGTATAATAGATTAAGGAATATATATATATGTATATATACACACACACACACATACACACATATATGTAACAACAAATAATGAAATAAAGAGGCTATGAGTTCAAAAGGGAGCAAGGAGGGGTATATTAGAAGGTTGGGAGGGGGAAAAGTGAAGGAGAAAATGACATAATTGTATTATAATATCAAAATAAGAGAAATAATAAAAAATTCTTATATGCATGTAAAACTCTTGGTAATAATTTTTGCCAACCTGGCCAGATTTAGAATCACTTATGTGGCATACCTCTGAGCCTGTTTGTGAGGATGTTTCCATAGAGGCTAAACTGAGGAAAGAAAACAAACTAGCATAATACACCAACTAGGTGCTCGTGCTGAATAGAAGTTGGGGAGGGATCAGAAAAGCCTGATGGGTAGCAACATTGGTGGATTCTGCTTCCTGATTCGCCTAGCTGTGAGTGAGTCCCTCCTTCCCACACAGCTGTAGGTCACTTCTGCTGCCATGACTTTCAGTCTCCCAGATGAACCTTTCCTCCTTCGAATTACTTTTTTGTTGTCATTTTGTCACAGCAAGGGGAAAAGAAACAAACAGAGCAAGTTTTAGAAAAGAAGAGATGAGACAGATAACCCAAACTCACTATTGAAGTGGTGTAAATTTAGAAAGGCTATGCTTACCAATTATTGTGTTACAAATCTTACTTTGTTGTTATTTTGATTTTTTTTTCAGTTGAAGGGAATGCAACTTTTGATACCAGTTCAGGCTAAACCCAAAAGTTATGAAAGAAACTCATCTGATGGGAAGAATAGGAAGCCTCATACAATGTCATTGGTGCTGTGACACTAAAGGCAGGATGTGGTGGAAATGCTTGACTGGGCTCTAATCTGCTTTTTAATCTGGTTTCTAGAACTTTTCTCTTTTGTGTTTTTGAAGAAGACACTTCACTTCAAGCATCTGTATTCAAAAAAGAATTAGGAATGATAATTAGCTAGTAAGCACTTTAGGAATTAAAAATTAGCAATTAAAAAATTTCTACTGATGGATTTTCTAATCAGAAAATCAGCAAATATAATCATCTAAGTGGATGAAGGCTGTGAGGAAATAAGAAGCCCTCCTATAACATTTGAGGGTGATTAAGTAACAAGTCACTTGCTGTCTTTTTCCTGGTACTCTTGTTAGAGACAATGAAATGCTTGGCTAGATCTTGTTTGGGTATAGTGGTCAGTAGTATGTAGAATAGTTTAAGGAGTCCTGGGATGAAATGGTGGCCACATTGTCCCTAACAGAGCCAAAATCTCTACCCTTGTGAGAGTTCGAGAATTCTTTAAACTGGAAGATATCTGTTACATATGTTATTTCTAGTAGGGGGAGAATAATGAGGGTGAAGAGAAGTAGGTTAAGAACAACATTTATTAACAGTGAGAGCTGTGAAGTGGAAGGCAGGTTTGCTTGAAAGAGGGTGAAGGGCTTGTCAGGTGGCTTCCAGAGTTTCATCATTGTAGGACCCAGCGTGGGAGGCCTCCTCTCTGTTCTCATTCCTTCCTCGGTAAGACTGCTGTCTTAGGGCTTCTAGTGATGTGATGGGGGTGGGGAGTTTATTTGAGGGTATAGTTGTAGTTCATCATGAGTGGAAGTCAGAGCAGGAACTTAAGAATCAGGAGGCAGAAATGGAAACAGAGCCATCAAAGGATGCTGCTTACTGGCTTGCTCCTATGACTTGTTTAGTCAGCCTTCTCACACAATGGTAGACCATTTGTCCAGGGATGATGCCACCCATAGTGAGATGTTTCCCTGCCTCCTTATAGACAATACCCCACAAGACAATATACCCCACATGCTTGCCTACAGACCAGTTAGCTTATGGAGGCATTTTCTCAGTTACGATTCCTCTATACAGATGTCTATGTTTGTGTCAAGTTGACAAAAACCAACTATCACAATGGCCCAACAAGTGTCATAATCTCATTCCTCTTTTTGTTCTCTGGTCCTCTATGGTCATTCACATACAAGCTGGAAAGTTTAGAAACAGGGAGGGAGAGAATACATCAGAGAAACCTGACCTAGGGTCTCACAGGAGCCTCTGCCTCATGGGAGTTAGGAGTCTGTCAAGAAACCTAGGTATCACTTTTCTGAGCTCTTACTCTGTCCTCCACCAGTTGATTTTCTTGTGATTCATTCCTTTAGGACTGTGTTGCCTACTGTGGTGGCCACCAGCTGCATATAATTATTCCCATTTATTTAGATTAATTAAATAAATCAACCTGGCTCTTCTCTCCCCACATCATGTCAGATGCCTGCTTGCCCACATGTGGTAGTGCTTCTCAGCATGTCGAGGTGACTCAGGAAGAGCATCCCTGCAATCATGGCCCGTGTGTTGCAAGCTCTGCTCTGCTTCTTTGTCCTCAGTGACCTGGCCTCAGGGGACCTTTATATTTGCTTAAGTAGAGTAATGTAGTCCTAGGAGAAAGATTTGAGTTTTTAATTGCACCCAGGTTAATAAACTCATTGTTCCAATCAAAATAATGGTTTCCCAACATTCCATTCTGATGAGTTCTTAGTCATGCAGTGAATATGGTTTCATTAAACACCACCCACTCACTGTGTACTGGTTACATGAGGAATGAATGTGACTCTCTCTCTAGATAAATGAATAATATGGACACGGGAGCGGGGAGAATGGGGTGGGGAGGAGGAGAAAAAAACCAACAAAACAGTTAGCTTGATTAGACTGCAGGGAGAAGAAAACTATCTTTTATTCCTATTTGGAAGACTGTGGACCGTTTAAATGATCAGTCCTTGATGAAATTCTCTGTCATTTATATACTAATATTGTCATTTATTGCAATTTTCAAACCAGAGAGCCACTGAGTTCCAAACTGAACAAAGGCTTTATAAAACAGTATGTCCTGTTCAACCTTAAAAAGAGTTTATAAAAACGGTATGTCCTGTTCAGTCTTAAAAAGAGAACGCTTTTGATATATGCCAAGCATTGTGCTGACTACTTTGCCTGCTTCTCCTTTTCGGAATTTCATAATGCTCTCCAACAAGGGCCAGCTGTGTACCTGCTGAAGAGCGAGAGCCTGGAGTGGTGCCAAGGCTCGGCGCTGAAGGTAAGCAGGTTGGACTCAAATCCCAATTCTTCTACTTACTAACTTCAAGAGGGTAGGGATTTGCTTGACTTTGGTTAGCCCTAGTCTTCAAATATGTAATACAGGGAACACAGTATCTGCCTCATGGGATTGTGGCAAGGAGCAAGACACATAGGGCAAAGTGCTAAGTGTACTACCCAATATGCAGAGTGTGATTAAGGAAGGAGGTATTCTTCCACCGTCAATGTCACCCTGCCCCATACACACCTTCAGCAAGTATTTGCTGGGTCGATGGAAGCCATGTTTTCCACCATCGGCACAGCGTTCTCTGGGAGTGTAAGGTGGGATGATTTGAGGGAGGCTTAGACTCATCCAACCCCACTTATCTTCCCACTGGGCCTGGCTGCTGTTTATAAATCAAGCATTACTCATTCTTTTCAGCTCAAGGCCCCTCTTATAAGCAAGTGTCACACCAGGAAGGAATATATTAAGCTTTTTGTGCAACGTGGCTCTGATCTAGCTGCCGAGCTTCTCATTTACGGCAGCAAATTGAAAGTAGCTTTGGCCTGGGACCTGGGGCTTCTGGTCTCTAGATACACTTCTGTCAGCAGGTAGCATCACATCCCTGGGCTCCAGGACCTCATTTTTCCTACCGCTTCCATGGGAGATTTTCCTATCGCTTACATAGGAAGTAGAGTTCCAGTAAATGGAAGATTATTTATTTTGTGAGTGGGGCACCAGGCAGCTAAGGTCGGTGGTAATGTTTAGGGGGTGCTCGAAGTAGTGAACTTGGAAAAGCTACAGTGAAGAGATTAGATAGCCTTGGAAAGACGAGGAGCATTTACCCAGGATGGTCACGCTATGTGTTTCAAGGAGGACACAGGGAAGAGGGCCAATAGTGAACAGGAATCACCATGGTGGTTTTAGGAGTGTTTCACAGTATTGTTTGAAGCCACTGTGAGTCACAAACACCATGCATACGTTTTACTAGATAACCACTAACAGCCATCCAACATGAGGCCGGGCTCCAAACACAACGTCATCCTTTTGCAGAAAGCATTTCTGGACATTTCAGCAAATGCTTCCAGTCATGAGCGTCAATTCAGTGGTACAGCCATGGACTGCCAATAAGTGATGGGTATAGGGACACTGGCTGGGCTAGAGCAAGCCGCAGTGAAGCTGCTCTTTGTGGCTATATGTATCCCAGGGAACATACTTAGAACCAGTAATTACTGAATATCTTCTTCATAGTGGATACTCTGGAGGATTTCTGTTAGCTTAGGTAGATCTAGGGAATAGACAGTATGACTTTCTTCAAATCATCATCATCACCATCATCATCATCATCATCAGCAGCAGCAGCAGCATCACCATTGCCACCATTGCCATCATCATCACCATCATCACCATCATCACAGAAAACAAGTTCAAAGAAAAGAGCAATAGAAGTCATATTTCAATGTAAAATCTCTGGTTGCCTAAATTCAGACTTTTTCCAAGTGTGTCATGCAGCCTCCAGCATGTTTTTCAGATATTGCTGTTAAACTTCAGTGTTCTTTGCCCATGGGCATTGTGGATGGAATTATTGCTCTCATATTATTGCTATTTTCAGGCACTTCTGGAACAAATAAATAATCATTCCCAGTAGCTCCTGTCCTCGTCCACTCTGAACGAGAACTCTTGAAGTCATTAGTTTGTATTCTTCAGCTGTCAGAGTTCCAAATTAAGATTGTCGGTATTTTTTTTTTCTAAATTGTTGTTGTTGTTGGATATTTTTCTCTTATATTTCACAGATTGGGAGTTAGAATTTTTTTATTTTCTTTCCAGCTTATGGGAACTGATATTGAGGTTTTATTGTGACCTATTTTTGCAGTGTCCTTAAAGGTTAAGGAAGAGCCTGGAAGCTCTCCAGGTTTCTTATTCAGGTATCTCAAAGATGAGCACAGAATGCACCACTGTGCTGCGCTAGATGTAACTGGTTGCGGAGGTTGAAGTTGATGCTACAAACAAGTCCTGGGAACAGTTTCCTTGTTCAGGAGAAGGTGGCTTGATGAACAGGAGGAGTTTCTTGAACAGTGCCAATTCAGATGAGGAAATAGTCAAGCCTTACATTTGCTAACATGGTCTTATAGCTCCCTGAGCTGGGGTTTTGGAGTGGGACCCTGTGAGGAGCTGTGGATTGACATCAATGGGGATCAATATTGTGTGATCACCACCCACTGTATGCCATTATCAGGTGCAGAGGCTGTCGGTGAAGTGATCTTGCTGAGAGGAAGACGCAGACTCCCTCCTCTGTCTCAGGATTAGTGTGTGGGGGGGGGGGGGGGGGGGGGCACAGTCTCTCCAGGACTGTGCTGGTCCTTATTTTCTTCCACACTGTGCTGGTTCTTCTCTGAAACCTTCTTCGTTGAGTAGCCTTTAGAAAGAAGTTCTTGAAGTATGGATTTTTATCACTCATCTTTCATTCCTTTGCATTTTTATTATGAAAATTGCCATATTTTCAAGCACTTATGTCATATCAAATTTAAAACCTAGTTTTGAATTAAGCTATCCAAGCACATACTGCTCAACAGAACAGGAAGCTCTCTTCATGTGCAGTCCTTTCCAGGAACTACTCCTCGAAGGTTGTGGCTATCATATATATCCTCTCTTTCCTAGGCACCCCTGCTACTTATTGTAGGTGTTGTCTATTTGCCTTGTCTCTGTTTAAAGCTTTGCTTTGTCTAATAAAGTCCCATGTATACAATAGCAGCATCACAGAGTGTCAATGTTTACAAAAACTGTCTTTTTTTTTCTAAAGTGATGAAGAGGGCTATATCCTAAGTGGTCCTCCTTGGATGTTTCTCTGGTACACAGTAAAGTAAATAAATTTATATATTAAGCCCCCTTCCACTTTCTGTCCCCTAATACCACATAGGCTTTGTTCTGAGTCCATGAGATAATGTGTTTTTATAGTGAGATGTTAGCATAATAAGTATGTGTTATTAAATGTACTTGGAGTTTTATAAGAATTTTCATTCCTATACAGCAGACAATGAATATAAAAATTGGAACCAATGGTCTCACCCACTGCTGTTTTTTCCCATCCACATTCTTCTGTAGTGAGTGAGGCTCTGGGTAGTGACCATTGCAGGATTCAGTCATGAAAAGATATTGAGACTCTGACCATCCTTGAGATTTTCCAGATGCACAGTTGGGTAAGACTCAGATGCTGGTGTGGACTTAATGGTAATTCCTGAAATGACATGATGCCCTCACCATGGCTCTTACTTAATACAAATGATTTAATTTACATCATATGGTCATTAGGCAAGCACTTGAAACTGCCTTGGCTGGCTAAACAGAAAGGGAATTTGTTAAGAGATTCCAGCCATCTACTGGGATCACTGGGGATTTGAGTGGGAACAAAGAGAAGCCACATGTAGTCACACCAGAGAGCCATCCTGGTGAGCTATTGTCTGATGTCATGCTGTGTACCAGATGTGAGGCTTGTGTGACCACAGCTGCTGTGTGACCATTGCTGCCTAGCACACAGACCTGGTACCTGGCTGCTGCTACTATAGTCACTAGAATGAACGTTCCTTGCTCCCAGAGTCATTGGCTCATGATATGAAGTATGAGTGTGGTAATCTGTCCATGACCAAGCTGTGATCTGTGCCATGACTCCTGGAAGTGGGAGAAATGAAGGTCTGGCTATTCAAACACCTTTAAAGGAAGTTGTTTTGTGCCCCATTTGAGCTTTATATGGTGGGCAATTCACCAAGTACAGGAAAGGATTCAGAGGTCAAAGCCATAATTTAAGCTGTACATTGTCAAGCAATTTCATCTAAAGTCATTCTTTCAAGCCTTCCATTTTCCTCCTTGCTGGCATCTTGTTTTCTTTAAAATAACTTATTATTGGTTCGTTTCACAGGAAGGAGAAGAAAATATAACATTAAAATTTTTAATAATATTTTCTTGATGTTTCTGTAATCGATACCTGGAGATAAATGTTATACTGACCCCTTCATTGCCAGGACCACCTCTTGACCTAGCTTATCCTATTATTAGTAATCTGGAAATGTGTAAAACTTGTCTTCCAAGAGCACAGCTCTAAAAGGCCTCGAATGGGCTAGTGGGAAGGATATGTAAAGTAGTTATTTAAATAAGGCTTAAAACTGGTATAAACTTAGCATTTTCCTCCCTCATTTGTATTAACAATCAGATCTTGGAATTTCTAGGTACTAAAAATTTCAGTATGAGGATCTATGGCACTCTATTGTAGAGTTCATGGGTAATTATCAAGAGGAAGAGGAATGAAATGGTCGTAAACAGTGTATTGGGAATTACTCAAAGGGGGCTGCTGGTTCTATGTTGTGGCTCACAAGGTGTGGGAGCCAGACAGAGCTAAGCATAAATCTTAACTCCAATCATTGACTATAGACAACATTTTTCATTCTGTTTCTTATCCTCACTTGAGAAAGGTCAATGATAATTCTTATTGCAGAGTGTTGATGTAGGAACTAAATGAATTCATGCAAAATGACTGGTAAATGTTCAGTGGATGGTAGTTCTTATTCTAATCCCCAGTACATAGAAAAGAAAGTGAGTGAGACTCTTGGGGCCATTTTCAAGCCCGATGAAGCACTTGAATGTGGTGAGTGTAGAGAGAATATCTACACCATGGCATAGGTAGGGTGAACTAAGGGGCTTTCCAGGTATAGTTTCTCTCTCTCCTCCATGGTTAACTCCAGAATAACAGCACTCAAGAGCTGGGCAGTAATTAGTTTTCTGAACTTGGCCACTCCAGCTTTTGGTATCAAAGTACTAACCATGCTACCTGTGTCCAGAATATCAGCACTCATCTACCTAGAAAGGCACCCATTTACCAGGATAGAAGGCCTCTGCTTTGTCCAAATACTAGTAGGTTCAAAAAATGTGACAGTCACTGTCAAAACCATCACTCTGACTCTGGCCTTCCCTGACTTGATTTAGCCAATGTGTTGAGTGGTCAGTGGCTAGAAGAAGCTATCAGTGCAGCTGTGGGAAAATTCTTAATTGATCTAGCTTTTGCCAACTTGCCCATAAATAGGAGATCTTCTAAACTGGGCACTAACAGTAATGAGTAACTTCATTTTCTTCAACCCGAACAACCCCTCTCCTATTCCCTATAAACAACTCTAAAAAAATTAATTGGGATAGATATGCAGGCACATGGGAAAGGAAGAATGGGGATGGGAAATGGGGAGGAAGAAGGGAGAGAGAGAAAGACAGAGGGAAAGAGAGAGGAGAAGAAATTATAAGGGGGCTAGTTAGAAAGAAAGGCATTAGAAATAATAGGAGGGGACAAGAGAGGGTAGTGGGGTGAATACAATAGAAATACATTATACACATTTATAAAATGTCATAATGAAAGTCCTTGTTATATAATTAATATTTCCTAATACAACATTAAAAATAAATGGCAAAAAGAAGAATAGTGTTTCCCTTTCCCCAAACATGCTATTTATCCTGTAAATTTCTCCTGGAATTCTTACTCTTAATCTTACTCTATCCAGTAGTTCTGCAAAATCTGGTGTCTATAAACATGTTCGCTGAGATTTGCTACATGCATGTGAATATCAAACTCTATAAAGTCTTTGTTACCCACATAGGCACAATATTGCTTATGGTATCAATCTGATGCTTTTCCAGCAAGGCAGCTTACTTAGAAGAATACACAGGGTGGGCTTATGGAAACAGATCCAGAGACCCACAACCATACATTAGGCAGAGCTCAGGGAGTCCTGTGGAAGAGTTGGGGGAGTAGGATTGAGGGAGCTAGAAGAGGGGTCAAGGACATCACCAGAAGACCTACAAGAAAGATAGCTATCCTGGGCCCATAGGGGCTCATAGAGACTCAACCACCAACCAAAGAACATACACAGGCTGGACTCAGGCCTCCTTCACGTATGTAGCAGACGTGTAGCATGATATTCATGTGGACCTCCTAATAATTGGAGTGGGGGCTGTCTTTGACTCTGTTGCTTACCTTTGGATCACTTTCACCTAGAGGGGCTGCCTTGTCTGATCCCAATGGGAGAGGTTGCAGTTAGTCCTGCTGAGATTTGATGTGTCAGGGCAGGTTCCTAGGGAGGGGTGGTTATGGGAGGAGGGAGTTTCTGAGTATGGGACTGGGATGAGAGGAGGGAGAGGGGCTATAACTAGAATGTAAAGTTAATTAATTAATTAATTGATTAATTAATACTTCTAGGTAAATTTCAAATATACAATATAGTTATTATATTTTAAGTATATAAGCCAAGGTTATCATATTGTACAATAGATCCCTTAAAATTATTTATTGCATTTATCTAACATTTTATGTTCTTTGACCAATCTCTCCATAAGTAACTCAGGCTCCAGAGTTACCACCATTCTACTCTCTCCTTCTAAGAATTTGATAATTTTTTAATTCCATATAAAATAAGATGATAAATTGTTATTCTTTCTGTGCCTAGCTTAATTCACTTGATTTAATAGTGTGGACAACTGAGTCTAATCCTACCTACATTGCTACAAATTATATAATTCACCCTTTACTTCAGGAACAAATAGAATTCCATGGTCTAATTTTATGCTTAGGATATGAAGGGTCCCCCAAAAGCTTATGTGTAAAGGCTTGATCCCCAGAAAATGACATTTCACACCTTCATACTATGGAGAGACAAGTGGATCATGAGTGAGTTCAGAGCTAAATAGACTCTTAGGAGATGGAAACAGAATGGAGGAAATGGGTGATTGAAGTGGTCTTTCTGAAGGATCTATTCTGTCCTGGGCTACTTCCTGTCTAACTGTGCTCTGCTTTGTGGTTAGCGTGAGGGGAGAAGCTTTCCTTTGGCATGCTCTTCCTCCCTGGTGTCTCAGCTTTACATTAACATCTTCACCCTCCTTGAAGAAGTGGCCAAGATGGAACCAGCAAGGGAGGGCTTCTCAGAAGGGGCACCTTCTAGTCTGGACTAACAGCCCTGTCTAGTGAAGATATGTTAATAAAATAAAGGAAGAAACCAAACAGAAACATTTGATGGAATCTTTTCCCGATGAGAGAAGTACAGCTCACTTTCCCTCTCTGACTGATAAAGGAAGACAAGTTTGGTTCAGATAGACACTGAGTTTGACTCTGCATTGCCTTTCACCATCTGGAAAGTGTGACATAAGAAAGAATATGAGTCATCTATTTTATCAGCGCTACTATAAATATGGATATTTGTGCATCAGACAGGTAGTCTTATGTGAAAGAGAAGAGGCAAGCATGAGGGCACACAGCTTTGGCTTTCTTAAAGTAACTCCCAAAGCTGTCAAACAGGACTTTGTATCTGGGCATTCACAGATGATTCTCATAACAGCCATGAGGTGGGATTCAGCTTTCCCTTGTCTTTCTTAGATGAGTACCTTTGTGCATTCAACAACCTCAACCACAATACATGCTCCTGACTATGGCTATGGGTAGTCATAAAGGCATTAATACTGGGTGTTCAAACCACTCATGAAATGGGCACTTAAGTAAGGCTCAGGGTGGCTGAGGTAAAAGGCCAGAAGGTTTTGAAAAGAGTTGGGTTTGCTTTTTTTTTTTTTGTCCACTTTGAGACTTTGTACTAATTAATAGGATACAGTGTTGATTCTGTGCTGCTTCCCAGACTCAAAAGAAAACTGAAGAAGAGGCATAATTTATGCTCCTAAGACATCTGCAATCTAGCCCAGCGACTTCATTTTCCCATCCTTTCTGCCTCACTACTCACCGCACCTCCTTCTAGTGCTTCCTTCCTAAACTGAGAGAGCAGAAGCAAACCCAGACGCTGTGATAATGAAATCTTGTGTTGTGGTCTTTGATTATACTTCCCTTCCAGAGCTTCAATATTTCACATGGTTAAATAATAATGTTCTTTATAGGGAAACTCCTTAATTTGAAAATGTTGCAGATGGCTTTTTATCAGGAGCTATGGATTATTGAAGTAAATAGATCTAATTATGAACCATTGTTGTGGAATAGGCCATCTTAAATAGCAGTATTCAAGTAATTTTTAAGAAATTAAAAAAAAAAGACCTTACATTTTGAAAGGATTTAAGAATAATCAGCAGCCTTTGGTTGATTGGTTTTCAACAAGGTATTCAGCAAATACAGGCTGCCAGATTTCCACGAATATACGAGTTCAGAGTTTATAGAATTTTGAGCAGAATCTTGGGCAGGGGGATTCCTCTGTACCTGCCCATTGAGTTGGAACACGAGAAAATGTCTTGGGTTGAGGTACCAAGAAGTAATGAGATCCTTGCAAGGTGGTCAGTCCAGGAGCATCAGAATGTCCTCAAACACCAACCATTAGCCTTCAGAGCTGCTCTGAAGATGAAGATACAAGAAAGCCAATTATCTCTATAGGAATTCTTTGGGTTGGAGTATCCTACATTGCCTTCAGGAAAATGTCTAGCCCAGAGTGATATGTGGAGAAATGCAGACAAAGGGTTAAGCTAAGTGAAGAGCTTTGTCATAGCTTTTTTTTCATAGCTTTGTCATGCATGTTGGTGTCACTGATAATGCCCTATCCCTAAACAGAAACCCTAAACATACATGACTAGACAAAGTGGTTTAGAATTCAGGATTTCTAGCTAGTAGCTGGAATTAGCTGAGTGTGGTATAAAGTGGTAACCCGAGTTTCCTAAGCAAAAGTGGGGATTCCAGATTTGAATTAATGTCTGTCTGACAAAACAGAAGCCTACATGAAGAGACAGTGGTTAGCTTTTTGCTGCTTAGAATTTTTGCTTGGCCCTTAAAATTGCATCAGTCACAATGTTGTATTATTCAAAGTGATATACAGCCTTAGAAGAATTAAGAAAATGAATAGACAATGGAAAGATAATAATTTTTTGAGACTATATAAAAAAGTTTCATTACCTTGTATGAATTAGTCCCTTAGCATAATTCAATGAAGGGCTTTTACTGTGTAACTATTTGTTTCTGTACCAGAATCTCACTTTAACCTGGGAGTATTGAGTTGCTGCTACCCAGCTTATTACTTGACCTGACCATGTAATAGTCATTGAACACCTAAAGAGGGAGAAATGGTTTTAAATACTACTTCTTTGTATTAGATTTGGATGAACTGAGATGTTAGCTATGAATGTGGGACTGTCTATTGGACTGGAATTTTCTGTTGCCAGAAATACTCAATGAGCAAAGTAATCTTTATGTTTGGAATTGAAGAGTATTTTATTTATTATATTTGTATTTCTTCTAGAATCTCATTCTAGAAGAGTTGTATTCACGTATACAATAAATATAATATCCATCCCTCACGTTCCCTCTTGAGCTCTTCTTAAGCCCCCTCTGCTAATACAGATCTTTCCAAACCTTATATTTTTTTATTTTTCATTTTGAAAACCCACCAAGTTCTTTGCATTTCTGCAAGGGTGTAAGGCCACCCACTGGAGCATAAGCTTACTGATATCCATACCTTCAAAGAAGAGTGATTCTCACTCTCTTTGTAGGTATAAACTGCTAATAGATCCAAGTTTTTCTTCTGGAGAACATCTCCTATATGTAGGCAGGAGTTTTGGCTGGCTTCATGTTATGCTGATCTTGTACAGGTAACCACAGCTATGAGTTCACGAGTGCACTAGCCTTGGTACGTTCAGAAGGCAGCATTTCATAGTATTCTTCCCCAATCCCCAGCTTGTACATGTTTTCTGCCTCCCATTCTTCTCTGTTGGGGGGAGGGAGATTGTTGATAAAGTTGTCTCATTTTATGACTGAGTACCAAGAGTATTTTAAATTAAATTCAACAACTGTCTTATTCTTTGAACTTCTTGATCAAATTAGTTGTATTTTCTATTTTCAGAGAACTATTTGCATAACTATATTTTCACCAGTATTTCAGTTTTGTTGTGGGAAATATTAAAAAATGGCACCATCCTGAATTATAAGGAGCAAGACACCAGCTGACTGGCCAGCCGTGCACTGGCTGATCTGACTCTCTGATTCAGAGCTCCAAAATCTCTCCACCCAGCTTGCTAAGTTACCACTGGCTGGCGGGTTGCTACCACATCAGCTCCATGCTTCAAAACTCCCACTGCCTTTTGTGGTGCACTTCTGGCAAACCCACACTTTGCTGCAGTATCTTTCTCTCTGGAATCCAGTTCGAGCCGCTGCATGCAGGAAAACACCACAGAAACTTAGTTCAGAATCAATGGTAACTCAATCACTGGGTGCATCAACTAGAATCCTAATCTTGTAAGCTATATTAAATTTAAACCGCGAGACACTAGTAGCTACATAGCCCTTGTGTTACTTGTAGTTTGATGCTAATTCTGCTTTCCCAGGAGGGGCTAGAATGAGGAGTGAATCAAGTACACAGGTGACTTCTCGTGAACCTTCTCCCAGGGAAGTTGGAGCTGAAAAGCTTGCGAGAAAGAAGATAGGAGGGAGAGAGGACAGACAGGAGAAGGAAGGAAGATGGAGGAAGAGAAAGATGATCCAGATTCCTCGTGGCTTTAAATAGCCACAGGTAGCTATTAATAACATAAAAGGATAGAATAACTGGGATAACTTGTCTAATCTAAGTGGGCAGCTTGTATCATTATCAACTGGCTCTGATATTATTATGTGGGCATCTTGTGAATTGAGAATTTATTGATATATAAATCTGACTGATTACTTATAAGCTTCTAGAGTTTTGATTTACTGAGTTAAGGGGATTTATGACAGCTAACCACAAAGGGTAAATGGCTGAGAAGATACATGCAGCTCTGAGGCAGGCGAACCTGAGCTGGGAAGACCACCGACAGGGCCTGGTCTAGAGGCAGAGAGACACGGTGGCAGAAAGTAACTGTGTATAGTGTGGGATAGTGCCAATTTTTTTTTTAAATATTTCCCGTAACACAGTTTGAAGAGGAAACATGCAACTGAGCTTCACTATCCAGCTCCTAATATTAGATATAAATACGTGATATGTGAAGATTCTCATAGCTTAGAAAAATCATCTTTATTCCTCAACTACTCAGGGTAGAATGGGCAAAGATACAGCTCCCACTGCCTTCTTGGGAAGTTCGTCAATTGCGAGAAGTTTCTACTACATGGTGCTTTAAATTGGTTGTATCTTGAATCCCATGAGGCCAGGTCCTTGGATTTGTATAGATCTTGTATTTATTTATTTTCCTCTTTCCTATGATGAATATTGGCCTGCATTGAATTTGTGTATCTTTTGCTTGCACAGAGACCAGAAGAGGGTGTTGGATACCCTTGAATTGTAGTCACAGTTGGTTGTAAGCTGCCATATGGGTGCTGGGAACTGAACACCAGTCTTCTGTAAGAGAAGGGGATGCTCTTAACTGCTAACCCATCTCTCTAGCACAGGCTTTGGCTGCCAGGGCCATCCTTGGCTGTTCTTTTTTGTTGGTTCTTCTTGAGGCAGCAGAGGGGGAAGAGCACCAGTCCAGGCAAGACTTGGTCTTAGGAGACATTTAGGGTTGCTGTATAGTAATAAAAAGTTTACCTATCTTAAGTCTAAGTCACCTTGCTTCAGTAGCTGGCCTACCTTCTGAGTTCCTTGAGGAAAGGAACTGTTTAGTACCTCTTCATAAAACAGCAGGGGATTAAGTAAAGTAGCCTTTGTTCTATCTCTGAAGGGATGGTACAGCTCTAACTTCCAGCCTGCTAGCTGAGGTCTCAGGAAGAAAAGAGGGACACTTTGAAAAGCGATTTTAAGTTTTATTTCCAAGTTCTCTCTAAAAAGTTTCCTATGAAAGTTCTCTAAAAAATAGGGGGAAAGGGCTTCTACAAAAATGGGAATAGAGGTTTCTAAGAAAAAAAGCGGATAAGGCTTCCTAAGAAAAAAGGGATAAGGGCTGTCTCTTTTCTTTGTCCTCAGCACTTATACCTTCTGCAGAATACATGATCACATGGCAAAAAGTTCAGCACAAGTTTACACATAAATTCAAATTATAAATCAAATAAGTTTACAACAGAGAATGTTTACATGCACATCCACTAGGAACAATATCTGGCTAAACATTCATCATCTGTTACCAGCTCTACAGGCTTATGGAAAGTTAAAAACCATAACTTCTGTGATTAAGATATTGGTGAAGTTTTGTGTAGATAAACCCAGTCAATATTTTATCTTCTGTCCGTGCACCTATAGTAAATCATTAGTTCCTTTTTTTATGATCTTTGGTTAATGATTTTACAACCTCTTGGAATGTGCTCTGAGAAGTAGATGCCTTTTTGCTATCTCATGGGCAATTAACTCATGATACTTGAAGACTGGTAGAGTTCTCATTGCAGTTTTGATTATCAGAAAAAAGCATAATGATTTCGATAATTTTAGGAATTCTTATAGAATCATCATTAAGAATTAAGAAATCTGCTCAGTTTCTACTACATTATTATTTCTCATTGACTAAAAAAGCTAGTGAACATAGAAAGTTCTCCATAAATTAAATGGCCCTCCTAAATAACAAAAATATTACAAGCCAAACTTTCATAATTTTATTTTATTAAAAATATATCACAGTTGTATATATTAAAAGAACTTATTGACAAAAAAAATAAGAAATCATCTATTTATTTATGTAGCATCACTACAAGATAGTACATCTTTGATGATCTGCAGAGATTTGCTCAAATGGGTGGGCTAATACCTAGTGTTTGTGATATATATACAGGAAAAGCATATTAATAGCAGGAACTTTTCCTAAAATAAAATTCTCCTGGACCTTTCCTACAGGAGAAAATCCATTGTGGATTTTAATTCAAGGCAGACCCATCTTAGGAAGATCATTTGCTAGTTTTTAACTTCTCTTATTGGCTTCTGGCACTTGACTTATTAGAGCACATCTAAAGATAAATCATTCTGATTTCTGCAATGCATGTTTTTCACCAAGAAAGATCCACTATCAGTCCCATCAAAAGTCAGCATCAGATCTTCATGGTTACTGGAAGCTAATAGCCTCCACTTGAAAAAGTTGCCTTTAGAAGAAATAATTTTGGTAGTTTTATAGAGTTATGGAAAAAAACAATTCTCCCTTTGGAACTGGAAATCTTGAAGTGAAATATTTTTTAAGATATTATAAAGTGAAGATAGTAGTCTATAAGTGTACCAGCAGCATGGGCAAGCTTCTAATGTGCATCTCTAGCTAGTCAACTACCCAGTCATTAATGTGCTAATTTGCTCATTAATTTAATTAATATTCTTTAGACATTTCTGCCAGGTAAATTTTTGGCACTAGAGTTACAAGAGAAAGGAGACCTAGTTTTCTTTCTCCTTTAAAAGAATACAAGGAGCTGGATAAATGACTTCAGCAATTGTTTCTCAGACGGTCAAAGGTAAAGAGTAGCTGGTTCCCAATCTGGTGTCTTGAAGAAGACACAATTCATGTTTGCACCTGCTATGTCTATATTATGCTAAACTAGGTGACAAAATGCAGTGAGAGACAGTGTCCATTTTAACTTTTGACTTTTCCAAAATATGTATGTGAACATTTATGCAATTTTTTCTCAGGAATTAATGCAGTCAAACTCCAATCAGTATTAAACTCAGTGTCCTTGGTGCTGGAGAAGCCTATTGTGATTATGAGTTTTTGTGTTGTGCATTTGATGTTTATAGAATTTTCATATATATATGATATATATTTCTCATAAAATTCCTGTTAGTGGTTTGGTTATTGCAAGTTTCTATGGAGAAGATTGAGTTTTAGTGACTGAATTTGATTTTGTCATCTAGGTTAAAGGAACAATGATTTTAGAGAGAATCCTAAATGGAATGTTTTCTGCCTTTGAGCCAAGAAAGTTTGTGCTGAATCCCAACCAGAACCAATGAAGGGCAAAATATGAAGACTGAATGTGGATCTGGGAAAAACACTACAGTTGTCATCTCAGTAGAGGAGGCTTTGCCACATTATAGGTTGTGCAAGAGGATAGAGTAATGTCCCACTCTGCGTGGTCCCCATCCTCACCCCTTGGATCCATGAATGTACTAGATTATGGGATCGTGGTAGTGGGGGGTGGGTGAGGGGTTGGGATTGAGCTTGTGAGTTAGATCATGTTCAAATGTGAATTATCCAGGAGAGCCCATTGTAATTCTTAAAGGAGACGGCAGAAAGAGAGTTGTAGTGAAGGGAATTATCAGAAGGATTCAACATTGTTATCTTTAAAGATAGAGAGGAGGGTTCCAGCCACATAGCATGTATGACTCCTACATTAGGAAGCCGGCAAAAGAAAGGAAACAGACTCCTGGGAACCCTCAGAAAGGGATACAGCTCTGTCTATATAGACCATTGGACTATATCGGAACTTTTGACTACAGAAATGTAGATGATCAACTTTTGTTGTTTGTACCACAAAGTGTGTGATAATTTGTTAATGTAGTGATAGGTAAGTGTCATTGATAGATGGTTATTGAGCTAAAGCCACAGTGCTCTGGCTTCAGAGTAAACTTGGTGAATGAAAAGAATAGTTATGGGCTAATCAGTGGTTCATTCAATTACTAATAAGCATTTATTACATGCCTACTCGATACCAGAAACTGTACTAGTCCGGGGAGTAAGCAAGATAAAAAATTCTTGCTTTCCTGAAGCTTACATTGCAGAAGGGGGAAACAGGCAATTAATATGGGAAAATTGTTAATAGGCAGTAAATGATGGGGAAACTGTAGGGAGAAGAGATGAAATGTAGTGTGTGTGTGTGTGTGTGTGTGTGTGTGTGAGTGAGTGTGTGTGTGCGTGCATGCATGAATGTGTAATTGCACTTAATTGTGTAGGAGATGGGGCTTCCTGGACAGACTCACTGAGAAAGAGGTATGGAATGGATGCCTAAGAACTCACTCCAAGGGAGTGAGCAGCAACATGACTTTCTAGGGAAAGATGTTACAAGCAGGCACAAGGCAGAGGCTCTGAGGAGGGGTACTGTGATGTGCAGGTTCATGGAAGGCAGCGTTTCAGTGCGCAGGGATAGAAACCTTCCCAAGGCTGAGCAAAGGAACAGTGGCTATAGGCCCCTCCAGCCTATCTGTGGAGCCTTTCTCCCGTTACTGCACAGACTATACAGGCTGTTGCCAAAAGCCTGCCTGAGGGAACTAGAGGCAAGGAATGTTTCAGTGCTGAGAAGCACTTTTATGGATCAGTCACTTGAGTTAATAAGGTGCATGGGAGACATGGTGCAAAAAAAAAATGTTAGGTCCTGTTTGACATTTCCTTGAATTTCTTACTCAATGCATTCTTATTCTGCATTTTTTTCTATGCAAAAGTTAGGAAGGTAGTTAGCTCTCAGGGATAGTGGGAGGAGCTCTAAATTCTACCTGCGTTCACCAAGCAGTGTGAGAAAAAGAGACTCTTGCCTCCATTGCTCATGTCTGCTATAAGCCCCTAATAACCTTTATGTCAGCATCTTCAGCCAGAGCTCACCACTACAGCACCAGCCCCATATCAAAAGTATTTGCTAGCTTTCTTTAAACAAGCAGAGCACATAGAAAACTTTGTGTGACTAGCAGTGGACATTTTAAAACTTGGATACGTGGACCCAGAAGGAACCAGATGTAATCAGAGAAGGGCAGCCAACTGGCTGGAGGAGCTGGGACCAGACTTTCCTTGGGTAGTTGGAAATGTGAGAAATGTCAGCTTGGTTTCTCCCACAGTAAAGAGGGAGAAAGAAAGGGAGGGAGGCCAGTAGTAGGGCAAAGCACAGGAGAAAAGTAACCTAGCTGACTGAAGGACCGAATGACACTGTGTCCATTTTGGGGTGCAGGCATTAAGAAAGAAATATACTTTGGTTAGTTTTGTGAGATGCTAGCTCAAGGAACACAAGCCCACATTCTGAGAGAGCTGCATCCATTTTAAAGAAAGGCCCATGCAGAGAAGAACCAGTAACCAACTTCCTGCAGGAGCCATCTAAGAAACAGGTCCCCTCAGGTCTTTGCCCAGTAACCTTTGTGGATACTTCATAAAGCATTGATAAAATGTCTGTAGCTTTCTGGGAAGACAAAGAGGCTGTTGGTATTTTAAGCTAATAAATCTTGAGGTAGATCTTTATAACATGGACGTTTTCAGTAAGGTGTATTTAACTGGCCAGTAAAGGGAAGATCAGACCAGGTGTCATTTGTTCGAGAGCATGCTTTCTTATTTCGAATATGTGATATGAATTGCATGATTAAAAGAATTCCTTTCTTTTGTATATTTTATTGATTATTTTATTTATTTACATTTCAAATGTTATCCCACTTCCTGGTTTCCCCTCTGCAAACCTCTTATTCCATCCCCCCTGGTTCTATGAGGATGCTCCCCGACTCCCCCAACTCCCACCTCACTGCCCTAGCATTCCATTATGCAGAGGCATCCAGCCTTCACACGACCAAGGGCCTCCCCTCCCATTGATGCCAGATAAGGCCATTTTCTGTTACATAAGCAGCTGGAGCCATGGGTCCCTCCATATGTACTCTTTGGTTGGTGGTTTAGTCCCTGGAGCTCTGGGGGGTCAGGTTGCTTGACATCATTCTTCTTATGGGGTTGCAAACCCCTTCAGCTCCTTCAGTCCTTCCCCTAACTCCACCATTGGGGACCTCTTGCTTAGTCCAATGGTTGGCTGTTAGCATCTGCATCTGTATTGGTCAGGCTCTAGCACAGCCTCTCAGGAGATAGCTATATCAGGTTCCTGTCAGCAAGCACGTCTTGGCATCAGCAATAGTGACTGGGTTTGGTGGCTGCATCTGGGATATATCTTCAGGTGGGGCAGTTTCTGGATGGCCTTTCCTTTAGTCTCTGCTCTACTCTTTGTCCTTGTATTTCATTTAGACAGGAGCAATTCTGGGTTAATATTTCTGAGATGGGTGGGTGGTCTCGTCACTCAACTGGGGGCCATGTCTAACCTCTGGATATGGTCTCTACAGGTTCTCTCCCCACTTTGTAATTTTGCCTCTCCCTACCAAATGCTTATACATCATATACAGAGCTTCACATAGCCCCAAATGCTTATACACCATATACA
>NW_021604578.1:10383763-10416986 GCF_004785775.1 Grammomys surdaster | reverse complement strand
CATATACAGAGCTTCACATAGCCCCAAATGCTTATACACCATATACAGAGCTTCACATAGCCCCAAATGCTTATACATCATATACAGAGCTTCACATAGCCCCAAATGCTTATACACCATGTATAGAGCTTCACATAGCCCCAAATGCTTATACACCCTACAGAGTTTCACCCCCCTGAGAAACGCTTATTATACATCACACACAGAGTTTCAGGACTCCTCAGAGCCACCTACCTCTTCACATGGGCAGAGACTCCACTCCCGACACCCTATGATTAGTTTCTCTTTCATCACTTCTTGTTATGAAGTAAAATTTGTCATAAGCTGAGGGATGGATGAGGGAAGGGACAATGGACTGTCTGTTATTGGGCTCACGTTTTATTCCAGCACTTTCATAGGCTTACTCTTACTGTGGATAAAAGAAAAACTTCTTAAGATTGTACTTTTTTGCTGGTAAAACTGGATTAAAATTCTGCCATTCTTTTTCTCGAAAGACGTTACAGAAGAGAGTCATTGACCATTCCTTTAATCTCTGCTGCTTCATCTCTATCCCTGAGCATTTTGTAGGCCGGGCAAATTCTGAGTGAAGATTTTGTGGGTGGGTTGGTGTCACTCTCCCTCTATTGGACGTTCTGCCTGGCTACAGGAGGTAGCCGTTCAGGAGTTTCAGCTAGGGTCACCCTCATATCCTCTGAGGATCCTCCCCTGTTTCAAGTCTCTGTCCTGTCCTGGAGATGCCTTCCCCAACTGATTTCCCTTTTCTCTCCGAGTCCTCACCCCCTATCCGTACTCACCCCACAGTTGATCCCAACCCCTGTTTCTCTTCCCACTCCCTTCTCTTACCCAGTTCCCTCTTTCCATCTACTTCATATCTCTATTTTATTTCCCCTTCTGAGTTAGATTAAAGCATCCTCCCTTGGGTACTCCTTGTTACTTAGCTTCTTTGGGTCTGTGAAACATAGCATGGTTATTCTGTACTTTATGGCTAATATCCACTTGTAAGTGAATACATACCATGAATATCTTTCTGGGTCTGAGTTACCTCACTCAGGATGATATTTTCTAGTTTGCCTGCAAATTTCTTGATGTCCTTGTTTTAATAGCTGAGTAGTGTAGCATTGTACAAATGTACTACAGCTTCTTTATCTATTTTTCAGTTGAGGAACATCTGGGTTATTTCAAATTTCTGGCTATTATGAATAAAGCTGCTATGAACATAGTTGAGCAAATATTCTTGTGGTATGGTGGAACATCTTGATACCCACCCCATTTGGAGAGAGCAAAACCCTGACACCGTTACTGATACTCTGCTACACTTGCAGAGAGGAGCCCAGCTTAACTGTCATCTGAGAGGCTTCATCCAGCAGCTGATGGAAACAGAAGCAGAGACCCATAGTCAGACAGTAGGCAGAGCTCAGGGATTCTTGTGGAAGAGTTCAGGGAAGGAGTGAGCGAGCTGGAGGGGTCGAGTATACCATAAAAAGACCTACAGAGCCAACTAACTTGGGATTATGGGGGCTTGCAGGGACTGAACTACCAACCAAAGAACTTACATGAACTGGACCTAGGCCCCCCTTCAGATTTGTATCTGATGTGTAGATTTGTCTTCATGTGGGTCCTCCAATATTTGGGGTGGGGTCTGTCCTGTCCCTGATTCAAATTCTGTTGCCTGCCTTTGGATCCCCTTTCTCTAGCTGGGCTGCCTTATCTGGACTCAGTGGGAAAGGATGTGCTTAGTCCTGCTGTGGCTTGAGGTGCTAGGTCAGGTTGGTATGTGGGAGTGGGGGATGGACTCCCCTTCTATGAGGAGAAGGGGAAGACGGAATTGGAGAAAGGGATGGGAGGGTGGGACTTGAAGGAGAGGAGGGAGGGGGCTGCGATCGGGATGTAAAGTGAATAAATAAATAAATGAAAAAATAAAAAAGGAAGGAAGGAGGGAGGGAAGAAAGAGAAGAGAAGAAGGAAGGAAGGAAGGAAGGGAGGGAGGGAGGGAGGGAGGGAGGGAGGGAGGGAGGGAGGGGAGGTGGAGGAATCAAAGATGGTAGGGAATGGGTGGGAATAAAACACTTGGAAAAGTTACAGTGTGCCCTCAGGTTCTCAAAGAGTATTTGTTGAGTTAACTGTTAGCTGCTGTTACCCACCATTGATGCTTGATTAGGTATCCCATCCTTTAAGGGGAAGATTTTACCCTGGGATATTGGCTCAAGGTGAAGAAATCCAAGGAATGTAGGAATGGAAAAGGCAGTGCAGTCCAGACACGCACAATTCCTTACCAGTCCCTGTTTTCCTCACTTTCATGGTTACTGTAGAGCAACTAAGAGAAACAGTAGCCTGCATAGACTGGCATCAGTTTACACCAAAGCAGAGCTGCCCATGAGCACAGGACTTGGAAGCAGTATACACAAGAATATCACAAAATATAAAAGCACATAAGACTTTAGATTTAGCATTGGCGTCATTGGGCAAGGAGTCTATTTACATTGTGTCTTATGAGGTCAGCAAAACATTTTGAATAGCAAGGACTTGGCTGCCTGCAGTGGGCCTGAAAATATGAAATAAAACACACACTGCAGACCTGACGTAGGAACAGGGTGTTCCAAGTTTCCTTTTGTGCTTTCAGCTGTAACAGACTGCCCTGTCAGTGCATTTGTGTGTTCCTGTCATCTTAGAGGAAAAGATTATTTGTTGAATTAACTGTTACTGCTTTGGGAGGGAAGAACCCCAAAGCACAGACAAAGCAGAAGCAAAGTTCAATGTTAAGACCTTCAACAAGCAAGGTTTAGAGTAATTGTTCTTCCTTTGTACTGGGATGGGACAGATGAAAAAGAGCTCGAACTTAGCTTTCATCAATGGCAGTGATCAAAGAACGCAAATATCTCTGCAGTTGCTCAGTACCAATTGTGCCACAAGATCTCAGATCAAAATGTACCACAGTGCATTTCATTTTTTCTTTTTTGCATAATATAAGTAGAGTCAATTTTGGATAAAACACTTGGTTTTCAGGAAATAATGTTTTTATCTTTTTTTTTCATTTCTTCTCTCTTGTCTCAAAAAAATAATCTCTAGAATGTGAATTTAATAATTATTCAGGGTTGGGTCATTTGCATGGAAATGTGTGGCTTGAAATGAGTCCAGGCAAAACAGGGCTTTCCCACCTGTCCCTTGTTACATTGACTTTCTGTCTATCAGCACTGAATCTGACAGAAGTCTCCTGTGTGGAGACAGAAGTTGGTGACCTTGCAGAGCCTGTAAGTAAGTCTCAGAAGGGTAATTAGACTCCTTCTTTGTAAGGTTGTTTGGTAGGGTCCAGTGTAAAGGCAGCTTTGTCTTGCACACAAGGGTCCTCAATTTGAGAAGCTGAAATGCAGTCATGAAATATCTGTGAGTACTTTATGCCCCAAGTTTATTCTCGGGCTTTCCCGACAGGATCTTTACGTGTTAGAGTCTCTGCAATGAAATGAGCACCAATTAAGAGGCATAGAGCTGAAGAAGCTGAAGCAGGGTGAATCAAATTGATTTGTGGTCCATATGTTGCTTGGGTGGGGGTGGAGAATCCTAAGTGGCAAGTGAAAGTCACTGTATTAAAGGGAAAATTAGTATTTTTTTCTTCAAATGATTCTTTTTGGTCTATCTTTGTTTACTAGATTATCTACAAACTTGTATTATTTATTTTTCATGAAGTTTTGATTAGATATCTTTGTTTTTGCTTTTGTTACTTGACCCAAGGCAGAATTATCCTAGAAGATAAAACCACAATTGAGAAAATTCCTCCTCCATCAGATTGACCTGTGGGCAAGCCTGTGAGGTGGGGCAGATGATGATTGATATGGAAGGGCCCAGTCCAGTGTTGATGGTGCCACTTCTGGGCAGATAGCACGGGTGTATGTGTATATATATATACATACATATATGTATATGATGTATATGTATATATATATGTGTGTGTGTGTGTGTATACAAACTGAATAAACTATAAGGAGAACACCAGTAAGCTAGATGTTTCTCTGTGGTCTCTATATCAGTATTTGCCTCCAGATTTCTGCCCTGAGGTCCTGCTCTGACTTCCTTTCATGATGAAAGATGAAATAAAACTTATCCTCCTCCAGTTGCTTTTGGTCACAGTGTTGATCACAGTGGCAGAAAGCAAACTAAGACACATGGCATGTAGACAGTGCAGAAATTATTTGATGGTTTTTAGTTTTTCCTCTTCTTGGCTTTGGGCTTGTTGCCCGTTATAGCTGTCCCCTTAGAGGTCTGCCAGAGCCTGACATATACAGAGGTGGTTGGTCACAGCTACCCATTGAACTGATCACTGAGTTTACAATGGAGGAGTTAGAGAGAAGACTGAAGGAGCTGAAGGGGTTCATGGCCCCATGGGGAGGGCAACAATATCAACCAACCAGAGCTCCCAGGATCTAAACCACCAGCCTGGGAGCACATAGGTAGGGACCCATGGCTCCAGCTGTATATGTAGGGGAGGATGGCCTTGTCGGGCATAGGTGAGAGAGGAGGTCCTTGGTCCTGTGAAGGCTGGATGACCCAGTGTGGGGGGAATTTGAGGGCAGGGAGCTGGGAGTGGGTGGGTGAGTGGGACACATCCTCATAGAAGCAGAAGGAGGGGGATGGGATAAGGGGCTTCGGGGGGGGGGGGAATGGGGACAGGGGATAACATCTGAAATATAAATAAAATATCCAATAACAATTTTTTTTTTATAAAAGAAAACTACATTAAAGCAGGCCAGAAACAACAGGAGTCAACACCTGGGGAGCAGCCCTCCAAAGATCCATGTTTGAACCTTTGCTCAGTGTGGGAAGAACGACCCTAGAGGATAGAGTCCCCCTGTGCACAACAGTTATTCAATCATTTACACAGCAGTACTGGCTTCCCTTCTGTCTCTGCCATGGTCCCATGGTCCCAGCATTTCCTTCCAGGAATTGCTTCTCCAAAAATACTTGCTCTTGAATTATTAACTCAGAACTTGGTTTTGGTGAAACAGGTTTTGGGCACCAGGAGGAACACAGGAAGATAGTTGCAGATTCAAGAGCAATTCCAAAATACAGTGTGTGGAAATGAGTGGGAGGGAAGGAATCTTAGATGGCTCAAGGTATAGGGTTTTTGTTGTTTTTGGTGGTGGTTTTTTGTTTGTCTTGTCTGAGAAATGACTAAATAAAGAATACAGGAGGTTAATAGGGGTTTTTTGGTGAACTATGAGGGATTTGGATCTGTGATTTTAGGGGAGGTAGTACTGTGAGTAATGCAGACTTGGGGGACAAGCTAGTTTGAGGGCCATACTGGAAGCTGAGTCCGCAGTACTCAGAGTAGCTGTGGGGGTGGCTCTGCTAACTCAGATGCTGAATGAGAGAACGAGAACCCCACAGGGATGGAACTGGAGAGTTTGCAATAGAGTAAAGTTAGACTTATAAGGCAGACCCTGCCAAAGGGAAGTGAGGTCTGGAACACTGGGTGAGGGCACATAGGAGAGAAACCTCATAGAGAGAGATATATGTGTGTGGGGGTGGGGAGTAAGCAGCGGGGTGGGGGGGGAGGCTGCCTCAGGCTTGCATTTGGAGGATCTTAGCTGCTGCCATGTTAATTTGGACCAATTGGAAATGCAGAAATGTCTCCCCCACTTAAAGAGCTTCATTACTTGAAAACAGACTAATCTAGCATTGCTTAGGAGAAGGACTGTTCTAATGGCTAGATAGGAATAATTTCTAGTTATAGATAAGCATGACTTGGTTGGCACACTGAACAATGCTGCCCTCCATTTAGATGATTTGTATGAAATTGGATACTTAAGAAGCCTTTCGATTTACTCTAGTAATTAAGTAAGAATTTTCTTTCCAAGCTTTTGCTGTTGTTGCTCATCTTTATTTCTGTTTTAATTAGCACATATTTTAATTTTATGTTGCCCAAAGAATAGGGTTTAATCTTATGTCTGATGGTCCTATTACTTTTGAACAGCAATTCATCCTATAGTCTTCTTAGTGGAGGGTTTTGTGTGTGTGTGTGGGGGGGGAGGAATGGAGGCAGGAAGATCTATGTCTAGAGTGATTCTGGTTGACTAGTGTCATGACCTCCAGAATTTATTCTTTAGGATTCTTACTTCTCTGTGCCCAAGGTTCCCCACTTATAAAATAGAGATAATAATATAACTTCAGTGGGTTATTTAGTATAATACAGGTTAATCTATATAATGTGATTAAAACACACCTGGCAAAAAGTCCTAATAATTTTCTTATATCTCAATATGTTTTAGTATTACAAGTGTTTGTTGTTTTTATTTATTAATCCTTACTATTACTGAAATTGGAGAGACAGCTAATACTGGAATACTGACTGAACTAGAAAAATGGTTAGTATTCCAACTATTTGTTAGTATTTTTTCACATTTATTACTTGTTAATGCTAAAAAGGAGAAATCATTTGGTGTAAAGGAATACTGATTCAACTACTAATCAGAAGAGCAGACTTTGCTTCTGAGTTTCTTTGTCAACCACGTGGGACTGGACAAGTCCACTTACTTTGAATTCACTTATCTCGATTATACCATGTGGGGGTTGGAAGAGTGACTCTTTGAGTCCAGGCTTTATTTGAATGTTGTGGAAAATTCTTTTTTCTTTTCCTGAGAGTATTGGTTTACACAGCAGTCTTAGCCGTAGCATGTTTTACCCTAAGAGGAAGACAAATGTTCAAAGAAGAGAAATTGGAAAGCATTTCCATTAGGCAAATAGTTTCTGGAAAATACAACAAATGATTTGGTTTATTTTTATATAATTTGTTTCCTGGGCTCAAGCATATAAATCAGTCGCTTGTGTTATATCCAGATGGCTTGTCTTTCCTTCGATGTATTTATAGTTCGAACCAATCCATCTCCTTTACCTCTCCTCCATCTCCCTCTCCTCTTCCTCCTTCTGTTTGTTTTTAAGTGTTTCTCATAGGAAAATAAGTATTTGGAGGCATCCATTTTATTTGCTGAAGTTGAAATTCAACCCACTTAAATAAATTATCCTTTTGACACTTGCAAATAAAATCATCATTGATGTCTTCTTGTATCGTAGCACATGTTTTGAAATCTGAAAGTTGGCCCCTTGTTCCTGGTCTACAATCCTTCTAATGACCTTTCCCTCTGATGAGTTATTTTTCTTGTGTGCACATGGGGGAGCTTTTGAGACACTGGTTTGAATGCAACATTCTGGTTACTTTCTCAGCAATTTGATCCTAAGTGGTGGATTGAAATTCCCTGTTACATGGAGGAAAAACGGGGATGAATGACTCCAGGGCTGACATACTTCTCTAGGGTTCACTGTCTGATGCAATGTCTGAGAATATATCTAAGAATTCTCTCTAAAATGAGCCACAAGGGTGTGTTATACATCACAGGCTTACATAGGATACACTAGAACCATAAGTATGAGTGTTGTGGCCCAGGGGCTACCTCTGTAGGTGAGATAGGTCAGGTCAGTCTGACATTTTCATTGAACTGTTACTCAGAAAACTTGCAAACACAACCATGATGTTATTACTCTGTAGAAAAGGAAAAATCTAAAACCTCATCGGGATGTAAGCAAATCCACACGGAAGAAGCCGACACAAAAGGAATGGCTTGAGAGGAGCCTGAGGCTTTGGGCATCTAATTCTGTTTGCCATTTAAAATAAATCAATACATAAAAACACAGGACTAAATGAAATACAACTTCATAGTACCTTGGCTGTTTTTTATCATGGTCTCTCTTTGACTTCAGGCTTTGGATACATATAAATGAATATGTATATAAAAAAAGGTGGCAGCCCCATTGGCAAGTGGCACCACAGATACCTGAGGCTGCATATGGATTTGAATAAATGAAAGTGAATTGATCGTCCTTTATAGTAACTCAGAAACAATTAAAACGTACTTTCCTCCTCATTGCAGCCTGTGCCCTTTGAGTTTACGCCTCCGTTCTTCCTCTTTGTAATGTTTTCTCAATGCTGTATATACTTCGTCCTCATATTTTCAACCACAAACTGCATCTCAGTGTTGAGCTGCTATGATAGGCTCAAGCTTGGGTCTCCCGTTGCTCAGTGAACATTTAGGGAACATTTTCTACCTGCATTTGGAAGCCAAATTTAGCAAGCCACCCGCCAATTTCTCTATTGTTCTATATGTGCCTCCTCCACGTCTCTACGCCACCCCAAACCTCACTGACTCTCCCTCACCTTTTCATTTTTGCTTTCTGAGATATCATTTCTTGAGTGACGGAGGTTTAGAAATTTGGGGTCATTACTCGGTTCCTGTTCCATCTTATGTCAGGTTCTTCCAAGCACACCACGAGGCTTGCTGACTCCAGAAAGCGCTCAGAAACTCCAAAAAGCTTTCACCTATAGTTGTGGGCTTTTACAACATTAAAAAAAAGAGGCAGGTTAAAACCAGAAAGGGCAAAAGTGCATGGAACATATAGTTCAAGAGAAACATGGCATAGGTTTCCAAAAGTTCTTTCCCAAGGATATTGAGCAGATGGATTTAATTCTCCATGCCACAGGCAACAGACTGTCAGGTATAGGAGCTTCCCTAAGCCTTGGTGTGCAGGACTTTCAATGGGGTCGGTCCCATGGGCTTGCACCAAATATAGGAATTGCCCCAACTACTCATATATGATCCCAGATCTCAGAAAACAGGCATCCTGCTTCTACCAGGAATCCTGTAGGCAGCATAAATTACCTGATCACACTGGTACCCCAAGGCCTTAGTCACAGATAGAATATTTTAGAGAGCTCAGAGAGGGCTCATTCTTAGATGCTATTCAAATTCTAGGTTTGAAGAGTGATCTTTCTTGGAAATGTGTGGATTGAACAGCATAAGTTTGCCTTTGTTACCCTACTCTATCTGCCTATACAGGAGCATACAACTACCACTTCATGAATTATTTGGAAAAATGAGAAGGAATATGTAGTATGGTGGTAAGCAAATATATTTGAGTTCTGATTCTATGAAATTTAACTGAGATACGACTATCATAATGCTTTACACATAAGTACAAAAATTAAGTTTAGGCAGCAATTTCTTGTTATATGGAATTATCATTGTGTCTGTTTTTAAAAAGTTTTTACATTTTTAATTATGTATATGCATGAAGGTATAGTCATGTGAATACATGTCCTCAGAGGTCATAGGAAGGTATTAAATTCCATATAATTAAAGTTATAGGCAGCTGTCAGACTTCTGACACTGGCCCTTGGAACCAAACATGAGTCTTCTCCAAGAACGGTTGAGCTCTTAACCACTGAGCCACCCATCCAGCCCACTACTGTGAATTTTTAATATAGTACTACATCATTTCATCTTCTTTGTATATTGATTCCGATGTCAGTTGGCCTAGGATGTGATACTACATTCATAAACAAGCCAGGCTTTCAATAGTTAGTAAGGCTGATGGAGAATGTCTTGAGACTACTTTTCCACTGTGAGTTAGCTGTATCTCTCTTCTGTATCATCATTCTGGATTCAGGCTGAAGAAACAGTCCCAAGCTGGAATACTGTGGGAAAAAGGAAACTTTATACAATCAAATTCAACAATAGCTTCTAAGGCTTTGGTGTGAGATGGCATATGTCCTGTCTGTTCCCAGTTTGTTTCTAAAGTCCCAATTCCTGGCCTGATGTCAATGTACTAAGGATGTATGATATTCCCCTGGAATGATGGAGCATGATGTTCAACTAATTATATAATATCCTAGCCTCTTCCTGGCTTATCAACAGCCTCCCTCTGCTTTATCCTGTTGATCATCACCAAGCCCATGCCTTCTGAGCTCAGTGATGGCAAATTAGTTCCCTTCTCTAAAGCCATTTGCAGGCTAGCCTCTTTTAAAGCTCCAGCACTCTTGACTTTCCCATATTTTAGTGACCAGATTATTTTACCAGTCCTAGGCATATTTTACTTTAGTAAATCTTTTGTGATTTGACTTGTGATATTAAGTCACTGAGATGGTAGGGCATTTTCTGAAGAGACTTCTTTGAGCCTTAAGTCTTCAGAGCTCCAATACCTTACCCATAGTTTTGTGCCTGAAGCACCAAGTGAATGAGTGTACAAGTAACTGCTGTCATATTGCTTCAGAGAGCTCTAAGTGCTGGTCAGCAATGATGGGATGAGAGAGCATGTCAGGGATCAAATCACAGGTTCAAATCCAACCCATGCGTTGTTCACAAGGCACGTCCAGAGTGGGATGTGGTGGAAGGGCTATCCTTTGCTAATTCACTCCAAGCTCTGAACAGTTGCAACAGTGACCTTTTCTCATGGGTCTTTGGATGTTCAAAGGACACTTTCTACATTGGGACTATGTGTCCCTAAAGGACTATATTTATGGAAATAATCACATAAGGGGGTAGATTGCTACTTTGGCTCTGCTTTCTTGAAATTGTCACATTATGCCCTGAACCCATAAGTCATCCACCTACTCCACATTCTTCAGATGTGTGTGACTCATGACATCCTCACAAGAGTGGGCCTGCAGAACTGCTCTGGGCTTTGTAACCCGGATCTGTGGACCCACCTCTTTTTCTAATCAAGTTTCATTTATCTCTCATACAGAACCTCTTTTCCTAGAAAAAGTAGCCCTTGAGGCCAAAAATATCTGACTGGAAATAAAGATGAAGAAAAAAGTAACTAGATCAGCTGTGCTTCATAAGATGTAAAGCACTGCTTCATGAAAAACGTTCCTAAAAATAAAAACCCCTGGCAACACAGCAAACAGACAAAATGACTTCTTGGAGTTGAATGGTTTTTAAGGTATTTCCCTCATTACAGTTTTAAAAACTGTTCCAAAAGCAGTCTGTCCTAAATTCTGTGCCAAAGGGGACTATTGCTCACTGGCAGGCACAATAGTCAAAAAACAGACAGCTATGCACAAGTGTTTTGAATGTCCCAAGCACAACAGCAGGAAGAGAGGGGTTACCACTGCCTGAGAAGTGCTTCCGTGTAGAAGGCAAAAGCTTAGTCAAGTTCACTACAGAGACTTTCGGTAAGCATCACGCCTGCGTGCACTGCTGTCAACAAGCTGTCCCTTCAGTTTTTGTAAGCAATGTTTTATTTATGCTTCTATTTTGTGCAAAGGTGTTCATAGGTCCTGAGGGAATAAGCCAAGCCAAGCAAAAATCCCTGTCATATATAGTAAGGATGGACTTTGGTACTGAGATGCTGGAGACTTGGGACAATGACCAGAAAGTCACTGAAAAGGTCCGCGGAGCAGACAAACTTTGGGATTCTTATGTGTAGAATATTGGCATTTAAGTGCTCTAGGCCCAGTGGCACAGGCCTGTAGTCCCAGCTGCTCTGGAAACTGAGGCGATATGATTTCAGAATGAGTCCAAAGCCTGTCTGAGCAATTTCCTGAGGTAGTCACAAGAGATTAAATGAGGGCTGAGGATATGGCTCAGTGGTAGAGCACTTGCCAAGTATGCTCAAGGCCCTAGGTTCAGTCATGAGCACTACCCTTCCACCACAGAGACAAGCAAACAACAACCAAACAGGCCTTTGGATAGGAAGGGAGATCTGATGAGTTATGAAGGCTTATCCACCTGACATATTGGTGGGAAAGCACAATGGTCTTAATGTTGTGGCTGGCTAGTGAGATGGTGAAGTGTTTGCCACTTTGGGGATCACTGTTGATCATGCTTCATCTTTTTGGTTTCCTAAATTGTTCCTAGAATTCCTTCATTTCCACCTCCCATCTTAACCCAGAAGGCAAAAACCACAGTCCTGTTCTAGGGCTCTGGGAGCACGTGGGCTTCATTTCAAAGTCTGAAGATTTTTTTTTTTTGGCCAGGACAGAGTGTGGCTTGCTGTTATCTTCCTTTCAAATATTGTACTTAAAGAAGGCACCTCCTGCTTTGAGTAGCTGGTCCTCCTCAGGGATAGTTTTCTCCTTCATCTCATCCGGTCCTATTTGGGGAATTAATTTTACTTAGTGCTTCCCCTCCTGAATTTATCTCTTTCTTTCTCAGAATAATGGAAAGTCACTCATCTATCCATTCAGGGGATTTCTGTGTCCTCACGGCTTGTCATGAGGCTTTTGAGTAAGCTGACAAGTCATTTTTCTCCTAGGCCTGAACTGGTCCCCTGATTCCTGTTGCTAGTGAACAACATGGGGTGAGATTTCACAGCTGACAGCTTTCTCTCGATTCCATATAAATTCTATTTCTTTAAAGTGTTTGAAGCAAAACAATCCATTGATGTAGTTTATGGCAGGTCTGTGCTAAAGGGGCAGCTAGTGATGTCTGTTTGTTTATTTATTCTCAGCTGTTTGAGCACCGACCTGGTACTGGGCACTGCTTGACGCTGGGGGTCAGCAGTGAGGTTAAAGTCATTATAGTCTTTGACTTTATAGTGGTTAAAATACTTTCAATGTAATGAGGGATAGGGAGGTAACCAGCCAGTTACAGTATGTTGAGACAAGAGCTTTGGTGGGGAAGCACACAGAGGCAGAGGAACAGCAGTTATTTGCTTTTACAATTTGAAGCTGAACTTAACAGTTAATTAACTCCGTGGACATTGTCTTTGCCATAGTGAATGCTGTTCCCGGGAATCCCTGTATTGGTTGTATGAGCACATACATGTGAAGGCATGGTCTTCTTATAAAGGAAAGTGTGAAGTGTGATAAGCACGAAGTCCACTGGGGATGAGATTTAGATTGGTTGTTGAGAGGACATTCGGCTCAGAGTTGAGTTGTGAGAGCAAGTTGAGTAATAAACAGGAGGGATAGAGCTGGCTTCTGAAAGGACATCTCTTGTGCTGAGCCTAGAAGGACATAAAGACTCAAAGGAGAGTGTGTGACAGTGCTCTGTCACTGACTGCAGTAACGGGCACAATGGAAGGAGGATTGGGGAGGGTCGTATCGTAAGGAGTTTGCTCAGCCACAGGAAATAGTTTTGACCTTATCTTGAGGAGGATGGGAGAGCTATGGAAAGAGTTTGGTCATGGAAGAAACATGATGAAATTTATTTAGATCCTTAGAACTTTATCATGGTTGAAATAATGGATTGACCTGCATGCATATGCAACATGAAAGCAGGATCAAAATGATCTAGGGAAGCCGAGGCGTTTTGTGAGTATAGGTGAGGCAAGAGGAGTGTGGGGGGAGAAAGATACTCAAAGTACATCCTCTGACATAGAACAACTCTGGGCCATCACTTTTCTTCTCTGCCCTTACATCTTGTTTCTCTAAACTGGGGGTGATAATAATGACCTCCCACAGGTTGCTATGGGCTAGTCACTGTGAAGTCCTTGGCAGTTGTACCATGAATATTTTCCATAGTCTGTTCTTCCCTCCAAAGACTTCTGGTTGGGGGTGGAGATAGGTCTGGTGTAGGTAGAAAACTGACCTCATTGAAAAGCCCTGGGCTTTGTAGTCAGTCCAGATGTCTTGAAAAAAGAGGTGCCTCTTGACTGCATTAACCTGAAAGTAGCATGAGCCTCTAGGGGGATACCCTTTAAACAATAGCCTTGCATGTTAAACATTCAGTAAGTATTATGCTATTAATTGCTATATGGATGAACAAATTTATGAACTTTTCTATGTCCCCTTTTCTAATCATGAAAGACAATAATGGTTCCTACATATTTAAGTTGGTGACTAGGTCTATATCTATTTATATGTACAACATATTAATTGGCTGGTACAAATTAGCTATGTTCTAGGCTCAGGGCTGAAATTTGGAAGAAAGATAGAGGAAGCTGAAGAGTTTATAGGTCTGATGAGATGGACTTGGGATAGTTAGGAGAAGGGGAGGTCTCAATTCCTAGCTACATCCTGAGAATGAGTCAGTAGTCCTAGTTGACTTTCTATATGGTGTCAGACATGCCCCGCAATAAGAAAATACACAGCAATATATCTAAGAATTGATTGGGTTCATTAAAAATGATGCATTTAGGAAAAAAAGATATTTAGTTTTCTTAAGGATAACTTGTGACTTACTGGATTTATTATGTGAATTTTTGAGGTAGCAAATGAAGTCTGCACCCCAGCTTATTAAAGGCATCCAAATATTGGATTTGGCTTATCATATTTAAAAAGCCTGGAAACGATGCCCTGATGCTCTGTGGAGAAGAGACAGCAGTGATCATACCCTCAAGGGTTTTTCTTGCTTCATCCTGTTTAATTCTGATTCTATTGTAAGGCAGCTAAGCTTCCCCTGTGGTTAAGGAAAGCATTGTCAAAAGTCAGAGACAGTGGAATACTCATCTGTGCTTACATTCCTTTAGGAAGACTCTAAGTCTTGATCCTTATTCAGAGCTTTTGCTGAGCTTTAAAGGACTCTAGGCATTTCTTTGATCTGCTTGTGAGCATCTCTACTCTTTTCCATCTTTATCCAAAGCCCAGAGGCACTAGAAACTGCAGAGAGCACCAATCCTATTTGCCCCCTTTTTCTTCCTGCCTTCTTCCTAATAATGCAAAGCATCAACACACATAGTAGAGTAGGTGCTGAACACTAAACGCAAAGGGATACAGGCACCCAGAAAAGAGACTTCTCTGCTGTTACCTCACTGCAGGATCTGGGTTGTTTGTGTTTGGGACTTTGATTTTGCTTTTGAACTGAAGGATGATGTTGAGCAGTGTTATCTAGATAATCATCAATCTGGGGTCTTTTAAAGCCTATGGTAGTCAGAATAGTGGCCCCCAAGGATACTTAATCCCTAGACCGGGTGTATATGTTACACTACCTGGTAAGCAGTAAGGAAGGTTGAAGATGGAATTAAGATTGATAATCAGCTGAGATATGGGAGATTATTCTGGATTATCAGCATGGGTTCAGCATCCTCATAAAGGACCTTCAAATGGGAAAAGGAGATGACTAAGTGTCAGCACACTGTCACATGGAACACTTCATCAGTATAGCTGAATTTTAAGTTGGAAATAGCTGGCTATGAACCAAGGACCCAAGCATACCTCTAAAGACGGGTGCAGGGACAAAGACAGACTTAGAATGCTCTTACCTAGAGCATTCAGAGAAGACTGTACCTTCAGATAAATTCACATCTAGTTTAAGCAGGTAAGATGTGGTTCTGATCTTCTGAATACACAGCCGCAGGATAAGTCTGTGAGTCTTCAAGTCCCTCCGTTTGTGGTCATTCCTTAAAGAGGCAATGGGAAACAAAGACCAGAGCTTTACAAAGAAGTAGATGATTATGAACTGTAAGTATCTACAGAACAATTGGTTTATATTTGTAATGGAAAAAATTGGAAGCTATTCTGTGAATCTTAGTATCAAAACAAACTGATCAAACTCTATGAAGGTCGTATCAATGAAGGACACTGGCCCAGTGGACAGGAACAGGGGCTGGAGGGGAGTAGGGACGATCAGGGGGATATAGTCATGGGGCAAATATAGAGGAGGGCAGTGTGGTAGATTGTGGTGATGTGGCCAGGCTGGGCAGGACAGTAGACTATAACAGACCAGAAGGGACACAGCCAGTGGAGATGGTGGCATTAAGCTCCAGGTGATTGGAGTAAAGATGAGTATGCTTGCTAGGTGTCCTCCCATTTTCAAACGAAGTCTGAGTTGTAGGATTTCAGGGAAACTTACCTTAATACTTAACTCTAGACCATTTAAATACTACTCAGCCAACAACCAATCAAACAAATCCTATGTCTAAACTCAAGTACAACGGGGGTGGATGTTCAGCCCATGAGCCCCTATTTTGAGATTGTTAATCCATCACTATAGTCAGCCAGAGAGATGTGGCATCCTTACATTTCTGAGTAACACCCCCAGATTCTTTTAGACAGCAAGGAACTGATTTAAGGATGTTCATCATTGAACTAGTCAATGGTAAAAATCAGGTTTTAAGTCATGGTGTGTCTGATTTCAAAAGCCAGGGATTTTGTTGTTGTTGTTGTTGTTGCTGTAATTTTTGCTCCTGTCTCACTGCCTCTAAGGAAATGATAAACAGCAGTGGGCCTGTAAATGGGAAAATCAAAGAAATATAATTAATATCTGCCAGGCACACATTAAATTCCAGGCATTGGGTTAAAGGTTTTCTATACTTAAATATCACATCAATGATATAAGATAAGAAACATTCTTATTTTCAGCCAAGAAATTGGACAAGAAGAGGCCAGATAAATCATACTTGATCACACAGGTGGGGCATATGCAGGAAGCACCACTACAGATTTTTTTCCTGGTTGAGTGTATTAGCAGAAGTAAAGTAGCAGTGCTTCCTCTGAAGCAAAAGAAAAGAATGAAATATTTAGGACTACTAGGTTATGCAGGGGCTTACACTGTAGGGGTGTCTCAGTGTTTCCTTTGCTGTGCCAAAACACCATGACCAAACACAACCCGAAGAGGAGACGATTTATTCATCTTACGCTTCCAGAACAGTCTGTCACTGAGGGAAGTCACAGAAGGATCTCAAGCAGGGCAGGAAACTCAAGGCAAGGTTGAAACAGAAATTGTAGAAGAATATTATTTATTGGCTTGCACAGCTGGCTTTTTTAATACAGCCCAGAAGCACCTGCACAGAAGTGCCACTACCCACAGGGAGCTGGGTCCTCCTACATCAATTATTAATCTAGAAAATTCCCCACAAGCTTGCCAGCAGGCCAGTCTTATGGATACATTTTATTAAAGACTCCCTCATCTCAGATATGTTTAGTTTTATGTAAAATTGACAGAAACCAAGCAGCATAGGAGGCTTAGCTAGCAGGGCTGTCTAGTGTATCCAAAAGCACATTTATAAGGAGGAAGTGGGTCAAACTAACTACTGCAGGAAAGAAGGCAGTCATGTAGCAACCTGTATAAAAGACCCTGGGTGAGGGGGGGGGAATGGGGAAAGGGGATCACATATGAAATGTAAATAAAATATCCAATAAAAAATAAATAAAAGATTAAGATATAATATGCAAATTGTCTGTGAACAACGATAAAGACTGCCAGATTATAAGTCTTGCTTTGAGTTGAATAAGTGTACAAGCCCTTGGCTCTTACACTTGACTCTCAATGCCAGTTTCCAGAGAGGAGTTTAGTAGCCAAGGACTGGTGTCAGTTGAAAGTCTAAGAAATCTGGTAATTCAACCTCATTAGTCACCAGAAATGCACAGAGAAATTCCAATCTTACATAGATACCTCTCCACTTTTACCAGAATAGCTAAAAAAAAAAAAATAGGTGGACAATACCACATGTTGTTCAGAATGTGTAGTAGTCTGAACATCTGTCGGCTGTTGGCATGGATGTTAGCTGGTAGATTAACAATGGAAAACTCTTCTTAGTGTCTATGAAAATTAAACACATGGAAGAACTTAGAACTTAGCAATTCTGTTTCTAGGGAGAAATGTGAATATCTGTATATCAGAAGATCTGCAAAAGTGTTCATCTTTGAGCATCATACAAATATGGCAATATTTGTAACAGAAAAGGGAAAACACAGCACGACTTAATGATGCAGTTGTAACAGTTAGACACAAAATTAAGAGGAGTGACCGGTCAAGCACTATATGGATGAATCTTGTGAGTAAGGTTGGCAGAGAAACTGCAAGCAAAGGTGACAATGAGTATGATTTTATTCATAGAAAAGTGTAGTTTCAAACTTTTGGTGTTCCAGGTCAGGAAGGTGGTTGCCTTCCAGGATGGCAGATGAATAGACAGAACATGTTCTCATTCTCAATATTTTGTGATATATGTGTGGTAACTTTTTGGAAATATACCAATATATGCATATGTCTGTATATGGTTGAATAGAGAAGTATGAGAAGAAAAGAATAAGGCCTGAGTGTGAACATAGGATCGTGACAGGACATTGGGGAAATCGTTGGTGAGTATAGCTGGGAAAGTTGGACATAATCCTGATTATATGGATAAAGAAGGACTGAGGGAAGTTAGTGACACCAAGGTTGCAAAAACTGAGAGTGAATATCAGGGAATTAAACATACAGTAGCTTCTTGTTATAGCTAGTAAAGGCTCTAATAGTTCTTTCTGTGTTTGTCTCTCTGGAACTCAAACAACTCCATTTGGGATCCTTGTCTTTGGAAGGATTTTTTTTTTTCTCTTACAAATCAAACAGTAAAGACTGTTCTTAAAGGATTAAAGATGGCTTTCCAAATGTCATTGTTGATCAAGTCTCACAACTATGGTTCATGAGGAGAATGGAAATTAAGTTCAAGCTTGAGTATTCTTTCATTTTACTGCTTCTTTGTCGCCAGTATTCTTTCATTTTACTGCTTCTTTGTCGCCAGTGTTGATTTGTATTCTTGCCTTTCCTTATATATTGCTTATCTGTCTCAGATTTTATGAAGATAGTTTCTAAGTAATTTCACTTATGACCTTCCCTCAGTTCTAAATGTTGCATTGAATGCAGCCGATGACATGTTTTTAAGTCACCCATAGTGAATTACAATTAAAATTTGCTATGTGCTATTACAGTGCACATAGCAAAGAGCCTGTATAATTCAACATGCAAATCAAGACCTTTTGCAAATAACAAAGGGTGTTGTTAATAATTACTCTAGGGCACTCACTGTCTTGGGAAGACTGGAATGTATGGCAACCCTACCTAGAACTTCCTAGGTGGGAACTGGTCTTAGGAAAGCTCTGTTCTGGATGTCGCTTTCCCACTCTGCCAACTAGGCACTAATACATCCTTACTAGATGGACCCCGCAGGAGACTGTTAACTTGAGACTTTGTAGGGACAAATGTACCTAACACTAGGAATGAGAGTGTTAAAAATCATCCAAGGATACAGAAGGTCAGATTCTAGGTACCACTTTCTGATTCTTCTCTAGTAAAAGCCTGTGAGAGGTTGACAAGATAACTCAGTGGGTAAAGAATCTTTCTGTGTAAGCCTGGTGCCCTGTCTTTGATTTCTGCAACCTACTTAAATTTAGGTGAAAGTAGAGGTCACCATGGCATTGTCCTTTGACATCCACAAGAATGTTATGGTACATTATACACTCAAATACACAATGATAAGTAAAATAATAATAATAATAGTTTAAAGAAAAGCCTGGTAAAAAGCCGTAAACCGTTTCTAACACAGAGATTCTGCTTGTGTCTGGTCTGATTTTTCTTCTCTCCCCTGTTGGCTTTTCATATTCACTTTCTTTACTCCTAGTCTTACATGATCTTTGTCCTATCCTGGTCTGTTCTGGAGTAGGACTTTATTTTCCGAGGTCTCGTGGCTGAACAGGTAAATCTCAGTCTCACTGAGCCTAGGGCATTTGTTTGTTTTTCTAGCAGCAAAGGTAAGCAGTAGCTTCATCTAGGTTACAGTGGGATTTGTACTTCTCGCTTCAGGCTAGACTTTGCTCTAGGCTTCGCTCTGCAGCTCTCTGTTTGGTCTTGCCCATCTGTGTCCTGCTCGCTTCCCCGCTGGGCACTCTGGTCAGCTGACCCTTTCTTCTGTCTATGTACTCTGTTCTCAGATTTACAAGCTGGTGGGAATCCTAGGAGTTTAATCACCATCACCGGTCTCATTTTCCTGTGGGTTCTGAACTGACAGGGAAGTCAAAAGAGGATCGTGGGCTGCCTTGGAGTACAGTGCCCACTGCGCCCTCTCCGTTTTCTCTCCTCCCTCTATTCCAGCAGAAACTAAAAGCAGCAGGGCCACCCCAGGAGCTTTACAAGAAGGGAGTGGACCAAAGAGCCCTTGCACTCTCAGACTGGTGGTCAGAGTGGAAGGAAGGGTGAGACGAAGGGAGCAGCATGAATACTTAGAAGGAAAAAGGGAAAAGGGCATAGAAAAAAGAGGAGTGCGGGGCAGCATAGAAAGAAAAGGAGAGATGGAGAAAGAGAAGACAGAAAGCAATGGAGACTTGCTGCCTGCTGAGAAATGATAAATTTTCCTTGTTTCTTTTCCAAAAAGCAGAGATTTCCCTTCCATTCCGATGGCAGGAAGTAAGTGGTCTCTAGACTCAGAGAGAGCAGCTCCTCATCAGTGCCAGTAGGTGCTGCCGATGATCCCGCTTGAAGGTCTTCCCACCATTTTCTCTTTCTCTCCCCTGACATAGGACCTGATATTACTCATAAAACACTGCCGTGTCACCCGGAGCCTGCACTTGCCAGAATGGTCCTAGTCAGTCTTTCACGCAGTGTACTCCAGACCACTGTGACAATCCTGTCTAACAGCAGTGGCTTTCTGAGAAAGGTGAAGCCACACCCCTGTTACATGTCACGTGCAGAGTGTGAGCCCTTGGTACTTATATAAGGAAAACTTGATTACCCGTGTGCTCACTCTGAGAAGAGAGCATTTCACGTGCATGCTGCCTCTACCATTTTTGAAGTATTTGCAGCTTGGGAAAAAAATAATCAGTAAATGACTTAAGATTAAAAAATACTTCAAGTGTACAAAATGAATCTCCTTCTCCATCATACTTCCTTCATATTCATCATCCATATGCCCCTCCCCCCAAATCTTCCAGCAAGAACATACGTAATTTAAAAGTACCTTCTCTAGAGAGCACGAGGATAGTTCTTTCTCATTATAGGGCAGGGCAGGTCTACTAATTTTCCTAAGTGGAAGCACAGGATCATGTCAGGGGCTGGAGGCTTGTCTCTATTCATCTCTCTTACAGAGTCGAAGGGCACTTGACATATGTATTTCCAATAGGCCAGGAGAAAACCAATTTGGTGTTAAGTGTTTAGCCTTCAGATTTAAATAGCATGGAAGACTGTAAGGACGAACACACTGAGCCAGGGCATCAGGCCTCCCACTGAACAGACAGGTCATCTAGGTCCTGAGAAGGAGAGGGAGCAAGACATTTAACCCGAGACAGAACTGAAGAAATGACAGGTCAGAAAGACTGGGACAGCATGTTGAAACTAACATTATGTTAAGAGAATGGAAGGGATGGTCTGGGGTACGTTACTTAGCCTGTGACGGAGAGAAAGATAATATATATTTAAACTTTTTTTTTTGGTATAAGTATATGTCAACACAGAAATTTTTATCAATTATTTTTATCAGCCAGCAAACAAGGAATTGATTTTCTACAAGTTTTGTATATCTACTGATCTAGCAGGCATGTGCTACAGGACAGAATGATCTTAGACATTACAGTGAGTGTTTGAAGCTAAGATTTCCTTTTCACCTCTCTTGGTTTCTTATAGTTTCCCTTTTTCAAGAGATTAAAAAACTCAATCATCAATTAAAAAACCCCACAAAAACAAGCTTTCATGTTTTTTAAATTTCTTATCTTGTCAGGGACATCCCCTTGGTTGAATTTAATAGGACTCTTTATTTCATTTGCATTGGGTTTAAAGTCTGCTTCCTGGGCTCTGTGCTTGAGTGTATTCAAGCAGATCATTCACTGAACAAGTAGATTAGGCTTCAGGGGTGAATAGAGGTTGAAAGGCAGACATATTCAACTAGCTGAACTGCTTACTGTTTTGGGAGCCTGTGTTAACCCTGAGGAACTGGCACCTTTTCCTCTTTTACACAAAGATGCTCAAAGAGCCAGCAAGTACCCAGTTGCTCCTAAGACCTTTGGTAGTGTGATCAGCTTGAGATGAGTCTGGTACACTGCTTCATGTACTTACCTAGTTTATAAATGCTTTTGATGGCAGTCTGGGGATTTTCCAAATTAGGAGGAACACTCTATACTTTATCCAAGTAACTCATGAATGACGGGACAACAATGGTCATCACTAGAAGATACTTTGTATATGCCCTGCTCTTTTATCCTTTTGCATTTTTAAAGTTATACTTTAAGGGAAATGTATACCACATTGTTTGGCATCTCACAAATAAATGTAAAGAGCTAAGATCTGTAAGCTTGAAAATGGCCCGTTAGGTCTAAGCAAGGTGAAAGGCATTTGTGGGGTGGGAATTTTGTGTCTCCATGGCTTTGGGACTCCTTGACCACTTAGGTCCTTAAGTTTTTGGTGGTGTTTTGGTGCAGAGCAGGAGGAAATGATGATAAGATCCAGAGTTGTAGAAGTGGACATATTCTTTGATAGCTTGAGCTACTTAAGGCTGTGCTTGATTCCACTAATCTGAAGAATGGAAAGTTATTAGAAGTTCTGGAATCTAAGCACACCTACTATACAACTTTATCATTTGGGAAAACTTGATCCTTTAGCATCAAAGAAATCCTGGGTGCATTGGGAAGGTCATTATTGTCTACTAATAAAGCAGAGGGGGATCAATCACATACAGGGAAGGGCTACTGCTCAGCCTGAGGACATATTATTTTCCAGAAAAGCAAATATGAACCTGGTAGTAGTGGCACAAGCCTTTAATTCCAGCACTTGGGAGGCAGAGCAAGGTGGATCTTCATGAGTTTGAGACAAGCCTGGTCTATAGAGTTAGCTCCAGGACAGCTAGGACTGTTACACAGAGAAGCCCTGTCTCAAAAAAATAGTGTGAAGCTCAGGGTCCTTTGGATTTTTAAAAATGAAGCTGAAAATATCATAATTAATAAATATTAGGATACAAGTCAAATGCTTAAAAATGGCTACAGCAATAACACTACAAAACACCTTGTTACATTCCAAAGTGAGGAAATGATCTTGCCATGTTAGTGGTTTAGTGTCAGTTAATAACCTCTTTTCTAGCATTTGTACCTATCTGTATGTGTGTACATGTGCGTGCATATGTGTGTATTCTTAGATATGTATTCCTACATCATATCCGTTGAGGTTCGCTTCTCTAATTGTGATCTCTTCACCCTTCTGCCATTGGAGCATAGACTAGCTGTATATCACTTGGACAGTGCACAATAGCCACTGTTTTGGGTTAATTCAAAATCTTCTGAAGCAAGCCTACAAGTCTCTCAAGGCTTCATAGTGTGGCTCTTGGTGGGTTGGCTAAAGGGTTTGGGATTGGCATTGAAGAGCAGAGAGAGAAGGGATTTCACGTTTCTGCTTTTGGGGGTGGGGAAAGGCACTCTTCTATGAATGCTAAGTTTAAATATTGGGTTGTGTGAAATAGGGTGCTTTAATCTGAAGACATGAGAATCTTCTTCACAGAAGAGCCACTTATTTCAGCAACTGAGCGCTAATGGTCTCTGTCCTGTTGAGAGAATGTTTAGGCAAGTTTTAATCAAACTGGCATCTCATAGAAATGGCAAATGTATGGTTCATAAAGGTTTTTCTTAAGAAGAAAATGACATTTTACTGATTCTATACAAGAAAATCTTTTAAAGTTTTACAAACTTCTATTAGTGTCAGAATGAAGTATGTCACAAGGTTTTACACTAGTGTGCGGGGCGCGCGCATGTAGTCTCGCCGGCGAAACCATACACACACACGAACACACACACACACTAGAATCCTTCCGTAGAAACACTTTTATTTCCCTAAACCAAAATGGTGGTAGAAGAAAACCAAGAAGACCAAGAAGGCGTGGGAAAGCACTGCTTATATACCCCAGAGCGGGGTATTCACCCCCTGATTGGCTGCTTACTCGTAGCGCGCCAAACGCCGTGGGATGGGCTTAGCTTTGGCGGGTTTACCATGGCACATGCGCAGTTTACTTGGTACTAGGAAGAATTACGGGCGACAGCGCCACCTAGCGATGGCGGACTTTGTCAGCTCTCGTGGCGGCTCCCAACACACTAGTTTAAAACAGCATTTAATGTTTTATATTTTACATTGTATTTTGATACAAATAATATAATAGTTTACAATAGAGCTGGTACTTTTCCCCGTGCCTTGCTGAAGAAGTTATGTAAGAACCCATGGAGTTGCAAGACCATTGGTGATGAAGTTCTCAGTTTCTCCTCATCAGATTTCCCTTCCTTTTCCATAGAGGAATTGACAGTTGTTTTCTGGTAGATCCTGGCTTGGCTAACACTTGTCTCTGACAAAGTGAGTCTTCAGGAACTAGTAGCTCAATGGGGCAGCAGTGTGGTTCCCCTTCCTAACTTGTAACTGCTTATAGTAGGAGTCTTTTAGGTGGCAGCAAATCTGAGCACTGGCACCCGAGGAGAGCCTGAGATTCTGGGGTTTCCTGCTCAAAACTCAGAAGTTCTCCCTATGTTTTCCTGATGGAATGACAAAGTAGAGGTCCGGGCAGTAATGCCTCATGATTGGAGCAATCCTTCCCAGCTCTAAGTTAATGCTATTTTCCTATGTAATGCTAATCAGTGGCTTCTTACTGGATTGGAAGCAAGTCTTAACTTTGAAGCACGTGGGTCACCTTGAGCTGCCTCTGTCTTCCTTCTCCTTTTCTCTGGCCCTTTCTTTCCCTTACCTGGGCTAAGCTCTTTGTCACTTCACCTTCCCTGTTGGCTTTCTCTGAGGTCTCTTAAGAGAGGTCTCTTTTGGTGTCCTTGGTCTCAGTGGATCCTAACACTTCCTTTTGTCTTCCTAGAAGCCCTGATATGATCTAATCTTGTATCTGTTCTCACATTTTGGCTACTTTATTACTTCTCCCCCCCCCCCCCCCCTCCCTTCCACTCCCCCCCCAACATGAGGTAGATGAGCAAGAAGGTTGGAGGGAAAAGGGGGCGTAAATCTCTTTAGACTACTTCAGGCTGATTAGGGATGTTGAGTTTCTAGTGGCAAGTTTGATCTTTGTTGTCAGGATATCTCCAATCAGCAATCCAGAAAAGAGCAAAAGCAGCAAAATAGCAAATGTAGCAGCAGAAACCAGCAGCAGCTGGGACGAGAAGTAACAGGGACCAGCAGCTGATAAGGCAGCAGTGGGGACAGCAGCAGGGAGAGCAGCAACCTCTGCACCCTCTCCCAGTTCTGGCATTTATATATTCTCTCAAGAATACCCTAGAATTTCAAACATAAACTATCTTCAGCTGGCAGAGTCATGCCCCTGCCAGAGCACAAGACAAATCATAGTCAGCTGCGGTAGACAGTCTGAAGCAGCCCCTCATCTCACACCTAGGATTAAAACAAAAACGTATTTATATAACATAACTGGGTTTTTAAAGAAACCAGAATTCTCAGTACACGTTTCTCTGTTTTCTGGGGCCGAGGATCTGGCCCAGATTGTAAACTCAACACATGCGCTTGAGGGCCTGAGTTTGACCCCCAGCACCCACATTAGAAAGGCAGACGGGACAGCATGGAGCCTGCCTGTTATCAGAGCACTGGGGAGGTAGAATCAGGAAGGTATCTGCAACTTCCCAGATGTCTAGGGTAACTGAATCATCAGAGAGTTGCAGACTGTGCATGTGCACACACATGCATATACATACCCACCACATAGACACATACATACACTTACACATATGTGTACATGAGAACACACACCTCCCTTTCTTATACTTTATTATTATTTTAACAATCATCAGCAGCAGCACATGACATGAAGTTGATGTTTAGAAATGTATTTTTGAAGCCTAGGGATGTAGGGCAGTGGTGAAGCACTTGACTAGCACGGGTGGAACACTGGGTTGAGAAAAATAGAGAAACATTTTGTTGAATTGGCTACATTATGTCTTCCTTGCACTCTGCTTTTCTCTTGGTTAGAAGGTGGTTTGTTATTTGTCAGGAATGATGGGACCAGAGTTATAAGGCAGTAAGAACCTAAAGAAAGATAAGGATGTTGGGATAAGTCACATGATCTGAGAAGTAAACTACAAGAGTGGCCTTAAAAAGACTTAAATGCAGACAATTGAAAGTCAGGCTCTTGTCACTATGCAGTGGCATGCTCTCCTGTAAATCATACACACCTAAATATTGTAATCCTAACAAGAACAAAAAGACTGGTGACACTGTTTCACAGAATACTGCCTGTGGTAGACTTCAAGTTTGCTTTGGACTATCTGCATGACTGGTAATGCTTTTCTAATAGAAAAGTGGGAGCTTTCATTTATGATAGGAACCAACCAATTGCAGCTTGCCAGCTGGCCAGTCTAGCTAAATCCTCAGAGTTGCAGATTCTGTGTGTTCACACACATGCATGCACAATGAGAGAGCCTTCACATCAGTTCTTTTTTTTTTATTTCCCTCAGAAAAAAATTTCATATATTTTGATCATGTTTCCCCCTTCTTCAATCCTTCCCAGATAGTCCCTACCTCTCTACCCACCTATCTTTATGTTATTTTCTCTCTAAAAATAGCAAGTGAGCTAACAAAGAACAAAAACAGAAAAAATATATCCATTAACAAAAATCCAAAATATAAAACCAAAAGCCCAATAAGACAAAACAAACAAACAAACAAACAAATAAACATGTAAATCGAAAACAAAGCAAACTGACACAAAATGTCTATAAAAATAATATTGAATTCTTTTTGTGCTGGCCAGCTACTCCTGGGCATGAGGCCTAACTTGAAGTTAATATGTACAGGGAGACTCCATCCTTTGCCAGTATGTACCACTGCAGATAGCTTCTTGGTTAGGAATGGAAGCTTATGTCGATTTTTCCCTTCTCAGTGCTGGGATCTCACATGGCTTGAACCTGTGCAAGCCCTGTGCATGTTCTCACAGTCTCTGTGAGGTCCATCAGTCTTTAAAAGGGAAACTTCTCAGGTTAGAGAATTGTCCCACTGGATAAGAGCACTTGCTACTCCACTTGCAGAAGACTGGAGTTTGGTTCCCAGTATCCATACTGGGAAGCCTGCAACTGCATACAGCTCCAACCTCAGATATCATGACTTCTGTGGACTCCAGAGGTTCCAGTACACACCAATGTATATACCCTCCCAAAACACATAATTACAAGCAAAATAAATCTTAAAGAAGGGTAACCTTCCCCTTATACCAAGATATAGTATAATGGTTTGTATATTTATTTATGGATGACTCATCAGATATGAGGCCAACAGAATTAATCTTTAAACACAAAGCAAGAAACAAGAAGAAAAGAACTATTTCTATGTATCCTAAGCCATGCTGGACAGGAGATGCTCCACAGAGTTGATGAGATTTGAATTAATGCAATAAATGATCTATTAAGAAATAAGCCATCATTTTTATTTTTACAATATGGAAACAGCAATATAGCATGTATAAAATGCAACCTACTGAGAAAAATAAAATAGCTTTAATAAGGTGTATGTTGCATGCTTATGAGGTATAGTTTCCTTTTTTCCTCTCTATTACAAGCATGACTGAAACCATCAACAGGGGCAGGATTTTATGTTTGTAAATTATTAAGCATGTCAGAGAAGAGTGTTGACGGCGGGTGGGGGGGACAGACAGACAGATGAAAATGAAGGTGATTACAGATAAGAACACAGCACTGTGATTAGGAGAGGGTAAAAGCAGTAACTACCGGTCTATGCTGGGGTACCATCCTAGTTCAATCCATTTGGAAGAAGTTTCAGAACCTTGGAGTTTTGTTCACTCCATTAGGTCGTATGGTCTAAGACATGCTCCTGCCGTAGTCAATTAAACTATATAACTCATGCTATATTTCCGTTGTAGCTCTGTAGTTGAGTGTCATGCATGATGTCATCACTCAATGATATTGATAGGGTATCCACCCTCTTAAATTCTGATGACTGCCATCTTGAGGGGAACATAAACTTCAAGGTCTCATCTTAGGCAGTTAAAAGAGTGTAAACAGCACGTAGAGTTTGAACCCAAACCTTCTTGGTCATGGCCTACATGACTAATGGCAGGTCAGGTCTCAAAGTGCAACTGTGAACAGAATTAATGACATCTACTCAGTGCTTACCTGCTTGTTTGGTGCACTGACTGATTTATCAGAGTATAGAGGATGTGTTGGTTCATTTGAATTATAAATATGATGCAATCGAAAATCACCTGGGAAGAGAGTCATAATATGGAATTGTCTAGATCAGGTTGGCTTGTGAGCATGTCTGTGGGGGCTTTTCTTGTCGTTACTGAACTGACTGTGGGATGTACCATACCATAGGCTGGCCCTGGGCTGCATAATAATAGAGGAAATGAGTCTAGTGCTGGGCAAGCCATCAAGCAAGGGAGAAAGCATCCACAGATTTATTCTCTTTCTGGTTTTGAGCATGGTTATGATGCTTTAAGTTGTTGCTTTGTCTTCCAGGCAATCACGGACTATAGACTGGAGTCATAAACCAAACAAACCCTTTCCTCCTTAACGTTGTCTTTGCTCAGGGTATTTTATCACAGCAACAAAAATAAATCTAGACCATGAGGATAAGTTGATTATAGAAGATACCTTATCTCTCTTATTTAGAATTATCATAGATTTATTTAGTTATGATTTTATTCTTTTTTAATTTTTGCATTGAAGATTTTATATATAAATACTGTATTTATATTACATTCCTCCCTCCTCTCTCCAATATCTCCCATGCTTTCTCAAATTCATGGTCTATTATTCTTTAATAATAAGTAACACACGCACTTGTGTGTGCACATATATGTGCATGTGTGCATGTTTTGTGTGCATCAAATTATAAATACAACCTACTAAGATCATTTAATGTTGCTTATGAGTTTAGTACTGGCCTATTGGGATTGGTACCCTATCAGGAGGATCATCCCTGGGCTAGAGTAATTCTTTAATCTCTGCAACCATTAATTGTCTGTAGCTCTTCTGAGTGCTAAGCCTTGTGAACATTCCTCCACCTACATTGGTATACCCATTGGCTTTATCATCTTTATGTCTTGTTTAGATAATCATATTGTTGAGGTTTCCTGGACAAGGCTTCCTGTCATATATAGAAGACACTATCTTGCAATAGATATCATTTCCTGGGTTTGCTTCCTGGCTCTTATGATCATTCTGCTTCCTCTTCCACGACTGTTCCTAGAACCTTATGTATAAGGGTTGTGTTGTAGATGTGGCATATAGGACTTGGTACCCTCTAGGTAGTTATTCTCTGCATTTTGAAGAAGTGGGGTTTTCTGTAATGGCCTCTGCTCTTAAACTCTTAAAACAAGCTTCTTCAATAAGGAGCAAGAGGTATACTTACTTTGGGGTATAAGGATAAGTATGTAGAATGCAGTTAGAAATTATACTAGTTTAGGGAAGTGGCAGTATGGACTCTTCTACCAAGGTCCATGGCCTCACCAGTCACTGGTAATTTTAAAGTTGTTTACTTGTTTTACAGTACCAAGAATGAATTTCTTAAGTCTAATTAAATGGCTGTTGAATACCCGATGCTATAAGCACCACTATTGCACCTTTAGGGATATTACGCTGAGCTGGTTATTGTCATTAGCACACATTACAGCTGCATAGGACTGTTGATTGTTTTTCTCCCTTGGCAGTATGCATAGTTTCTCCTATACTAGATCTCAGGGGAGAGGCTTCCGTGTCAGTTCCAGCTCAATTCCCTCAAGTCCTCTGTCTCAGATACTTGGTGTCTTCAGAAAAAGAGTCTTACCTTTAGCTTCTGAGAGGAAACCAGAGGCAATGGGAGTAGTCTATATATGTTGTATGTTAGCACTTATTTCTGGATCCTAGCTCTAGATCTTTACATGGGAGTCTATCACCTAGAGTAACAAGTGATACCAGAAAAGTAAAATGTAGCCATGGGTCAGGAAGAAGAGGGGCTCTAGGGGAGAGAACTAGTAGGATACAGTTGCTATGAAGGGGAAAATAAGAAAGGGGGATGGAAGGTTTACCTGGGGGAAGGAAGGAAATGCAGAAGGACAGAAGGACAAGGAAGGATGTAGAAAAATGACACTAAGCATGTTTGAAAATTCCATGGGAACCATATTATTTTATGTATATCTAAAATTACACACATATACCTATATGTATGTATGTATGTATATGTATATTTACACTTATGTCTACATACAATGTGCATGTATATATGTGTTCATTAAATGAAGTTATGCCACTTGGGGTGACATTGTTCTCTCTAAATCCATAGACTGTCAAATAAAGCTCCAGTGCCAGGCATGGAAAACCTCTTTCCAAGTTATTGGTCAGAGTAGTCCAAGAGACTTCCTCTAACTATGATTTTGTTCTTAATCTATTTTGCATCATTGTTTAACTTGTTTGGATATCAATGTCTATATCTATCTTATTGATTTAATGACAAGTGCATCAATTCCTTAGTCTACTGAATGTTTATTGAGAATGTACTATGTACTTAATTCATACGCTAACTACTATGTGGCATGAATTTGCAGGACTACTGTCATCACTTCCTTACCTGATCTTAGAAATGTGTACATTCCTGTGCGTTCAAGTGCTTTTGAGGCTCACCCACCTTGTACGTTCTTGGAGAGCCTTAGAGATCATGTTTTGAAAATGTCTAGTACTAGGAATAGTGATGTTGACCATGGCATTATAAGTCAATTAGGACTTTATAGTCTGTTTCCTAAAATGTTTCACTTTACAGTAATGGAGTCATGAACATCTCCCTAAAAAGCTTTTCATTTATTTTTTGGCCATGGCTCTGATTTGGAAGACTTATAGTAACAGCAGCACTGATGCTAAGCACATCTCCTCTGGCTTCTGGGAGAAGCATTGGGATTCATCACGGTCCCCGTGAAATGGCTAAAGGAGACCCAGTGTAATGTGACATATGCATAGAAATCCTTAAATACAGGCTTAGGTGGATGAGACTCTATCTTCTACTCCTGGCCCTGAGGTTTGCTTTTTAGCATTTCCCTGACTACAAGGATTCCCTTCCACTGCCACACTTTCTCTGTGGGTGGTGGATTTTCTTTCCCGCCCTATTATATCATCAATGGCACATCTTCTAAATGAAGATTGGGAATTACTTCTTTTTTTTTTCTTTTTAATCTCTATTTTTTTTTTATTGGATGATTTATTTACATTTCCTATGTTGTCCCCCTTACCCCATCCCCCACCACCCCCTCGGAATCCCCAATCCCCTCGCCCCTCCTCCTTCTTCTCTGTGGGTGTAACCTCTATCTACCCCCCCCACTCCCACCTCCCCACCCTCAAAATTCCCACCCCCTGGGGCATCCAGCCTTCATGAGGTCAAGGTTCTCTTCTTCCACCTATGCCCAGCAGGGCCCTCCACTTTTACATATTCAGCTGAAGCCCTGGATCCCCCCCTAAGTGCTCTCAGGCTGGTGGTTTAGACCCTGGGAGCTGTGGTTGGTTGGTATTGTTGCTCTCCTCATGGTACCTTAAATCCTTTCAGCTCCTTCAGTCTTCACTCTAACTCCTCTATTGAGAACCCCATGATCAGTTCAATGGCTAGTTGTGAGCATCTGCCTCTGAATATGTCTGACTCTTGAAGGCCTCTGAGGAGATATCCATAGCAGGCTCTTATCAGCATGCACTTCCTGTCTTCCACATCAGCATCTACCTTTGGTGATTGCACATGGGATAGATACTCAGGTGGAGTGGTCTTGAGACGGCCCCTCCTTCAGTTTCTGTCCCTCACTTTGTCTCCATATTTGCTCCCTTGAGTATTTTGTTGCTCCTTCTAAGAAGGACCAAATCACCCTCACTTGGTCTTCCTTCTTTATGGGCTTCATGTGGCCTGTGAGTTGCATCTTGGGCATTTCAAGGTTCTAGGCTAATATCCAATAATCAGTGAGTGAATACCATGTGTCTTCTTTTGTGATTGGCTTACCTCACTCAGGATGATAATTTCTAGTTCCATCCATTTACCTAGGAACCTCTCGAATTCATTGTTTTTAATAGCTGAGTAATACTCCATTGTGTAAATATACCACATTTTTTGAATCCATTCCTCAGTTGAAGGACATCTGGGTTCTTTCCAACTCCTGGCTATTATAAATAAGGCTGCTATGAACATAGTGGAGCATATGTCCTTGTTATATGTTCGAGCATCTTCTGGGTATATGCCTAGGAGTTGTATAGCTGGATCCTCGGGTAACGCTATGTCCAATTTTCTGAGGAACCACCAGACTGATTTCCAAAGTGGTTGCACCATCTTGCAGTCCCACCAACAATGGAGGAGTGTTCCTCTTTCTCCACACCCTCGCCAGCATCTACTATCACCTGAGTTTTTAATCTTAGCCATTCTGACTGGTGTGAGATGGAATCTCAGGGTTGTTTTAATTTGCATTTCCCTGATGACTAAGGATACTGAACATTTCTTTAGGTGTTTCTCGGCCATTCGAGTTTCTTCCATTGAAAATTCTTTGTTAAGCTCTATACCCCATTTTTCAATAGGGTAATTTGGTTGTCTGGTGTCTACTTTCTTGAGTTCTTTGTATATATTGGATATTAGCCCTCTATCAGATGAAGGATTGGTAAAGATCTTTTCCCAATTTGTTGGTTGTCGTTTTGTCCTATTGACAGTGTCCTTTGCCTTACAGAAACTTTGCAATTTTATGAAGTCCCATTTGTCAATTCTCGATCTTAGAGCATATGCCATTGGAGTTCTGTTCAGGAACTTTTCCCCTGTGCCCAAGTATTTGAGGCTTTTCCCCACCTTCTCTTCTATTAGTTTCAGTATATCTGGTTTTATGTGGAGGTCCTTTATCCACTTAGACTTGAGCTTTGTACAAGGGGATAAGAATGGATCAATTTTCATTCTTCTACATGTTGTCTTCCAGTTGAACCAGCACCATTTGTTGAAAATGCTGTCCTTTTTCCACTGGACAGTTTTAGCTCCTTTGTCAAAGATCAAGTGACCATAGGAGTGTGGGTTCATTTCTGGGTCTTCAATTCTATTCCATTGATCTTCCTGCCTGTCTCTGTACCAATACCAGGTAGTTTTTATCACTATTGCTCTGTAGTACAGCTTGAGGTCAGGGATGGTGATTCCTCCAGAAGTTCTTTTATTGTTGAGAATAGTTTTCCCTATCCTGGGTTTTTTGTTAGGGAATTACTTCTTAAATAAAACTCTCTGTGTGCTTTCCCCAGAACTGACTAAATATTGGTTGAATGTAAAATTTCTCTATTTATAGGTTAGTTTTTCTCCAATTAGTGCTTTTAGCACAAAGCTTATTGAGGGTAGTTCCACCCTGCTCAAATCTGAATTTGGGACTTTTGGTTCTTCAGTGTTTCCATGGCTTTGTTGGAAGAAAAAGCAAGATGGGTATGTTTTTAGTACTTGGCTTCAAAGAAAGCCAACTCTTCTTCATTGGTTTTCATGTGAGCAAACTCGGCTGCTGCTTATGCTGTTTTCTTCTTGCTCTCAGGTCCCTGATAAAACCTCCAGCAAGAGGAGACCTGTCCCCTAGCAACAAATCACATACACATTTTGCCAGCAACAACAGTCCACTCACCACCTGCCCTTGAATGAACTAAAGGAATTTACCAAAGCCTGTGAGGGAGAGTGTGAAGAAAGCCTGTCTTGTAAGGTGAGGAGATATGTGACTAGAAACCTGAGAGATTGTGTGTATGTGTGTGTGTGTGTGTGTGTGTGTGTGTGTGTGTGTGTGTGTGTGAAAGAGAGAGAGAGAGAGAGAGAGAGAGAGAGAGAGAGAGAGAGAG
>NW_021604578.1:10371473-10383753 GCF_004785775.1 Grammomys surdaster | reverse complement strand
GAGGATCTGAGCAGGTGAGCAAGGAAGAGAGAGGGTGGGAAAGATGAGTGATTGCTTACTAAAGGTTCCACAGTGGTTGGCAATGTAAGTTGACTTGGAAGAAAGGCTATGGAATAATTTATTAGATTTATTTGACTCACAAGATTGTTCTTGAAAAAGGCTTGGAGAAGTGTTTGCAGAATAAACACTTTTCCTTTTGGTTGGTACTGTAAGAGGGGGCTGGGAATAGGATGTTCTGTGCTTTGGCCTTATTCTGATATTTTAGGGGAAGTCAGCTATGGGTTGCTTTTAAGACTTCTGACTTTTGAAATGTATTTCTAAGTTTTAATAGTAGTCTGCTTAGGCTGCATTGGCAATCAATTTGGAGTTCTGTCTTTCCTTGTGTGTCTGCTGTAACTCACTTCCCTCCTGGAAGAAAACATGTGCTCTGTGTCAGCACTGAAACCAGAAACAGAGGCAATGTTTCACTCTTGGATCCCCATGTGCCTAATTAAGGTCTTCTCTTAAAAATTCTATTATGTGTGTCAGGGAGGAAGACTGGGAATTGATGAGGGAATTGTATCTATACACACACAGAGATAAACACACACACACACACACACACACACACACACACACTTTGGCACACATCAGGTTTGGTCAGAGAGCAATGGGGGGAAGGGGTTGGTCATTACTTTCTACCTTGGTTGAGACAGGGTCTTTAATAAATGCTGCTAAATATGGCCCGCTAGCTGGCCTGAAAGCCTCCAGGGACTCTTATTCCCATCTCGACTTGAAGCAGGAGCATTGGTATTATAGATATACTACCAATCTCTTTGTGTGTTGTGGGGCTGTGAACTCCAGTCCTCACACTTGTGCCACAAGTGCTCCACAAGGGCTCCACGAACACTCCACTCACTAAGCCATCTCTCCAGACCTCAGCTGAAACTTTTTGGCTCATTGACTTTGACTCAGTGAGTCCTGATTCCAGACACCCACAAAAGGAGGATGCACACCTACTAATGTTCGTGGTTCCTATTACTATTTGTGGTTCTATAGTAATATGACTATTTTACCCAGTACCATCCTATATATCATCTTTGGTAGTGTTTCACCTCATTTATCTATCTACTTAAAGTAACTTTTTTGTTTTTAAAAATATTTTTATTGTACTTATTAGTGTGTGTCTGTGTGTGTCTATCCATCTCTCTCTCCTCTCTCTCTCTCTCTCTGTGTGTGTGTGTGTGTGTGTGTATGTGTGTGTGATGGCATCTGTGTAGAAGTCAGAGGACAAAGTGCTCCAATTATAGTTACTTCTTTTCCTTTAACTCTGTGGGTCCCAGAGATGGAATTGAGGTGGTCAGGTTTGGTGACAAGCACTTTAACTTGCTGCACTGTCTTCCTGGTCCAGACAATTTCTTTCTTACTGATTTAAATCAAGCACAAAATGTTCATATAGTTCACTATTTCATATCACATCTCAAAATTGAAATGGGATTAAACTTGATATTAAATAGAATATGAAATGAACTCCTAGGTTTTCTCACAGTGTGCTGGCATTTTACTTGAGTAAATTATGTGGCTGGTAGAAGATTCAGGCCATGATGTAGCAGGTCTGTGCTACCATGCTGATATAGGCTGGGAAAGGTGGAAAGCTTTTGTGTCCATTGCCCCTGAAGAAAAGTTTGCAAAGAGTAGCACTCAGTATTGCCACCCAGTGAATACTCTATTAGAATGAGATGGTTTCTTGGGTTATCATAACTCCATTATGTGTCTGATATAGGCAGCTAAGACAGAGTCATTTATCAATAACTTTGACATCTCTCCATGCTAATGAAAGGATTCCAAAGCCAAATGCATTCATCAGCAAGTGCTAGAAAAGTAGAAGCTATAGAACATTGGTTCTCAACCTGTGGGTCATGACCCTTCTGGGTGTCCTACAACTCTTTCACAGAGGTCACATATCAGATATACTATATATTTACAATTCATAACAGTAGCAAAATTACAATTAGGCAGTAGGAACAAAAATAATATGATTGAGGGTCATCACAGTGTGAGGAACTGCATTGAAGAGCTGCAGCATTAGGAGGGTTGAGAACCACTATTACAGAAGGATGAAGACAGAGGAATTGATGAGTTTTCGCAGTTTTCCACTGCATTGGCTGGGAATGAGCAGTGTGGCAACCTGCCCCACCTTAGTGAGTCATTAACTTTCTTTGAAGCTGGAAGGCCACATTTACTACTCTTTGACCCTTACTTCTACCCATGTATCCTGGAGTATCATTCCCATGTAGATGGGAAGTAGACAAAGCAGTGCCTTGGAGCAGCATGGGAGTCATATGTGTAGGCTCCATTGCCAGACTTGGCTTGGATCCCAACCTGAGCACATGGTCAGAAAACATGTTACTGCTGAACTCTCAATGGCCTAGGGTTTTGATTTCTAAAACAGAGATGGTAAAACATACTACCTCACAGAGCTATGAAGACTATTTGGAATTATACATACTTACTGCTCAGGATACTGCAACTATGAATAAGCATAAACAGTGTGGCCTGAAATACTACACATAAGTAATAAACAGGTGAGTGAAAATGTTTATGATTGGCCACTTGGGAAGGACTTGTCAGAAATGCCAGAAGAAGGAAAAAATATTGTTATTCCTTTTATTGCTACTGTTGCTATTGATGTTATCATGGAAAGGAGGGATGTATTTCTGTGTATGCTACAGATCCTTCTCCACATACGTAGTGACTAAACAATCCAAACCTCTCAGCTTCTGATGTTTGTGCTTACCAGATGTTTCTGTTCTCATCTCAGCAGCACTGAGAAGTTTAGAGTCAGGAATCTAACACAAATTCTAAGTTGAAAAGTACATCAGATTCTATGCTCTGAGACATAATTGGCTTGGCATTAAAATAATATAGGAGTCGACCATGAATCCCAGGGTGATATAATTTTTCATGAAATTGGACCTAAAGAAAAGGTAGATGTAAAGATTAGCGAATATGAAAGGGCACCATGAGAGAGATTATTCATAATAGATATTAAAGAGCAATAGTGAATTTTTAAAAACAAAGATGAACTCAGGAAATAAACCATGCCATTTAAAAATGAATTCACTACACAGCTTGATTCTACATTCATAAACATAATGAAGTTCAAACAAGCATTTTTGCAGTAGAAACATATGAGGGGAGCCTTCTAATACAAATTGTGATCCTTTGAGTCAGGAACATGAGGAAGTACTAGTTTTAAGGTACCATCTCCAATAGAGCATAGCTCCCCTACCTCTGATTCCAGTTCTTCTCCTGCTTGCCTCTTCTCTCATTACTATTGCTGAGACACATCTATCTTCCAGGACCCCTTTCTCACCCTGTCTGCCTGCATTCCAAGGGGACAAAGCCCTGTTCTGAGAAATCCTGTTCTTTCCTCTCACTCTCTGCGAGTGAGCACCTATTCTTTGTCAAGGTCATGCTTTCCAAACCTGTAAAAGCATCTCTGGTGAGTGTAGGGCACTGAAACTTTAGCTGTGTTGATGGATGTGGGCCATAGCTGTGTCCCAGCAGAATGATAGTGTGAGGGAACTCAGGAGATACTGACAGCCTGGAAAACACCACATCCTAACAGGCTAATTTCTTGACTCTTTGTCTTTCTCAGCCACAGAGCCCTGAGTATTGTAAATTTTAGTCACATGAGTCCATAATGTCACACAAAGTGAAGCAAATGCAATGTGAGTTATTAATACCAACATACTTCACTCACCTCTATTTCATTCCTTCATTTATTTCTTATTATTTTTTATCAGTAAGTAAGCCATATATATTTATCAATGGCTTTGACGTATATCTTTCTTTTTCAGAAAATCTTACTACATACTCAAGGCTAGCCTCAGATACCCTACGTAGATGTAGACTGGTTTACCTCAAACTCTTTCTCCCCTAGCCTCCCATGTGTTGGAATTAAAACTGCTTGTCCACCATGCCTGCCAAGAAAAATGATTTTTTTTTAAGGTAGAGAAAAAAATGAAAGAACGTTAGAAATTTCCCAAAGGGAAAGCAGTAGTTAGAAGCCATGCAGATGGCATAAGAAAAAGAATTTTTACTTTTGATAGACATTAGACTACCAGTATTCATAAAAACACTATTTTGGCATCTCTCAAAATTTATAAAATTATTTAAAAATGGGCAATGCACCCAAAATAGTGTGTGTTTTTAGGATAATACAAGTTAGGAAAATGGTAATTAAAGATAAGCATGGGCAATCTTAATTAGGTAAAATGTTATGCTTTCATCTTGATAACAAAACGCTCCCAGTTATTTTGAGCGTACTTCATCAGCATGCCAGTGGAGATGTAACTGCCTTGTATGTATTGGTGAGAACACTGTTTAATATTAACAGGAGCCTAGTGCTCAAGATTTTTGACTGATAAGAAGGTAGCTAGCAACTGTGAGAAGTTGTTCTGAGGACTCCTGATCTGCTATTTACAGGTCTGTGTGAAGTCTCTCCTCACTCTTAGCCCTTCTCCTGAGAATTTTCTTCATTCATGAGTTATGGGAAGGTGGGATGGTAGAACAAACATTTTTCAATTTCTGGGAAGTTAGAACCAGACTGGAATTCTTAATCAACGTAGGAGGAAGTAATAGATTAAAAGCAGTTCCTGCCCACTGTAGAACAGCCCTCTGCATCTGGCCATGTTCTGTAAACTCAGTGTTAGCTTAAATTCCAAGGAGTCAAGGCAATAGTGCTTTGACTGGGAGGTTTACATGGCTGTCAGCCAGGAGACTTCAGATAGAGTTGACTCTCATGATCCGGCTAGTCCAGTTGTGGAACACATAGCCTAGCTGGCAGTGCAAAGATTTCTCAGAATCAAGATGGCTGGATAGAGGTGGCCCGTCTTCCTCTCCTCACCAGAGAAGAACATTAATACCAAGTTTGTGTGTCCTTTTTAAGGTGAGTAACCATGGGAGGATGCTGGCAATGGGACCAGGGCAGGGTAATAGGAAGAGACTGGAGAGACTGACCATAACCTAGGAAGCTTGAGAGACCTGGAAAAAGAGCATAGTTAGAGAAACAAGATTACCTACCATCTGCCTTCCAGCTTGACAGCTGTGGAAGGAGAAATTCCCCATTGCATGGATAAGAGTCAGGGAGCATCTTAATACTCTATCAGTACAGATGCTGGTGATCCCAGCTGTTAGCAGTTTCACAATCTCCATGGACTTATAGCCCACTTAGATAAGCTCCCTGGTATCTGCACATTAGCTATGCTTTGGGATAGGATCTCATCTTATTATTTAGGAAATCCCCATGTGCTGTAGCCAGGAATCATCTGAGATCTGAGCTATTGTCATCATCTTTGGGATTCTACAAACATTTCACTACCCAGGTTTGAGGGGTTGGGGACCTGCTTTTCAGACTCAGCTTGGCTCAGCAGAATGCCCATGAGGCCACCGAGTGTTCTGCTCTGTATGGAAGAGAACTGTGGCATGGAAGAGAATGGAAGGCATCAACCTCAGGGTCCAAGGGAGTAGAACAGTTGCCCTCTGAGACTAGAAATGAGGACTTGTGCCTCTGCCAAGTCTGGAACTAGGTTCCATGCAGTTCCTGTCGCCTTTGAGCTACATAGGCATCTGTTACTGACATAGTGCAAAAAGAACATTGGTCCTTCTGCATGTTTACCCTAGGGGACATTATGAGGTAATCTTGAGTAACTCTGATGCTCTAACCATTACTCTTTCCTCAAGTTTGCATGACTTTGTTAGGAGTGGGGGTGACCTCTCCAGGAAAAAGACAACAGGACGGGTATGGCCCTCATGCCTCACTGGACAACGACAGGGGGACTGGAGCTATTACAAGGTCCCCTTCAAATACTGGAGGTCAGGCCTCTATCCCCGCCTTGGCAAGTTTAGAATTGCCACAGCCCTTCTATACTTAGAGAAGGGAGGAGATGTCAGGGGAAGCCCTGCTTACACACTGTAGGCCTAAAATAAGCCATAGGCCTAAAATCAGCAATAGGCCTGTCATACATGTATACTAACACCAAGTCTTGGGTCTCAGTGGAAAAACATCGAAATAGATGGCTATAAGCTAACGTCAACAGGCAGCTTTTGTGGAAATTTATAAGCCTGAGTAGTCATAGACCTTGTAAATAGGTAGCCTTGGCAGACAATACCAACTTAGATAAGGACAAGCGAGTCATAGGCAGAGTCATAGTGACTTGTCCCCTGAACCTTCACCCAGCCGATACCCGGTTCTGAAGATATCTGTATTCCCCCTGAACACCCACACTCCAGTGTCATTCCCTTTCCCACACCCTCCCTTTCTGTGTCTATACCCCTGTGTGAATTAATTATGATTTGAGAAAAAATTAAAAAAAAAGGAGTGGGGGTGAGGGGAGCATAATTTTCCTTGGCTATAGCCAAGGTTCTGCTCTTAGGAGATCAGTTCTGTGGAAACAGTACAGAAAGATGACAGATTCCTGATGCCACTTCACCTGTGTGGTTCTCACTGCCCCTTTTTCTTTGTGATGTCCACATGCCTTGAGTGATGGGTAACGGACATGATGTTCATATCATCTTGAATGTGACATAGACATCTGTCTACAGATGCATGGTAAGAAAACCTTGAGCAACTGTGGCTCTGGCTGCCATTCTACCACCAGAAATGTGCTGCAGCTGAAACAAGAGGGAATTCCAGCTAGAACTGTCATCCCTCCAGGGTGCTCATAACCAAAGTCCTGCTTCTGAGTGTGAACTGCTAGTGGGAGAGAGGAACATAGTGGTTCATGGTTCCTAGTTCCTAGTATCGTTCCACCTACTTGGATCAAGCTACTTCTTGTCCCCCTGCCTTGTCCGATAGGGCATTGATATCAGAACTTGAAATAAAGACTAGAATAAAGACTGTGGTTCCTACCACTACCTCTCCCCATTTGGCACTGACTGGAGCACTGATTTGTCACAAAGCAAGTATGCCAGGCCCCTCACCAATTCTTGATCGACCAGTGACAGAGTATCTTTTAAGTAACAAAGCTATTATGAAAATTCCCAAGAAACCCCTTGTCATCTGATGGGTGCTATCTGTCCTATTTTACAAGTTAACCTACATTTTGATCATCCCACACCTGCTGCTGCCTATACCACACAATTTGGAGCTATTAGACAGAAGATTTCCATGGTCCACGGTAGGAGCTGGTCTCTCTGACTTTGTTATGATGTACTCAAAGTCATCATTTAGCCAAGGAAACCACAGAATGACTACACTATGGTGCCTAGCTGTAAGTATAGTCAATATTGTCTATCAAACTTAGATGCCAAGATATATTTTTTGAGGAAAGCTGCTTACCCCATAATTGTGTTTAGAGATGCCTAAACCATAAGATGTAGGATAAGAAGAAACATGATAAAGTAATAAGGTGGTTCCAAAGAACATGTTCATTCTAGCCACAGATTTCAAAGAACTGGATGAAGGGCTTGATAAAGAATGCGAAGGAAACATTGTAAGGAAGCACAAGAATATCCAAGAGAGCATAAGGAATTAAATGAAATCAACCTGTCAGTACATGTTGTGAACTGGAAGACTAGCAGAGTTGGAATGGAGAGAGAGAAAGAAAGAGAAAGAGTGAGAGAGAGCGGGAGAACGATAGAATGAGCAAGTGTGAGAGAGACAGAGAGAGAGACAGAGAGGGAGAGAGAATGAGAAAGATTGATTTTGAGAAAGTATCAAACAGAGATAGAAACAAAAACAAAGATATTGTGAGATAAAAATGCAACTGAAAGCTTTAACAACAGCCTGGTTGAGTGGGAGAAATAGGTCTTTTGAAATATCCCTGTCAGATAAAAAGGAAGAAAAGAATGAAGTCACCACATAAGATTTTTTGGGATTCCATCAAACAAATAATCATATTTTCTTTAAATATTTGAGGCCAAAGAATAAAATTACCAACATTACAGAAAAATCATTCAATAAAAATAATACCAGAAAGCTTTCCAACAAAACATGAGGATGATATGGATATCCATAGAGAGAGGGCTAGGACTCAAACTGGACATGACCAGGAAAGACGTTCACATGGTACATTAGAAATTGTTAAAAGTTCAAGACAATTTTTACAAAAGTCTAAAATATCTAAGACTAAGAATACTGATTCCCACTCAAGGGTGTCTCCACTAACAGAGCCCTAGATTTCTCAGGAAAACGCTTGGGGTGAAATTTTCTAAATCTGGTACAAAATAACTGCCCACCAACTAACTTAACCTCTCTTCTGTTGCCTTGATGAAAAAAGCCTGATGCAAGCGACTTAGGTAGGAAGGGTTTACTAGCTCAGAGCTTGAGGTTGTAGTTGGTTATTGCAAGAAAGTCACAGTGCAGGATCCCCCAACCCCCTCCAATATGGCTTATTTTGCTTCACTAGTTTTTTCAATTTTCTGGAAAAGGACATTATTTCCTTATTCCTTATGGCTGACTAATGCTTCATTATATGCATACACTGAAATTTCTTTATCCAGACTTTTATTTGATAGGCAGCTGGACTATTCACACAAGTTGGAAATTGATAATGGTTAATGTTGAAATTAGACAGAGGTATGCAGTTATCTGTCCTGTATGCTAACTTTGATTCCTTCATCTCTATACTTAGGGAAGTTATGTAGGTTTGCATGATATGCTAATTCTATTTCTAGTTACTTGGGGGTACTGAATAGATTAATTTACATGCCTACCAACACCATATAAACTATAATGTATATACAACATAACAGTCGGCATGAGACAGTGTTGACCAATGTCACTACTCAGCTCACTTTCTTCCCTTACATTCTAGAATCCCAGGTAGGGAATATGATACCTACAGTGGGCAGGTCTTTCCACTTCTATTTATACCATCAAGATAATCCAACAGGCATGACTAAAGGCCTGTCTTCCACACTGAAGCTAGATTCTGTAGGTGACAGTCAGGTAACCACCATGTCAATAGTACTACATGCAGCAAGATGCACTTCAGAAATTATGGCAAAATGAAATATTTCTAGGACAAGAGAAACCTTCAGGAAATCAAGACCACTACACAGGATTTTCAAAAGATGCTTGAAGAAATGCTACATTCAGAAGTGAAACAAAGAGGGAATTCATGAAATCGCAAAAATACAAATCCTACTAGAAAAACGGATATACAAAAGAGAATCAAAGGAATCAATATTATCAACACACTGCGATGTCAAACCAGAACAAGAAACAAGAGTGTTTCTCTTCTCACAACCAGAGCAAAGAATATGCAAAACAATCAAGAGAGCATCAAAAATTACAATAGCGATAAATCTTCATCTGTAATAACCTTGCATCTAAATGAACTGAAATCTACAATTGATAGATACAGAGTGATCAAAAAGATATAAACAACCTGGTCAAAAGGATGTAACAACAATGGGAATGACAAAAAAAAAACCCAATATGTTACCTACAAGAAATACATCTCACAAGTACACACACACACACACACACACACACTTCACTTCATGTATATGTATGAAAAAGTAGGCAACACCAAAGAAGACAAAGATGGTCATGACATAATAATCAATATATCAGTTCAACAGGAAGATATACAGTTGTAAATTTATGTATGACCAACGTCCTTTTAAATTGTATTGGCCTATGTGAGTTTCATAAAATAATTGGTTTCATCATAATGCTATGCATATGCATACACACACAGTAGACAAATTAAAGATATATAATACTTTGGTCGTATTTATCTCTCCAGGCCCCTTCTTGGTCCTGCTTTCTTCTTCTACATGCTACCTTCTTTCTAAATAGTTGCATATCTCCATTGGTGCCTTTCAAAGCAGGTAGATGCCATATTTGAAGTAAAATGTATTTGTTTTCTGAATATGGCTTATTTTGCTTCACCAGTTCTTTCAATTTTGTGGCAAAGGACTTTATTTCCTTATTCCTTATGGCTGACTAATGCTTCATTATATGCATACACTGAAATTTCTTTATCCAGACTGTTATTTGATAAGCAGCTGGACTATTCACATAAGTTGGAAATTCATAATGGTTAATGTTGAAATTAGACAGAGGTATGCAGTTATCTGTCCTGTATGCTAACTTTGATTCCTTCATCTCTATACTTAGGGAAGTTATGTAGGTTTGCATGATATGTTAACTCTATTTCTAGTTACTTGGGGGTATTGAATAGATTAATTTTCATGCCTACCAACACTATGTAAAGTGTTCTGTTTCTCTCACAACATCACCATAATTTGTTGTTTGTTTCCTTAATAGCCTTTCGGACTGGAATGAGATAGAATCTCAGTATAGTTGTTAAGAGTGTAATATTTTTTATTTTTTTTTCTTTGAAAGTATCATATATGAATACAATGTACTTTATTTGTCTCTCCCACTGCCTTCCTCAAACCCTCCCAGATCCCACCAAGCCCATCTTCCCAGTTAATATTCTCTTTTGGAAATATTTTGTATAATCTACTGAGTCCAATTAGTGTTCCCATAGATATAGATCCAGGGGCAATCTACTGGAGCATGGGCAACATATGAGGGACTATCCCTCTAAATAAAACTGACACTCCTTCCACTAGCAGCAGTTCGGCTAGGGCTGAAAGCTCTGTACCACTCCCTGATCTGTGCTGGAACATTAAAGGTAAGTAGAGTGGCACTTTTGCACCCACGACTGTATCTTTCTAAGGCAGTCATTGTGGTATCTCACGGGGTTCACAGCTAGGTAGGACTGTTGATGACATGTCTCTCCCAGCAGCAGCCTGCATAGCCTTTCAGTACAATGGCATCTAGACTTTTGGGGGCCATCTTTGCTTTTCTTAATTGTTTAAAAACGTGATTAAGGATGTTGAACACATTTCCATGAACTTATTGGGCATCTGTAATTATTTTGAAAACTCTCAATTCATTTTCCCATTTCTTGTTGGATTATTTATACTTGTGGTGTTTTCTTCATGTTTTGAGTTGTTTATATTTTCTGGATATTAATTTCCTGTGAGTAAATACATTCAAAAAAGGGTCAGGATGAACGTATCCTTGTTCTTCTATCCTCTTGTTCTAAGTTTCTGTCTTTCTAAGAGAGTCAAACTGTTTTGATTACTGTGTACTATATTCTGAAGTATAGTTTGCAACTATGTATTGTTATATCTTCATTCAATATTGTTACTTTTTATTAAGATTGCTTTGGATATTTAGAGTCTTTTATACTTCCATATGAATTTTAGAATTGTTCACCCAGTTTTCTGGTGATCTTTAGGATACTGGAAATATATGACCGTATTATATAAAAATTGGGCTAATCTGATTTCTTTGTATTCTATTTGCATCACTTTTATTCCTTTCTCATTGTCCTAAGACTTCAATCACTTCACTGAATGAACGGAGAGTGGAGATTATTATCATTGTATGATCCTTGTTCATTTATCTCCAGTTAATACTTCCATTTTCCACATTTTTTTCTCCATGGTATCTGTGTCCCCTCTCCAGTGCTCCCCAGACATTAACCCTCTTAACAAATGTGAAAGGAAGAGGAAAGAGAAAGAGACAAAACCACATAGTTATGAAATAAAGACAAAATTATATATAACATTAAATAAAGACATGAAGAACAGTAGAATAAAAATAAAGTTTTAAAAGAAGAAAAAAATACCATACTAAAACATAGTAAAAAGGAGAAAATTTAAGTAAAAAGGAAAAACATTATTTTTCTATGTCGTTTCATTTTGAGTCTCCATATGTTTGCATACTTTTTAGAGTTCTTTTTCTCTTGACTTCTAGTTTCATTCCACATGATCAGAAAGGATATAGGGTATGATTTTTTTTGTAATTTTTTAAGACTTGTTTTGAAATTAATATGTTTATTGTAGAGTAAATAGTGTTTCTTCTTACAAACTCATAGGTCTCATGGGGATGATAGGGATAGCTGTAATCCATCATGGTTCTGCTTTGTTCTCTGTACTGGTTGGTGTTGTCTGTGGTTTGTGGTTATGGTTTTGTGTTCTTTCCCCCTTTGGGAAGCAAGCATTGGAGCTATGGTCTGTGTTTGCTTTTTTTTTTCTACGGTCTCTCTGTCTCTCTTTGTTTCTCTGTCTCTGTCTCTCTCTGTCTCTCTCTGTCTCTCTCTGTCTCTCTCTGTCTCTCTCTGTCTCTCTCTGTCTCTCTGTCTCTGTCTCTCTGTCTCTCTCTCTCTGTCTCTCTCTCTGTCTCTTTGTCTCTGTCTCTCTCTGTCTCTCTCTGTCTCTGTCTCTCTCTGTGTCTCTCTCTGTGTCTCTCTCTGTGTCTCTCTCT
>NW_021604578.1:10313491-10371463 GCF_004785775.1 Grammomys surdaster | reverse complement strand
TGTCTCTCTCTGTGTCTCTCTCTGTGTCTCTCTCTGTGTCTCTCTCTGTGTCTCTCTCTCTCTGTGTCTCTCTGTGTCTCTCTGTGTCTCTCTCTGTCTCTCTCTCTGTCTCTCTCTGTCTCTCTCTGTCTCTCTCTGTCTCTCTCTCTGTCTCTTTGTCTCTGTCTCTCTCTGTCTCTCTCTCTCTGTCTCTCTCTGTCTCTGTCTCTCTCTGTGTCTCTCTCTCTGTCTCTCTCTGTCTCTGTCTCTCTCTGTCTCTCTCTGTCTCTCTCTGTCTCTCTCTGTCTCTCTGTCTCTCTCTCTGCCTCTCTCTGTCTCTCTGTCTCTCTCTCTGTCTTTCTCTCTGTCTCTCTCTCTGTCTCTCTCTCTGTCTCTCATTCTCTCTCTCTCTTTCTCTCTCTCTCTCTCTCTTTCTCTCTCTCCTCCCCTCCCTCCTTGTTTTGGTACATTCAAGCTCTGACATCTCTTTGTTAATTCCTGCTGCTGTTGTCTTTTTTTCTTGATTTCCATAGCCTGACCCTTTTATAGAGTTGAATGGAGTAGATTTTGACTCTATCATATTACTCCCTGTAGCACTCAAAATGAACCCCATTGTTACATGTAAGGATAGAGATTTGTGTTAATAAAATAACAAAGGGTTTCTGTTAATACCCTGCTTATATCAGTGGAAATATTATCCAGACAAAATCCAAGAGAAAAAACATTAGAGTTAAACTATATTGAGATCAAATGAACTTGACAGACATTTCTTTTTTCTTTTATTCATGCATTCATCTTTTTTTAAAAAAATATTTATTTATATTGGATATTTTCTTAATTTACATTTCAAATGTTATCCCCTTTCCCCGTTTCTCCTCCAGAAACCCCCTATCCCATTCCCCCTCCCCCTGCTTCTCTGATGGTGCTCCCCCACCCACCCTCTCACTCCTGCCTCCCCATCCTAGCACTGTTTGTTTTTTTTCAAACTGTTCCAATGAATTGAAAAATAGTGAACTCTTGGAAAACTTGTTATATAATACCAGCATTGCTAACAAATCTGATTGACAAGTACCTCAAAAAGTTCATTTCCTTTTATGAAGTTAGTTTTTATTTAGGGATGTAGAGTTATTGTTCAGTATATATACAAATTAATAAACCTAATACACCATACCAACAGAATGAAGGGTAAAAATCATGTGATTGTCTCAATAGATGCAGAAATAGTATTTGATAAAACTTAAGATCCCTTTTATGATAGTTGTTCTTAACTCTGGGGGGAGGGGAGGACAACTTGGTTTTGGTAGAGTAGTGCTGCTTATTTTTAGGTAATGTTTACCTTTCTAGACTCTCTTATTCTGTGGCCAGAAGCCAATGGCTTCAGATGATTAGCACTTAATTGTTAAACAGTAGGGGATTAAGTAAAGGAGCTCTTCATTCTCACCCTCCATCCCCAGGTCCTTTCTGGCCCCAAGGTAGGAGTTTCTTAGCTCCTTGTCAGTTAGAGAGAGACTCAGAAGGAAACACCTTGAAATGAGACTCTAATCTCTGTTTCTAAGAGAAAAAAAGGGGAACTACTTTCTTTTGTGATTAAGAAAAAAATGTGTCTCTCTCTAGTAGTTATGAAAAAAATGTTTTTCTATTGTTGATGTTCTCAGTTCTTATACCTTCTCAGCATACATGATCACATGGTATTCCATGCATCTTTTTCCCCCTAAAAGTTCACAACAAGTTGAAACAAATTCAAATCATACATTGAATAAGAAGTTACAGCAGAGATGTTTACATGTGTTCCATTAAGGCTAGTTAACTGAACATTCATAATCTGCTACTACTAGCTTCGTAGACTGATTAAGAGTTTGAAACAGTAATTCTTTTGTTTAAGATAGCACTGTTTTTTCATGAGTCAAATCATGTGCCTTTTGTCTCATTAGTATTGAAGTTTTGTATAGATAAACCAGGCAATATCTTATTTTTTGTCCTTGCACCTGTAATAAATTGTTTATTCCCTTTTATGACCTTTCGTTATCACATAATGGTTTTACAACCAACCCAGAAAGAATGTTTTCCCTGATCATAAATCTGTTTCATGCCTTCTTTCTATCTTTACTGCAATTAGCTCAGGACATATGAAGGCTGACAGAGCCCTAATTGCAGCTTTCTTATTATAGAGAACTCAAAGTTATAAATTTAGGAATCCTATAGAATCATTATTAGGAATCATGAAAGCATCAACTTGTCTACATAGAATTGCTATAGAAGAGTACATCTTCATTGATCTGCAGAAAACCTGCCCAATAGGGCGGGCTAATGCCAGAAATTGTTGTATTAATTTAATAGTGACAGGAAAGGCCTATCAGCTACAAGAAGCAATCCTGAGATGAAGTCTCTTTTGGGGCTTGTCTCTTAGAGCTCACTCATTGCAGACCATGCAAAAATGTTGCGCCACCTTCAGGAAAACCACCTGCTAGCCGTTAGCCTATCCTAGATGGCTCCTAAAAGGTATCTAGCCAAAGGAAATCAATTTAGCATGCTCAAGTGCCATCTACATGCCTGTATATTGTGAAAATATTTTCAAAAAGCTAAAAGGTGAGATCAGCCTTGGTACCCCTCAGTAGAAAGGAAATGTGGTATATACAAACAATGGAGTATTTCTAGCTGTGCAGAAGAGTGGAACCCTGTTCTGTATATTAACAACGTAGATGGAACTGAACGGCATTATGATGAGTGAAATAAGTGAGCTACAGAAAGATAAATACCACATATTCTCTCTCATACATGGTAACTGAAAAAGTTGACTCTGAAGCAGAAGAGTAACTATGTAGTAGTTTGAAATGATGGATGGATGTAGAAAAAAGTGATTGGATTTGACTATAGCATACTACATATGTATATGTGGATATTGCTTGGAACTTATATGTATAATTAATTATTTATTAGTAAGAAATTGAAAGATTTTTTCCAACAAATATTAGTCTAATTCACAACATATTTTTGGGGGGTATGGAGACCCTCCATGGTGCCCCTCCTTGGATTTGTCTCCTAAGTATTGTCTTCTAAGTCTCCAAGAATCTTGAACAGCCTATTTTCTTTTCATTAATAAACCCAATCTTGATAATCTCTGGTAGCCATGCTGCATGCCCAGCGGCTTGTCCCTTGGGTAATTCTAGATTTTGTCAAGACAAAATTTAGTCACCAGTGGTAGAAAACCTTCTTAAAGCCCCAGAGTGTTGGAGGAATTCTGCCTAGCAGGGCTCCCATGAGTGTTTAGGGATTTATGAGATTTAATGTGAAGTGAAACAGAGACTGGCTTCTGTTGTTTTATTTGCCACATGTGGTGATGGGGGATAATACCGTGCTTGCTCTTAGAAGGATCCAGTCATGAAAGATGAGGTATAAAGGGTATGGAGTGGGTGCCGGCTGTGCTGGTGAAGAGGAAAACAGGAATCTACAGGTTCTGGCAGCTGTAGCTGAAGAGTCAGCAGCTTCCTTCTCAGGTGAGCTCTAGATCACAGTTGATACATGAGCCCCCTTCCTTCCTGTGGCTACTCACTTCATCACTGGGGCAAAGCACTGTGGGAGGCAGCTTCTTGATCCCAGATGTGGTAGCCATGGTGACCCACATGGTTCTGTGATGTGTCTTGAGTGTTGCTTCTGACAGCTTGGAGTAAGCACATTTCCTCAGTTCTCCCCAGTGAAAACTCCATTTAGTTATTTGTATAAAATGTTTTCCTTTTTAGAACAATAGAAAATAGTCTTTCTTCTCTACTTAAACCATGTCCAATATCCCATCAGGTCACAGCCTCCCTCCATGGTGTCCCAGTGTATGCTATTGAGTTTCGTATTATTTGATGAAACACCTCTAGAAATAAATACAAATATAACAATCACAACCAAGTCTTTCCCAAAACTACTGCAAAATGCCTATACAAACCTCATACCTTCCATCTAATCGATGAGCTACTCAGTGAGACCCACAGGGCCTTTGGTTATAAAATGGTCTTTGAATTACACTTTGAAGCCCAACAAAATTGAATTGTTTGAACTATAAAAGTTAGAGGAGGCAGAAATGCCAGTTCTCCCCACAAACAGCTTTGACTTTCAGGTCTTGTCACTCAACTAGAAACTTAAAACCACCAATATTCTACTGGCCTTATAAGGCGACTGCTTTTCGTGTGCTAAGAAATGAGGCTAATGAAAGGTCTGGGCAGTGGCTCCTGTCATCTGGAAAATAGTTTAGTTTTGCTCTCTTTTGTGACATCAGTCTTCACTCTTTGCCCTGCCTAGTCACTCGCCCTGCATCTGAGAGGAGAAAGCGGGAGGAAGGTGGTAAAAATGCTTTCTTAGATGCTTTAGAGATGAGAGTCAGGGGGAGCGTTTTCATACCCAAGGGACCTGCCTTCCAGTTAGTATTCAGAGAGAAGGGAGGAAAAAGTAATGCCATCTGTCAAACAATGGTGACCCCCACTGGGCTGAACAGAGACAGAGGATGCTCAGTCCCCAACCCTTGGAGCAATTATCTCCTGAAGGGAAATGGTGTGTATGACTAAGGAGGAAGAGTGCTGGAAAATTTGAATTTATGAGAATTCAGTTCACAACACACATTTAAAGGGGATAAAAGGATTAGGTGGAAGAAAGTCCAGGCAAGGTGAGGAGCTGCATTGCCTCAGGATTCCCATTCAGCTACATGTAATGCAGTTAACAAATGGTGGCTTAAATATATAAAGCTTTCATGTATTGTGATAGGCAGTCTGAGCCTGGCATGGCTTTTCTTCCAGGTCACCATGAACCTAGGTTCCTGTTAGTTCTGGTCCCCATTTTCAAGCCCATGGCTTCTATTGTTAAGGCCAACCTTTGATTCCAAACAGCTGCTTCTTGGATGCAGCGGCACATGTCTATATGTCTGAACTCTTAGCTACTCTGCAGGTTGAGGCAGGAGGATCATCTCACTTTAGGAGTTGGAGGCCAGTATGGGCGACATGGTGCGGCCCTCTTTTGAGCAGGGAGGGGGAGTAGATGAGAGAGGACACAGAGAAGAGAGAAGAGAAACAATTTTTAGTTATTGACTTTTTTCCCAATCAGCAGAAAAACAGAAGGACTTTCTCTCCCCTGAGGCTCCGACAAACCTTCCTCTTACATCTTTTTGGCCAGAATTTAGTCACATGGGCTCACTTAGGTACAAGCAAAGTTGGGAAAGTCTGTCTACTTGGCAACCAATTATATGTGTAGCAAAAATCTGGAGTTCTGTTTGCAAAGGAAGAAGCAGAGTGGACACTCAGGAGACTCCTGTGATCTCTGCCACACTGACTGAGCTAGGCAAGAAGAATCTATATTGGTGCTGACTCTGGCCTTTTGATCCCATGCAGATGGCTTCTGTATGCAAAACCACTTATATTTGTTTTGGAGTGATCTTGGAAGCTGGAGGGAATTTCAGAGAATGTCTCCAAGCTGGCCAAGTCTATCCTCAGTTGTATAAGATAGACAATGGCACCTGAGGCTTATTCATCTGCCCATTGTAGGGTTTAACTGATTGAAAGAGGCGCAGGTGTAAGCTGCAGTCCATGGGCACAGAGCCCATGAACCTTGTGAGGCTGATGCCCTCAGATAAATGCCTTTACCAGCTGAAGTTTTTGCAGAGTGCTGAGAAGGGAAATTGCAGCAGCAACTTTTGATTTTAAGCCTACAAAAAGTGTAAGTATATAAAGGTGGTTTTAGAGAAACCCATATCTGAATAAATACTTTTTGAGCAATGTAAACCTAAACTAGTATATTTTGTTTGGCCCAAAGAATTTCAGAAAGAAAAAAAAATGGTTAGCATTTTTAAACTAACTTATTTCATTTGTGTACATATGTATAAATATATACTTATACATGTGTTTAATATATGTAATTATATACTTATACATGTGTATAACATATTTGTAAATATGTATAAGTATATACATTTAAATATGTATAAGTATATACATATATATATATACACACACAAATACACAAACATATATGGATTATTGGATGGCATGGCATTAGCTATATTGTACTTCTGTGTGCTGTGCTGACAAACCTTTGGAGCTGAGCAGTGGTGCCTCCTTGTGTGCAGGTGTTCATCCTCTGACTCCCTGATCTATCTGGCCATCTTTTCATTCCTTTTTGGGATCTTCCCAGCAACCCTGTGAAACTTTGTAGCCCTTGCTGCAGATCATTCGGAAGGTGATAAACTCACAGGAGGTTTTTAGCATATGTCAGCTGCTTTCTGAGAAGGGTTTGATCCTCTATCATAGATAGATAGAAAAGGTGTTAGCTGAAGCCAGGTTGTACAGTCTGGGAGGAAAGAGTTATGCCCTAGGTGAGGGAAGCTGAAGTCTTTCTTGTGCGTGTGAGATTACAAGGAGGTCATCTCTGGAAAGATATGAGACCCTATCCACAAATGTCTAGAATCTCAAGTCAGCAAGCGAATGGGCTCCTGCTGAAGTCATGGTTTACAAAGCTGGAGCTAGGATGTGAGTATTACTATAGCCAGGTTGTTCCAACATAGGTGGCTTAAGCTTTTGTGTGGTTTGTTTGTTTTTTTATTTACTAATTTAATTTATTTGACGCGACAATTGGCCAGGATAATATTTTCAGGGTGGTCGTTCTAGCAGATGATGCTACTTGAATTCCTTTCCTACAATCTCCAGGAAAATCTTTGTATCCTTGTTAAGGGACTGAAGAAAATAGTTCACAGATTGAAATCCTGTACTCCACTTGTTTAGCAAGCTTCTCCCTGAGCTTGTCATGGTGCTTAATGAAGCAGGTACTATTTTTTTTTTTGAAAGGAGAGTTATACAATGGCTTCCTAAATCACTTCCTAAAACATTTCCCCATAGTGTCCTGACATATGCAAATATCTTGTTTCAACACTAAAAGCTGACTTGGAGGTCACTAATTTCAGTGTACAAAATCTTTAGATGTTAGCGAGTGTTAGCGTTCTGATGTCTCTCCTTTACAGAAGGATCTCAGTGTCTCCCAGTGATGTTGACTTGAAGAAAGGTTGCTTTCATTTTTTGCAGCTTTTATGTATCGATGCTATTTCTAAATTCCAGACTGACCCATCTCACCTTTTTCCAGTCTGATCTCTGCGTTGCATTCATGAACTGTGACTTGAAAACCTCTACCTCACCTAGTAAATGTCAACAGTTTGAAATGTGATTTTGATCTTTGAATCTGTTGAAGGATATCTATATATCTATCTCAAAAACGGAGAGATATAAGTTCTTTGCTACCCAGAGAAATGTGTACAGTCTGTTTGATTTTCATAATATGTAGAAGTTAATATTTTTAAGATCTGGTAGTATCCACCACAGCTGAGAAAGCCTGTAGACTTTAATTAACGATAGTGACATACATTAATTTCATTCCTACGGTCCTGCCCTTTGATATCTTCATTTTCTATACTATATTTTGTTAACCCCAAAATAGCCACAGAGGATTAGAGTTAGAGTGACAGAGAGAAAATGTTTGCATTAGCTCAGCGTTCTGAAGGTCTCAGTCCACAAATGTGTGGTCCCTTGCCTTTGGGCCTATAGGAGGCATCATATAGTAAGACAAGTGTGTAGTGAGGTGAAACTGTTCAGCTCATGGTTAGGAGCAAAGGAGGAAGAGGATGGGGCCTGAACAACTATATTCCTCTTCAAGGGCACATGCTCAGTGATCTAAAGCCTTTGCAGCAGGCCTCACCTCGCAGAAGTTCCACTGTCACCCATTAGCACCACTCTGGCTCCAAGCCTCTATTGTCTAGGTCTTAGGGGGACATTCAGCATCCAGACTATAGCACGACTTTTAGATTTTTGCCTTTAAAATGTATATTAAGTATAAAAAGTAATATAAATTCCTTAAAGAGTGTTTGCTGTAGAGAAACAAGCTGAAGAAAAGTGAATAAATACCGTAGAGCTCCACAGAGGTTATTAAATTGGAAATTGAATTTTGAGAAATTGGGCTTAGCACTGTTTCATAAGACTCCTCATCTCTAATGTATAAATAACTATTTCACCAATGAATGTGTCACAGTTCCCTGGCTATTTTAGAAAATTCTTTTTCTGCTAAGACCAATGCATGTTAAACGGAATGTTACATGTAGAAGATCCATTTCTATATTGAAGATTTTTTATAATTAAAAATATTAAATTCTTAGTACATTAGTATTTTAAGGGATATATTTTATTTAATATTATTTTGCTTGGTGCACATCCTGTTTCTCAATTTGGTGCCTGGCTTTTCTCTACCCTGTGTTTGAAGCACGAGATAAGGAAGTAGAAGGAATGGGTTCCACAACTCTGAACTTTGATCCATTGTAGTTTCTTGTAATGGTCTCTTATCTGTGCATGTAAGGATTAATAATTGGAATATAGTTAGGGATTAGGCTAGTTAGTAAAGTAGATGCTGCAGATTTTCCTTCAATATAAATAGCATCATACATACTTGTTAGAATTATGTTATATAGAAATATATGTATATGTGTGTGTATCTGTGCATGTACACATTAATGCGTGTGTGTTTGTATGTGCATGTGTGTACAGCAGTAATTTTTTAAAAAGGCCGTGAATTTCAAAGAGAGTAAGAAGAGGCATTTCATGAGAGGGTTTGGAGGAAGAAAAAGGAAGGGGAAAATAATATAATTTATGTTATAATCTCAATTGTTTTTTCAAATAAGTGAGGCAAAAGGAGAAGAAACAAATGAAAAAATGTGAAGGAAGGATGTTTGCTGAGCATCAGGAAAGCAATGTTCATATTTTACAGATAAAAAAAACAGATCCTTAGATACTGGAAGTGGCTCAGATCTCATGATTAGTGGCAGAGCTGGGGCCAGGTGATACACAACCCAATTTGTGAGTGTAGCCTAATATCTCACTGTGAATCATCATGACTGTCCAATGCATTGGACACAGCTATGAATATTAGGATGGCAATTTGTAAAATCAGGGAAAATGGATTGAACAATTTTTTCCTGTCATTTTTATAAGAGGTGGTAAATAATGGTAATTTGAGATATTAGAGAACAGTATATGAATACTTTTCTAAAATTCTGCAAGGCAGACAGAGAAGGAAAATTGTAGCTTCCCCCTTGTGCCTATTACTGCCTGGATGTCAACAGAGCATCTTCTTTAACTTATGTTAGGATGCTGTGAATGGGTCCTGCATCTTCTCTGCACTGTCAGAGCCATTCAGCACCAAGGAGGACATCCTAGTTCAATTTCCCCCAAAGTATAACAGGAATAAGACAAATGGAAAACAAAAAAGACATCATTATCATGAACTTCATGAAAATGGAAAATTCATTCTGAAAAACTCAAAATCTATTACAAATTGATGCATGCTGCATGCTTATTCTCCATTTCTTTGTTCTCGTAAGATTTTAAAGGGGAAGGAAATGAGAAGGGGAAGAAAACCAGAGTCAACCATCCATTCAAAGATCTAAATTGAGCAAGTAGCTTTGTACTTGATCCAGTGAATAGGAGCAAGACGTTCCCCCAACGAAAACAAGTTTTGGAGCCTATGAACAGTTTTTAGAAGCACTTCAGTGATTTTTATCATTTATATGGAAATTCAGATTATTCTGGAAAACAGTTTGGTGACATGTCTCAAACATTTAAACATGCTCCCTTGGCTCAGTAACTATACTTTTAGAAATTTACCCTGTTTTAGAAATCTAGCCAAGGGAAATGCCTAGAATATTTTCTTATTTCTAAAGAGATGATCAGAGAAATACTACTAACACTTAACTTATCCCCTAAGACGCAAAGCATGACACACAGTTATGGGAGGTCTATTTCCTATAGTTTTATGCAACTATTTAACAAGTGTGAATGTTTAAATTTATTTAAATAGCAAAGAAAATACAATATAATGTCAATTTTAAGAAAGTCAAGGCCATAAACTATATACAATATTATCTAGGTAAAAAGAAAGGACTCTTTAGAGAAAAAGAATTAATAGGGATTTTCTCTTAAGTTCTAATGATTATTTTTATGATATTCTTCATATTTTTACAGCTTGATATTATTATCTTAAAAATCAATAAGTCAATAGGATTTATTTTCAATCTTAGGAAGTTAGTACTGAGTAAACTGTATCAAAACTTTGCTGAAAATTATTTCTTTACATATATATCTATAACATTTTTAATTGAATAAATGGCTCACTCTTTATAGAAAATATACTCGTAGAAAATGTATGTGTATAAAATATAAAAAAGTATAGAAATTAAGATGAATTAAAACTGAATACGTTCTTATGTGTATTAAACTATTCAGTTCTGTGTGGTTATTATTTGTTTGGCTTTTGTTATAAGTCTGGAGTAGGTAGTGTAAGAGAACCACTTACATAAGGTATGACTGACTATTTGACACTTTACAGGCAGAATGCAAGAGAAGTGTCTTCCTGAATAAATATATACTTACTGGAGAATAAGGATGGAGGTCACTCAAAAGATCTAACACAGCACTGATACATCCTACTGCTCTATAAGGGATTGATACTCAGTTACAGAAACTCATGACATTTTCAAGTTGTAACAGTGAATTTAAGGTACTCAGGAAAAATCAAGAAGCCATGCTGATGATTACTTAGGCACATAATATAGATTAGAAATCTCATAGATGAGAAAAGTTGTGTCCATGTATTTTAGGGGATGATTTGCATCGTGATAGTACATTAGAAGGAAGTCATTGTTCATGAAACAAGAAACATATAGGAGCCCAATATTCTATATTATACATAAAATATCCTAGCTCCACAAAAGTGAGAGTGTTATGTGGTACTCAAGAGTCATCAATTTAAAAAATACTGGGTCCACATTTGTTTGTAATTTTATAAAAGCCATTTTTCACTTTATCATCTGAAAAAAAAGTATAATGGCCCCCAAATTAAGAAAATCATTTTAATTATTTAATTTATTATTCAGGTGAAGAAGATCTCAGCCATCATATAGCATTGCCAGAAAATCCAAATATTAGTGACAAGAATCACTCTCTAACTCCAAAATGTAGAACCTGCCAAGTGAAAGCAGTATTACTTGTGTGGCTTATGTCACTTACAGGAAGCTGGGATTATGATGGAACTAGACAAGCCATTGGAGAAGCCCCTTTGTCATTGCAGATTGCTCAAGGCCCAGGGAAGCCAGGAGAAACATTCTGTTTTCTCCATCCTGCAATCTTGCAACCAAACACAGTCAGCTGACAGGGAAACCTGCATGGTCCTTGGGTGATACAGATCAAGAAGTCAAGGGGTGGGTCTGAATGGCCAAGTTTTGTGAGAACAGAAGAGATGTCTAAAGCATTTAGAATGATGTCTGGTGTACACATGCTCAGTACATGCATCAGTCTGTGTGACTGTCACCTTTACTGTCATCATCAATGGTGTCATTTTCAGAATAGCCACCTCTGTTTGTAGTTACCCCTTACCTGTTGTGAGCCCTAGTACAGTAGTCCCATATATCCAGTTTCTCAGCTATGCTCTAAGTCATCAGTGCATGGCTGGTGCTGTAGTTAATGCTGACTGCTTTATGTATTACAATTCCCCCCCCCCATATATGAATGCCTAGAAAGTCAAGGTTCGATTATCAATTAGGATCTTGATGGAGATAATAATGACAAATTTTAAAAGGACAGTTCTGAGTAAGTACTATAATGGATCTTATTGACCGCTCTTGTATCTTTGGTCAGTACAATTTGAGATGATGTAACACCCGAAGGGTGAAATGTATGAGGTGAGCTGTGTAGGCTTCCCATAACTGAAATGGCAGAACCCAAAACTGTGCTCAAGAGAAAATGCCTTGTTCTTGGTTATATCCTCCTTTCTTTCTGGCCCTTGTTGAGGTCAAATTATTCATTCTTTCAGCATTACCAAAAAGCAGAAGTGTTCCATATTCCTTGCCCATCTGGCCTGTGCAGACACTGGTTACAGTCCCTGCTCATTGCAGATCAGAGTTGAGCTATGATAGACGTACACAGCCCTTTGTGGAAACCTGTGTGGGAACTAACATTAGAATCAATGACTTGCACAATGACTCCTCCTTACATGTTCATTTAGGCTTAAGTTTAGCCATGTACCACAAAGCCGAAGCTAACGATCTCTTTTTAATGTGTATTTGCTATAGCTTGACATTAAAGCTAGTGAATTTCAATGAATCAACAGCTCTCTAAGATGTCTTAACAGATCACTATTAAGGGTCTCCTGTGAAGCAAAGACAGGAAATAAAAATCCTGGGCAGGGGAGCGCCAAAGCTTTGCCACAAAGCCACCCTGAGTTCATCGCTTTTTGAGAACATGTTCAGTAAAATATGTTGTGCTGACAAGTTTTCTACTGAGAGACTTTTTAATAGTATGAAAACAAGCAGCATTTGTAGGTTTTAAAATGTTAGATCTTTTTCTAAAGCCCCCACTGGTTCTCCAGTTCTACATATTTTTAGAAAGGTTTATTGATCTCAAGGAGTTAAGGTTATCTTCTTTTCTCAGACAGTCTCCTCTTCATATTTGAAACTAAGTCTCAAATAAGTAAGAATCAAAGGTAGGAACAGCCTAGGATTTGTTAAGTGTTGCATCTGAATCAATTATTAGCTTCAGTACCTCAGGTTCCTTCCCATTCATATTACATTTGGACTTAAAACAACATTCTGCGCCATGGGCCTGGCTTAAAGATTAGGAAACTGAGGCCCTTGGGCTGAAAACCTCTCCGAGGTCACATAACCCAAGCTGCAATACTCAAAACACAGACTCTTAGAAACTACAGAAAGCCTGACATTTCATTTTGCCAGCCAAGCAATAAAGAATAGAGAGTTAAAACCACATAGAAACAGTGTGAATAACCTCAGGGTTGTAGATTACTAAAATGTCAAAGAATGAACAGGTTTTTACAGAGCATCTAGCTCTACCTCTAATTTTATTGCTGAGAAATTGATCCTCAGGAAAGAAGTAAGCCTTTTGTTATGAAGGAGACCATTCCCAGGTTACAAGACTCTTCTCTTCTTCCTCTATTATGGGCATGTCCCATTGCCTTTCACAAACGAGATGAAATGACTTGGTCTCTTACTGATTCTAAAGACATAAGCATCTTTATGGGCCAGAAGCAGAAAAGGCTGAGGCTCTGGCAAGAACCACAGGTTTCATGGGTTGTACGTTGCTTTTGTTCTTCATTGTCTTTACATTTATGTTAATCAGACCCTGATGGGTAAAAGGCTGATGAGAAGGTGTTTGGCTGGTGAGTTAACTTTAGCTTATTATATTCACTGCATTGTTTTGGTTGTTGTTTAGAATTTCATACATGAACATATCTCATGTATCATTCCCATTCTTTCTTCCTTTACTAAACCCTTCATCCTCCTTCCAAATTCACAATCTCTTCTGTAGTCATCATTATTACTCATATATACCTTCCTGAGTTCATTAGGTTTTCTCATCTGTGTATGTGTCCTCTTGCTAGCCTCTTGGTCTTGGATAACCTATGTGGGAGGCAACTGATTCTCCCTCTCAGCAACCATTGAACTCCTGTAGCTAGCTCTTCTTCTAGAGGCAGAACTATGCAAGATTTCTGTCAGCTACATTGGTGTCTGAGCCAAAGTCATCATGCTGGTTTTGCTTAGGTGAGTCTATTGTTCAAAATTTATGGGTACATTTTTCTCTGTCATTTTAGGGGACACTATGCAGCATCAGGCACCCTGAGTCTCTTACTCCTGCAGTCTTTCAGCCTCTTGTGAGTTTTTCTGAGCTGTTGGTTGAGGGCTTGCATTGCAGATACACCAGTTGGGGTTAGCCATCTCTATAGCCACACTTTCTCTTATTTTGACCAAGTTGTAGATCGGAGGACCTAGGTCAGACCTCTATCGCCTCTCTTGATTCTTTAAAAGATGGCCTAGAAATTTTGGTTCAGTTCATTTTATTTGAGTCACACAGTTGTGGGTGCCACTGGTTTAATTATGGACATTGAACAGATGGTGGAAGGAGAGAAAAGTGTGTAAGAATCTCAAATAGAACTATGTTGACCATAGATTTTCCTGGCTTTAGACACTGGACCTTGTCATTAGTTTGAACTGACCACTGCAACCCACTGTTAGCCTCTGCACAAAGGCTCATTCTCCATCTGCCTGTGACTACTTCCAGGAAAGGGAAAAGCTATGGTGACTGTGGTGGGGTGGGAAAGCAGGAGAGCTCCAGGAACAGGATGAGGGTTAGACTTGGCCTCCTGCTGGTTGTCTCCATTTCTTCTCTTATAATACAGCAGGGCTCAGTGACCTTTATGATGTTCAGTCTTTATGGTTCTTATTGTTCTTTGATGTATACATGTCAGCACAGCAGAAAACCCTATTATTTTCCATCTAGAACAGTCACAGTGTATCACATTGATTCACTAGATGGTTGGTCATAACGAGATAGTCACTGATGCTCCCTTTGGTTTTGAGTCAGCCTTCTTTGGCCAGGACAGTTCTTTATGGTCTCCTTGTGAAAATAAAGCAGTTCTCTAAAGAATTCATGAACATTTACTTGCAAGCTGGCTGATGGCAGAAGTTCAGAATAAGAACTCATAAAAAGGTAACATTAGGAACATAGCCTTTCTTCTTATTATTACATACAACAGAAACAAGGCCAACATATATTCACCTTATGAAGCCAGTGGTCTTGGAAGTCCATCTTGTTACCATTTGTCTTTGTCAGTGGGTTGTTCGAACTCCTCTTTGGACTTTGTAACTTCTCCTTATCCCTTTCCCTCAGAATACTCATCAAACATCACTTAGAGAGGCTCCTTAACCTAAAACCTGGTTGAAGCTCAAACTTGGCAGCAAATAAGAGTGTCTTTGTGGTTTTATTTGTTAAGAAATGCTGTAAGTGCCGTGGGAAGGGACACAATGAGTCTGTGTTCTGTTCTATTGCTCTTCAATAACCTTATTGAAGAGGGCTATTACAATTTCCTGGAGAGGTGGGTCTACAGATGTGCCACCCGATGCTAATGACAACTCAAAATATGAACCATTGTATGAGGGTAGCATCCGAGGAAGAGATAAAATTCTCATTACAACCTTTTTAAAGATTTCTGCATTCAAGTGGGCAGGGGAGACTCTCCACTCCATTAATACAATTCCCTCTTCTTTCTGAGCCAAGTGACACATTGTTTTGCTTCCCAAGATTAGACAGAAAAATAATAAGTACTCTTCAGGTTCTGTTATTCACTTTGTCAAAGGGAGTGTGGTTCAAAGGCTTTTTCTTTTGTTTAGTTTGTGCAATGTCAGACAAGGCTCTGAAAGCAGGGATTCCCTGAACATCCCACTGTGGGCCTAAATCCTTGTTTTACTTCCTTTAGAGAGCATGCTGGCAGCCTCAGCGAGGTTTTATGCCAGTTCTTGGGTGGTTCCAAAACCACACTTACATCATATAATCTTCAGTGGTTTGGGCTGGTTTATAATCTATCCTGCTGTGGTTTGGTTCTAGACAGAAGCCTTTAAGGCAGAGATCTCCTGTGAGCTGCATTGAAAGAGGTCTGCTTTGAAAGAATTTGATCCTACCTAGTGGAAGTGGCACACCTCCAACTGCACACGTTGAGCTGCCTCTGAACACAGTCATGTGAGGCACACAGACATGCATGGGGCATCTAGCTTGTAGAAGGCACTATGCCAAGCGGGGGATAAGGGTGGGATAGAAAGACACGTGACTACCATGAAATATCTGCCTTCAAAAGGCACCTGCCCAGTGAAAAGACGAGCCAGAGATACTCAAAGAATATCACACAGTTTAAAATGTGACATTGTCTAAGTATAGTAGGAGACTTACAGATTGAGGCAATAACACCCACTCTGACCCCACAAGGGGGAATCAGGAGTAGAAAGGATATCATAGAGGCACTGTATACCAACCATGCTAAAGAAAGGGATGTAGTTTGGCAGGTATCAGTCTTGGGCTTGTTGGAGGGGGGAGGGGACTAACACTCTCCTGCTTCCTGTTTTGGACAGCTGGACAGTGTGTATGTTTCTAGGGAGGCTCTTCCTACTTCTTCTCACACTTTGGTAGTCACTGGGACTGTGGTCATTCAGAAGGGGCTTCAGAATCTGAAGCAAGGAGAGCTAGGCTGAAGATACTGTTTGGATTGACCTCTAATATCAGTAGTTGTATCTGTTGTTTTCCAGTGCTGGCAGCAACAGGGTCCTAGCTATAATAATTGCTATGGAATGGTGCTTGCTACCCTTGCTGTCTGGCAGCTTATGTGTCCTAGCATTTGTCTACATCCATGATGGTTTTTGTAACAGTGAGACTGTTAACCAGCATGTCCTCCACCAGAGAAGGCTTTTGCTGTTCTAGCTAGCCAGGTTTGACTTCACTTCCAAGACGTGAAGAATGTGACATCTCCTGCATGATCAGATCTAGCTCACCTGTGTAACCCACATGCTCTGCCTCGTTCCTCTGGGTACTAGCTCTCCCCATCTCTCCTTGCATAACTTCCTGTTTAGAAGGATGAGCACAGCACTTTTCAATTAACTGGGGTTATTGGAGACTTTATTGCATTCTATTTCCTGTTTAGTGCCTCTACAAATGATATGCTATACATTTTGCAATCATGTTCCTTCAAAAAATTGTCTTAGGCAAGCTGTGGTGGATCACATCTTTAAACTCAGTACATGGAAGACATAGATAGGCAGATATCTATGAATTTTAGGTTAGCCTTTTCTATATAGTGAGCTCCAGGCCAGCCAGAACTACATAATCAGACATTGTCCTTCCCCAGAATTGTCTTTTTGTGATTTTCCCCAAAATGACTACCTTTTGCAGGGACCTTATTTTCATTGTATATCCAGACTTAACTAATACCAGAGGTTGGGAAATGAACAGAGACTGGTGTGGTACTGGAATTATGGGCATTAGAGGAATAAGAAAAAACAAAACAAAACAAAATCCCCCAAAACCATAGAGCAGCTTTTACTCTCATGATGTTAAAGGAGAAATAAAATAATCCTTGAAATGTCTGAAATTGCTATATGTTTATCACCCACTTTAGAAGTCAGATTTATTTACATCTTAAAATGATCCTTATTGTAGGATTCTGTAAGTTTTGACAGATGCATATACTCATGAACATATATGGCCTTTCGGTTCCCACCCTTCACAGAATCCTCATTCTCTTTCAAGCCAACAGACTTCCATCTTTAGGAAACCAAATCTACCAAATATAATATGATATGACATTATACAACAATATGATATCATAGCATAATTATTATATTTATATATATTTATATGCTATCTCATATCAATTTTAAGCAGTTAGCACTATAATATCATTTATATAACAATGGTTTTTATTTACCTGGAAGGAGGAAAAAGGATGGTACCTTTTTTGTTTAGTAATAGAGTTGTTAGAACAGTACATGCTACATTTTATTCATTGGTTTATGGAATTTAGCTTGTCTGGGTAGTCTGCATTGTGGTTAGCAATGATACTTCAGATGGGCATTGCTATTGTTGGAACTGTTAAAGTTGAGTTTAAGTATGAAATTGGCAGACAGGAAAAAAACTAACGGGAAGGAAAATGGAAGAAGAGGTCAGGAGCTATGGGCAGCAGTAGGTCACAATTATAGAACTCTGGGACCATATAAAAGAAGAAGAGAGAATGAGTCTTTGCATGAAGACAAAACTCATTTTTAGTGCACGTTGATGTTCAAGATCACACTGGAGATCAAGGTTCTCACTGTTACAGTGCACAAACCAATGTTAGATTCTATCAAGAGGGCATGCTGCTGAAATATGTTTCGGAGCAGTGCAACTTGGGAAGCCATCTGTAAAATAAGTGCAAAACTTTTCATGGAAGTAGTGATGCATACACTGCTCCCACGTTTATGGAACTAGAAACTATCCTAGTTGACAGAGCAAGGTTAGAGAGTGATGTTGTTCAGAATGAGCATGTTGCAAAAACATTTTTATAATGAAACACACTCTGGATGCATGTTGGTAATGATTAAAAGGACCGACGCTATTTAAACAGAGGGCTTGGTAGGCAGAAGGAAAGAAAGACATATTCAAATAGGTTCTTTTCAGTCTAAGTTAAAGAATATTTTAAAGACCTTTGATAAGCCCATGGTGTACACTACAGAGACATGTGGATGACGTCAGTTAACAGTGGACAGAGAGCTCCTTGGCTTCTAAGTGTTGAGAACATTTCTTTTCCTGATCACACTCTGCCATAATTCTTTAAATCTTGACTGGGCCCCAACTTGATCTATGACTGTGATAAGATCCCCAATGTAAATGACACATCCTTCCCTCTTTCCATCTTAAAAGACGCCTGACAAACAAACACAACTATTCCAGCAACAGTTTCTGAGAGTTCGAGGGCACATCCCTGTGAAGATCTGATATTCTAGCCAACAGTAGAAAGTCTAGTCTTGTTAGTGTCTGCATAAGAAGGAAAGAGCCGAGCTGCTTGGATAAGGTCCTATGCATTCCAGTCAATGCTTGAGGAGCTCCTAACCACCTTTTTTTTTTTTTGGGGGGGGAGCATTTATTAGAAAAAGCTTACCATGGTGGACCATTTGATATGTCTGTGTATCTCTTACAATCCAAATATATTTCTAAAAGAAACAATCACAATTCTTTTTAAAAAACTATCCCCAAAAGAGATGGAGCCCATCTCTGATTCATACTCATAGCTCAGGCCATTGGTATGTGTTCGTCTAAAAGGCTGGGGCTAGAAAGTCATCATATTCAGCTGTTTTCAAGAGGAGAAAAAAAATTAGAACAATTCTAATAAATGTGGAATCCCAGTGTTTCCCCTCATTCCCTTCCTGCTTATTTTCCTTCTCAGAATCACTAGGCATAGATGGAGGGAGGTCCCCTTGTCTCATGAGAAACTGCCTCCCCTTCTGAGTTCTCCCACAGTTCTAGTTTGATTGGCTCAGCTGCTCTCTGACATGGTTGCTGTGCTGTGCAAGGCATATTCCACTGAAACAGAAAACATTCTAACAGTGGGCTGGAGGAGTTCAAGGGTTCTGAGCCTAGGGATCTACCCTATGTAAGATCTGGAGGGAGTCAGCACAGACTCAGAACAAATGATGACTCAGAAATCTTGATTTTTAGACACATCACCTTCTGGCTTTTTGGATCAGTATAGTGAACTTTGCCCAAGGCCTGTAATAGGATTTACAATAATTATTCTATTCCTACCCTCCCATAATCTGGCAAGATGAATGTGTTAAGGCTATTAGCTTCTCAAACTGGAAGATAATAATTATTAATTGGGTGTGTTGAGAGCCAGGCTAGGGTGAGTTATTGGAGAAGAGGTAGTTATCAGCAGGGCACCAGGAATTCATGGCAATTGAATGTAACTTTTCAGAATTCGTCTTTTTTGGATAAATGCAAGAGATAATTTTTATAACGAAATCTTCAAGAATAAAAAATGGGGAAGATTTTTTTTGGCAATAGGGGCATTCTAAATGATCTTGACAATATGCTGTACTTGATGAAGACAAAACACAGGGCTGTATTTATAGCATCTGAGTCCATTTCTGCTACTATAGTAGAATACTGAACTGAGCAATTTATATATACAAAAGTATGGAAACTGCTCTTCTGGAGGCTGGGGAGGCCAGGGATATGGTGGCAGCAGCTGGCAAGGCTGCATTCTATGCCATACCATGCATGACAAGGCACATGGGTATGTGAAGCAGAGAGGGTATGATAGGGAACACTGTCTTCAGGATATTACATGTTTAATTATCTAAGGATAGCCAGCCTGTCCTAATGATAATGTTACTTAGCCATTCATGAAGTTCCATCTCCATGACCTGGTCACGTTATTAACACTGCTGTCCTAGGCACTGAGCTTCCAACACATGAATTTAGGGGAGCTCATTTAAACCATAGGATTCTGGGAAGAAACATCTATTCAGTTATGGCATCAGAATCTGTATGTGAACCAGTCTGTTTGGGAGAGTTGCTGGACAGAAAGGCTAAGCCCAGGAGGCAAAATGCTCTTAAACATGTAAAAGCCGTGAAGGAATCTTACTTAGATTCTATAGTGACCCATTCTGTATTTCCTTATACCCTTCCTTTCCTCCTGTGCTGTCACCCCCACATTACATATTATCGGTTTCAGCCAGATGACATCATGCCATTGCCCACTTTTTATCTCAGTCCTGCTTTACACACCTCATATGTCTAATGGGTTCAGTATCTGGAGGACAGACAGACAGAATTTAGAACATCAGCGAAACATACTAGGGAAAAGACTAACATGTTACTGTCACAATAATCTAATGTTTACCACTTTATCCAATCATTGTTATAAGGAAAAAACCAATATGGAATGTTAGCATCACCTGCCAGCCATTGTCTAATAGAAATTACAGTCACGTCGTCTTGTGGTTTCAGATATTTCTGTGTGCCATTTTTTGCTCATCACTCCTGAAATCGTGATAGTTGATTTGGCCAGATACAACAGATCTCGCTGTATAATTTGATAACAGAGAAGCACATATACTAATATTCCGCAAATGTGTTCTTAACTTATTTTCAATATATGATCATTTCTGCTATGTTGCAGCACATGTATTTCTAAACATACTTTGCTACACACAGTAACGCCACAATAAAGTCAGGAATCATGGGAAAAGTAGAGATGGGGAAAGACTGCTGAAAACATTGTCAACTGTGCATTATAAATAGAATACAAATCTAATAAAAAATTATACACTGTTATATGTTAAATGGTTAATAAATACATATTTTAAGGTAAATATAATTCCTTAAATTTGCTTGTGGAAGTGGTCCCATTTCTGATTTTCTGTGCAGTGAGGTTACTTGCAATTAGACGGCAGGTACAAACAGGTGCAGTTCACATAGCAAGTGGAAGGGGCTGGGAGCAGGTTGGGTTGTAATTGCACAGTATTAGGATTCTGGTGAAATCTGGGGTCTGTGGTTCTTGTCATTACACTAACTACAGAATGCGATGGAATGATGCATAAATAAACACGAAACCTGTGCTTTACCTAAATTATTCCCTGATGTGCTAGTTGCAGCAAAAAAAAAAAAATGTTTTTAAAGCAGGTGTTATAGCAGGAATTGTTGTAATTGATTTTCTCTGTAATTCATTGTAGTTTCTCTCTGTCTTTCTGTCTCTGTCTCTGTCTCTGTCTCTGTCTCTCTCTCTCTCTCTCTCTCTCTCTCTCTCTTTCTCTGTGTGTGTGTGTGTTAAGAAGCTTGCAATCTTAAAAGAATTCATTGCACAAAGGTAACCAGGATTTCGACTAAGAACTTCCCTTGCCTCCCCTCCCCTCCCCACTCCCCTCCCCTCCCCTCTTCTCTCCTTCCCTTCCCTTCCCCCATTCTCTAGTAAGCACCTTATTGCATCACCCATGGCTCTCCTGCTTTGGAGTCATTTCTCCTATCTTGGAGTTTGTGGCACATATCTAAACTCCTTGTTTCTAAATCAGAATACTGAACTCTTCCATTTTGGATTCTTATTTATGGCGTTTGTCTTTTTTTTTTCCTTCCATGGATGTATCCTGAGCTCATTAAGATTAGAGACCATGCTCTTTCTATCCTCTTCATCCCTTTAATGCATTAGAAATTTGTTCTATAACTTCCTTTTGAATAAACTACAAAAATAATATTACTCAGCTAAAAAAAGAAAAGGCAATAGCAAGTTGTCATAATTAGTTCTCAAATATTGTTCTCTGTTCATAAGAAAATTCTAGAGTGTCTCTAGAGTGTCGGCAGGACAACACTCCTGTTGTTCAAAGTCTTTTTCAACCTGAATGAAAACTCTCTCGATTATTTGGCTGAAAATGTCGTCGCGTTGAAAGGTAACACAGGTACAGTAGCTGCTTTTGACACTTTGATTCTTAAATACTACTCTTCTCAGGGCACACATTTGCAAGTCAGCCACTGCATCAGAAATTGTGTCTGAAACTTTCTAAACCTTCTCCACATGGGCTTGTTCAGCATCCTTATGTTTGGGTGACACAGCTTGGAGCTGAAACCATGGAGAGAACGGTACAGCAGAAGCCTTTGCCAGACCAACTGTGTTCATTTTTGAACTGAGACATTTTTCGTTCCTAGCCATATGCAGTATGAAGAGGCCACACATGTACATTAAGTGAGTGGGTGAAGGGACTTCTGTTGGGAATGATGACGGTTCAGTGGCATTAGTCCTTGGAATCCTTATTCATCTTTCTTATATTTTAAGCTTGGGGCCTTGGGGATATTTTGGTGAGTTGGCATCTGTATTTTAAGAGGACTGATGGAGTGAGTCAGGGAGAGATCGAGTCATACCTGAGCTGCGAGAAGAGCCGAGCGGATCCTTGGTGAGACACGATTGTAATAAAAGAGCCGTAGGAAGGTCACGCTTTGGAGCATGGCACTCTCTGATTTTCCTGCTCGACCTAAATCAGCCTCTCTTGGGCAGATTGTGCCAAGCTTTTCTTTCACAGAGTTCTAGGCTGCCAGGACCCTGCACTTAGATTACCTTGACAGAACAAAATGATAAGTTCTGAGCTCAGTGTATTCCACCCCTTGACTTTTGTGTTGAGGACTTTTTCTTTTTGTCTCTATAATGTCGTCTGTCTGTATAATGAATCATATGTCAATCTGACAGGGCTCTTTTGTCTAAATGACTCAGAGCTATATATATACAGGGACCCTGGACTCACTCTGATATTTTGTTGTTCTTTTTCAGTTTTTTTTCCTTTAGATTCTTTTCTCACACAATATATCCTGATTAGAGTTCCCTCCCCCTCTGCTGCTCCCAGTTCCTCCCCACTTCCCCTCCCTTTTAGATCCATTCCCTTTCTGACTCTCACTGGAAAAGAACAGGCTTCCAATAGATAATAGTAAAATGGATGTAACTAGAAAAGAAATATTCTCAGTGAGGTATTCCAGACCCAGAAAGACAAATATGGTGTATAATTGCTTATATGTAGATACCTGTTCAGTCAATGATAACCAAGGTACAATCTGTAGAATCACAGAGGGTAGGCATAGAGTATGGAACTAGAGGGTACAGAGAGAGCTCATTAGGAAAGGAAGATGGAATAGATAATTATGGATGGATGGGATGGGGCTAAAATGGGATGCCCAAGCCAGAAGTGTGAGAAGAGGGTAGTAGGAGGGAATATGGGGGAGAAATAGCTAAAATTAAAGTGCATTTGAGAGGTAGCATGAGAACATAATGCAGTAGAAACCTCCTAAATATATACATATTGTGATGGTTTATATATTTTTGGCCCAGGGAATGGCACTATTAGGAGGTGTGTCCTGGTTGGAGTAGATGTGGGCATGGGCTTTAATACTCTTGTCCTAGCTGCCTGGAAGCCAGTCTTCTCCTAGAGACCTTTAGATAAAAATGTAGAACTCTTGGCAACAAAGTCTTCCATATTCATACTAGGATGGCCCATAAGCCCCACTAAAAGCATTCTACTATTTTCCAAATCCAAAGTCTGAAAATCCACATTCTTCCAAATAAAAGCATGGTCAGGCCTGTTACAGCAATATGCCAGTCCCTGATACCAAATTCTGTCTTAGATAGGGTTTTACTGCTCTAAACGGAAACCATGACCAAGGCAACTCTTATAAGGACAACATTTAATTGGGACTGGCTTACAGGTTTAGAGGTTCAGTCTACTATCATCACCGTGGGACCATGGCAGCATCCAGGCAGGCATGGTACAGGAGAAGACCTTAGAAAGAGTGTCCTCCAACAGAGCAGTGATTTAGAGGTTCCAAATCTGGTCATTCTCTGGTGTCATCCTTCTGAACATTATTAAGATTCTCAGACCTAAGGATTTGTGCTCTCCTTGTCTTCTTGTAGCAACCATGTTTAGGATACTTGAATATTGGAATTTACTGGCTAAGTGATCTTAAACTAAGATTTAGATTTCTCCAATGGGAAGACCAAGTCGCTCCACATCAAGAGGCAGTTCTTTGCACGCTCAAAGAATGTAAATATCTATCAAACAATGATTTCCATATCTGAATTTGCCAATCTCAGTAGGGAGTAAGCTAGCATGAAGAGAAAAAGGCTAAAACCAGGGGAACTAACTCCTCAATCCCTGAATTTAGGTGCATACCTTTTCCTGGCTGCTTTACCCATACAGGCCCATTTAATTCTATGGAACACTTCAGAACAGAAGTTCATTTTCAAATTCTTGAAAGGAAACCAAGGCTCAAGGGAATGAACTAAACTGATCTGAGGCCACAGGGTGGGCAAGAAGTTGAACTGAAATTTAAAGTTGATGATTGGTCTCTAAGTGCATGTGCTTTTCTGCCTTGTTATGTTGCCCATGGTCAGCATCTTTGCTTATATTTTCCCAAGAATCTAAGTCAGTGCTTAGCATGTGGTAATATGCAATAAATATTTATTGCATAAGTAAGAGACTGGAACAAATTGTTTACCTATCTTTGCTTCTAATGGGATATATGGTATGACTAAGGCATAAGTGATTATGCCAAAGGTGACATTCTACTCTGGAGCTATACATGCCAGGAAGAATATTTTTTTGACTATGACCATGCAGGTCACCATTGTTACCTCTCCACCAGCCTAGGAAATTGCTGCACAGTTTTTGACTACCAAGACTCAAGTGTTCCAGAAAGAACTGAATTTTTTATCTATCAGTCTGTCTGTCTTTCTATCCTCTTTCTCTCTCTCTCTCTCTCGCTCTCGCTCTCTGTCTGTCTGTCTCTATCAATCATGTATTTATCATGTATGCATTCATGTGTCCATGTGCTTTTGTGGAGGCCTGAGAATGATTTACAGGGGTCTGATCTCTCCTTCCACTATGTGGGTCCAAGGGAATCAACAGAATGTTAGGTTTGATAATAAGTGCCTTTAACCACTGAGCAAATTTCCCTAGCACCTCTTTTATTTAAAAACTTCAGAAAAACATTTATTTAAAGGAATTATTAGTACCATATATATTGTAATCCAAATTCTTTTTTTTTATTAAAATGGAACAAATTCTGGGGATACACTAAGCAGTCAAAATGACTGCCTTCTGGAAGAGACTGGTATACTTTCATTGTGACCTTTACCTAGATGTAGTCAGCATGTGTTGCTGTTCACTATATTCCTCCTAGGCAGGAATGTTCTCTGAAAGTGATGTTATCTTGGTAGGTAGAGCTGTATGGAGGCGGTAACATATTATTCTTCTGTAATGAGTGTCAGAGGCAGCTCAGGACACCATGCATTGCTATTGTTTTAGAATAATAACCACAAGATTATATCTCAGGCACACCCTTAGGGGTTTCATGGTAAAACTAGGATTTATAAGGATTATTTCAAATGATTTTCACAGTAATCATGCAAGACATGGGTATTATCAATTTTATAGATAGTTAGAGAAACTAATCCATTTGTCTATGGTCATACAATGACAAAGCCAGTATACATACATGATATACATGATAGTTTTGTAAGAAGTCTTGCAAATGCTTGCAATTAACCTTAAAGTCATGAAAATAGGTATTCTAAATATAATATAAGCACAAGAGTAAAATAGTAAATTATTTATTCATTCATTCAACAAATATTATTTTGAGCATTTGAATATATAGATTGGCTATTCTAGGTTCTGGAGATAGAGTGATAGAGATACAAAGGAGATTCCTGCTGTTGTATACTTTACATGTTCTATAGTGGAGCATGCATGTAAACAAATGTTTAAAAACTTTGTAACTAAAAAGCATCATAAGAGACAGATTCCTGATGTTGATGCTGGCAAAGAAAATAATCAGGGAATTTGTTCTTCTCAGGGACATCTATCCTCAGAAATGACGGCTGAAGGGCAAATGGGTTCCAACTAGGCAGAGGATGGGAGTCAGGGATGGGCAATAAAGTTTCTATTAGCAAGCCAAAAAAAAAAAACCCTGATATTCTTCCATCATAGAGATACCAGATATAAGGGGTTGAAGAAAGGGGCCTCTGGTGGGGCTTGGGGATTATAAGTAGGTAATACCAAACATACTCTTGAGTAGAGGTATTTTAAGAACAAAATAACAGACCTGAAAGGATGGCTTGTTCTACAAAATGCTTGCCATGCAAGCATTGAAACCTGAGTTAGGATTTCCAGCACCTACATAAAGCCAGGCATGTATGTGCCAGTATATGTAGAGCTGGAAAGGAAAAGACAGGAGGATTCCTAGAGCGTATTAGTCAGCCAGTCTTGATGTATTGGTAGTCTCCAGATCCAGTGGAAGAATCTGTATCAAAGATGACAAGGTGGAAGACAATATGTGAAGACATGATATCGATTTCGAGCTTCTACTTGCATGTACAGAGGGATGCATATCTACATGCATTCTTTTCAGCTCAGCACAGAAATAGTGTGGATAGGAAATAAAGGCAGATCTGAAGAAGATCTGTAAAGAATTATGGAGGTTACAGGATGGGCATGATGGAATTTGGGCTAGAGTTGTAGTACGAAGAGAATAGAAGCAGATGGGTATCAGACATCATCAGGAGGTAAAATCGACAAAAATTCATTATACATGGAATATGACTCAGAAGAAGAAAAGTTTGAAAGCCATTCTAAATTCACATGATCAGATACTTTATTGCACAATTCATTGAAATGGGGACAATGGAAATAGATCATATTTGGGAGGCAGATTTGTGAATTCAGTTCTGGAAATGTGGGGGTGAGAAACACTGAGAGAGACAAGAGGCACATCGAGTCAGCATTGACCTTTGTTTGTCTGAATCTTAGAGTGGTCGGTGGGTCTGGCTTGGAGATACACCTTATATAATCTTCAGTGTGAATACAGTATTGACGTCATGATCATAGGTGCTATTGTCTAGAAAGATGCTGAGAGTGGATAAGCAAAATGAGTTGTGATCAAGTCTGGGGGAATTTTATCTCATAATGGTTTGCTCAACCTAAAAATGAGGTTGGAAGAATACTGCTCAATCGTGCAGTCATGGAAATAAAGGGGAAATGACTGGTGCTAAAGACAGAATAGCCAGCAGTATTAAGTACTGCTTATATAATGTGGGTTTGGAAAATCCTTTGGAATGATTGACATGAAGTCATTGGTAACCTAACCAAGAGCTATTTTATGAAGAAGAAAAAAATTGCTTTACAGCTGAGTGAAGACTGAACAAGGACTAAGAAATTGGGTTAATTGAGCATAGATAAATGAATCCTAAGAGAGGACAGTAAAGATTCAATTGCTAGGATGGTGGGAGCAAATTGGAGAGTCCAATAATAATGGATGGTTAATAGGAGCTCATGAGAAGGAGGGTCAGAGCAAAGCATTTTCAGAGGCTCCTGTGTCTGTGTGCTCTGCATGAGAGAGGTGTCTTCTCCTAGAGATTACACTTTTCCTTAAAGCAGAAACAGAATCTTGTCTGAGGGTGAGGTGGGACCAGTAAAGTTTGAATACAGCTAAGAACATTTGGAATATGTTACTAATGGAGATAAAGAAAGTTTGTGTAGTCACTGACCAGTATGGAGGGCCCATTCCCCAGAACCCGTGAACATGAGTTTTTTTTTTTTTTTTTTTGGCTGTCACTCAAACATTTCATGGTCTGTGTGTACATTGTAAAAAACCCAAGTGCAAACAACAGCACAACAGCGGGGAATCCACAAGGGGGTGGGGATCTAAAGGATTAAACATTGGTAGTTTTTTTCTCCCTCAGACTGAGGAATTTGGAAAAATATGTAAATTAAACATATGAATATTGATATATTCATTAAATAAGCTTACTGAATGGTAAGTTCCTTTTAATGTGAGGAGTTCACCCTCATTGCTATTGTTTGGCAATGCATCCTGGGCTGAGTTCAACACTGGGAGGTAAATGAGGCTATCAGGACTTGCACAGAAAGGTGCACAAAGGTTACAGGCTGCCTCCTTGCCCTTGAGCCATTAGTGTGGTTCTCTGCAATCTTCCTACTCTGCCTGTTCATCCCAGAAGATGAATGGATGTTGCCATCATTTTTGAAACTAGTTCAATGAATAGAATGCCATTTTCTTTTTTAAAATTAGATATTTTATTTATTTACGTTTCAGATGTCATCCCCTTTCCCCATCCCCCCCCCCCAATAAACTCCCTATCCCATCCCTCCTCCTCCTTTCTGCCTTTATACATTTTAATTACATGCAAGTATTAAGGTCAATTCTAGGTTGAGGAACTAGCAATACAATAGATGCACATAGTCAAGGAACAAGCAATATGATAAACACACTTAGTCAAAGGACAAGCAAGGCAATAAAGTTCCATGATCACTCCTGTGATCACTGTTTCTAAGGGCTTATTAGGATGACCAAAATATCTGAGCCTACTTCCCTGTCCTAACCCAAAGTCATTTTCATGCCTGAAGTCTACTTCTTTGTTCTAGCCTAATACTTATATTCCTGTCTGAAATTACTTTTTTGTTCTAGCCTAATATTTAGATTCCTGCCTGAAATTATTTCTTTGTTCTAGTCTAATGCCAGATTCCTGCCTGAAGCCCATTTCCTTGTCCTTGGCCAATGTCAGATTCCTGCCAAGCAGCCCCAAAAGCTCTCTACATCTCCCCCTTCAGAACGACCTAAGACAGGCTCAGTCTTGTTTATGGAATATCATTTTCTAAAGGATTTCTTTTTTTCTTTTTCTTTCTTCTTTCTTTTTTTTCTGTTTTTTTTCTCTTTTTTTGCCAAGGAATACAGGACACCTGGAGATTAGGAATGTGTTACTAATGACTGGAAGCAATTATTTTAATGAGTTGATCTCAGCTTGGCTAATAGGCATTGTCTACGTGTGAAATTGTATATTTTACATCAGATGTGTGGGAGGGAGTGTGGGTGAACATACAGGAGCATGTATCTACTTGACTATTTCCCTTGAAACATTTCTTGTTTGGCTAGGGAGGATACATACCTGTGAAAATGTTATCAGAACATACTAAAAGTAGCTCCTCCAAATGTTTATGGTTAGATGATCTGAAGCACAGAGAAAATGAGATGGGAGAGATAACAGAAACACCCTGTAGAATATTTAAGAGTAAAAAGAATGCCACAGTTAGCACGAGCACATTTGAGATCTATTAACTTCTACTAATACATTTCTAGGAGAGTATAGCAACTTGCACAGAGGTTTAAAGATCTAGACATAAAAGTAAATAAATTCGTGCATGCATGTATGTGTGTTCATGCACATGCATGCGTGCATGTGTGTGTAGAGTACATACATGTAAGAATTCATGTTTGCATGTGTGTGGATGTACTATGTGTGTGTATATGGAGTACATCCATGTGAGGATTCACAAGTGTGGATGCATTATGTACATGCATCCACATTCATGTATGTGAATGCACTCTGTACAGGGGGTGTGGCTGTGTGTATAGAGTACTTACAAATCAGAATTCATGTTTGCATATGTGTGGATACACTATGTGTGTGGATGTGGGTGAAGGTCAGAGGTTGTTGTCAGGTGTCTTTCTCCATTGCTTTTCACCTTATATATCAAGGCAAGGTCTCTTACTTGAAACCAGAGCTTACCAATTTTGCTAGTCCCACTAATCAACTTGCTCCAGAGACTTCTGCCTCTTTAGTGCTGGGATTATAGGAAGGCAGCCACACCCAACTGCCATTTTATACAAATGCTAGATATCTGAACTGTATTCCTTATGCATAGTGCCTCACCAAGTGGGTTATCTCCTCATTACTGTAGCTAAGTTCTTGAACCGTAAATTAATCATCGAAGCCTTTATAACTACAAGGCTGGCTAGGAAGATGCTGTGGGCTTGAGCAGCTGTCTGGTGTCTGGTCCCACTGGAACTCCATAGAGAGTCGATCCTTACTTTTCACTTACTGTTATTAAGTCTTCCATCCTCAAGTGAGCCATTCTTATTTCTACCAGCTGCTATTAATGTTTCCTCACAAACCCTGTTCTATCCTGGCCACCATAAAACAAATGTTCTTGTTTTAAATCATTCGTCTTAAAGTAAGGTTTCATAGAATGTAACACTCTGGACATGAAAATTGCTGGTCAAGTAGGATTATTGTTTTCTTTGATCTAATAATTGTAATGTCAATGTAGGGTACATCATCGAAAATACGTTGTACTTAAAGACCGATAACTGAAGCTCGTGGAGAAGAGATCCTAAAGAAGAAAATGGGCTTCATGACATCATTTCAATATGGCAGACCTATGTCTCTCTCTTAACTGTCATGCTAAAGATAGGAAAAAGTCACACATAGTTAAAGATAAACCAACTGATTTTCATCAAAGCCCAGACTAAATTTGAAGAAGAAAAAGGTTGCCACTATTTCACATTAAATAATGGATTTAAATAAAATCGTCTGCACACCAAGAAAAGCCACATTGAAATTCCTTTTAATTGTAATATTAATTAGCCCACATGGTTAGGTGCCAATATTATGTTATGACCAGTGGCCTCAGAGTTCCTGATAACCTCATCTAGAAGAGAGAAAAATAACTTTTTTCTCATTTTCTTTTTAAAACATTATACTTTATCAGTCTGCTGAGACAAGAAAAATAACAGCAAACAAATATAAATTGTTAGAGAATTGATGAAACACCATTGAATTTCTAAAGAAAATGCCTAAGGGTCTCTCTGTCTACCATCTGGTCTACCCATATATGTACTCATTTGAAACATTCTTCTTCTCTCTTTTCCTTTCCTTTCCTTTCCTTTCCTTTCCTTTCCTTTCCTTTCCTTTCCTTTCCTTTCCTTTCCTTCCCTTCCCTTCCCTTCCCTTCCCTTCCCTTCCCTTCCCTTCCCTTCCCTTTCTTTTCCTTTTCTTTCCTTCCTTTCTTCCCTTCCTTCCTTTGCATACAGTTAGATGTCAAGGGACACATTGCATGTGTGTGTGTGTGTGTGTGTGCATGAGTACATTCATGCAATGTGTATGTGTATGCACGAGCTCATGCATGTAATGTGTGTGTGTGTGTGTATAGTGCATGAATACACTAACATGCATGTGTGAGTGAGGGTTATTTTTGAGACAAGGTCTCTCACCAAACCTGTAGCTCACCAGTGACTAAATAGGTCTTCATGCTTACACAACAAAAACTCTACATGATGAACTTTCTCTCTGCCCACAATGTTTTGTCCCCTTAAATTGTATGTTTAATATCAAGGATTTAGGGCCCAGTAGTTTCTGCAGTGTTCATTTGTTTATAATTAAATGCATTGTTAACAGTGACCACTACATTTCTATAAATGTGGCTGCTATTGGATGTTGAAATTATAGGAATCAATTCACTATACTTATAATTCAAATCTAGTTCCCTGATGTGGATCCTCCCACAATCCTCTTTGTGTTTTCTCCTGTTTCTGGGTTGTCTCTCAGAGGGGAGATGCTGAGGGCATAAACAACATTTACTGATCTGGGCTTTAGTGACTTTTTGATGGATTCACTTATAACAAAATTTAAGTGTTATTAACAGATTCTCACCAAGCACATAAACAAAATCACGAGGGTGTCTAGGCAGAGAGCCACATACTTTTAGAGAGTAATATGTTTATGCTATATAGGAAAGGGGAAAGAAACTAAACACAGAGACAATATAAATAACTTTCTACTTGCTTGTCCTATATCAGTTTGTTACTGTTGGTGAAAAAAAGATTTAGCCATAGGTATCACTGAGAAAAAGACAGGAGGATGCTGTGAGTAGATTGACCATGGTGTGACAGGGGAGTTTGTTACCCAGATAAAAAAGACATAGACTCAGGGTTGATCTTTAGATTTGATTCCCATCTTGGTCACAGGGCATTTGATTTTCTATTTAAATTATCTTTGTACCTAGAGGAATAATGCTTATGAACCCTACAGCTGCAGTTTTATTTTCTGGCCTTTTTCATAATCCATAATTATGAGCCATGCTGAGCTAGGGTGTGACATTCATTGGAACACATCCTAAATGGCACTTTGAAAAATTTTGGCCTATGTGGAATTATTTAGAAGTAATCTTTTGTGAAGTTCCTAGTTCTCCTTTTTATCTGATGGACTGATAATCTCATAATGGGATTAGTTTCTCAACCAATTACCCAAGATTGTTATTATCCGTTTTTAAACTTGGATAGTCTTTAAATGTCTACAGCAAGGTTTAAAACAGATCCAGAAGGATGTGAATTATAGTCATTTAGAAGTCTTAAATCCAGGGTATTTTGTATCTTAAAATTCAACAAAGAATGCTGGAAAAGTAACACCTACTTCCAAATAGAGTTAATTTAAATTCAGCCTCTGAAAAGGTTATATTATAGAACATTGAAAAAGAGAAGGTTAGTTAGAAAGTCAAATGCAATAGAAATTGGCAATGACCAGGTTATGAGTAGTTTCCCATATGTTAAAGCAGAACGAGTCTACTCTCTTCCTTAGAGGTGGTTTGTGAAACCGTGTACCCCATCCTACTGTGTAAGCAACACTGAAGATCTCCGTTTTAACAGTGTCATGAAAGTCAGTAACAGCCCATGAACAGAAAGACAATTTTTTTCATGAATTTCTACCTTTTCTCTCATCAGACTTTGATTGACTGTAGGAGGGCTCACTTTGTGTGGGCATTGTAATTGTTCTTTCTTAGTTAATCTAGTTTGACATGACACCAGTGGCATATGGAGAATAAGGAGGACAGAAATGGTTTAGTGTCCATGCAGACAGTGGTGATGCTCAGGGGATAGTGAATACTTTTGAGAGCTGTTTCATAGCAAATGGCTCATCTGTCTCAATGTAGACTTTAGCTTCTAGATCTTTGTCCTCTCACTATGACTTCAATTCATGCCAAGCAAGTACAAGTCCATTTTCCTAGTGGGTTTTCTTGAGTATACATTCTCCAAAGATTTGATATGCACATACATTGTGCATATGCAGGTCTCATCTTGGTAATTTATCTTTTGGAGCAGGTGACAATATCACAGCATTTCCATTGTTGTTTGTTTTTTTTGTTTTTTTGTTTTTTTGTTTTTTTGTTTTTTGTTTTTTGCCCTTTATTGTTGAGAGTGACAAAATTCTATAACATGCATTTCCTGGGTCATTTCAAGGCAAAGAAATGTCTTGAGAAATAATAATTCTGCCTCTCATTATTTCAAGCGTCTATAACATTTATCTAGTGATTTTTTTCTTAAATATACTCAGATTTTACTTAAATATTTTACTTAGGTATGTATTAATTTTTTAATTTAATTTTATGTTTTTCACTTATTCCATTTATACTTCCCTCCTCCCAGTAACTCCCTCCCACAATCCTTTCCTCATCCCTCTCACCTTCTCCTCTAAGCAGGTGTGGCCCCTTGGAGAGCCCCCAAACCTTGGCATTTCAAGTTGCTAAGAGGCTATGCACTTTGTCTCCCACTGAGGCCATAAGATAGCCCAGCTAGTAGAACATATCCCACAAACAGGCTCCTGCTTTTGGGATAGCCCCCATTCTAGTTGTTTAGGACCCACATGATGGTCAAGATGCACATCTGATACATATGTGTGGAAAGGCCTAGGTCTAGCCCGTGTATGTTTTTTTGCTTGGTGGTTCAGACTCTGAGAGACCCAGGAGTTCAGGTTAGTTGACTCTGCTTCTCTTCCTGAGGAGTTTTTATCCCCTTTGGGACCCAAAATCCTTCCTCCTATTCTTCCATAAGAGCACTCAAGCTCCATCCATTGTTTGTCTGTAGGAGTCTGTGTCTATCTGAGTCAGCTGCTGGGTAGAGCCTCTCAGAGGACAATGTGTTCCTGTCTGCAAGCATAACAAAATATCGTTAATAGTATCTACCTACCTCTACCTAGCACCTTCCTTCCCATCCCCTCTAAACTTATCAAGTCTAGGTGGAGCTGCCCAGCTCTTTGTGGGTATGTGGATTGCTCTGGAATGTGGTCAATAGGCCACTTGTTATGCGGCTGAAGGAATCTCACTTTCCTTTCTTTAGCAGTAATCAAATTTCAATTCTCAGACAGAGGTGGAACACCTCACGTCCCCTCCCCTGTGCTGACATTTTTATCTGGCTTGACTTTATACAGGTCTAGTACATACTATCACAATTGCTATGAGCTTGTATGTATATCTGTCCTGTTGTGTCTGGAAAACAATTTGCTTGAAGTCATCCACTACCTTTGGATCTTACAATCCTTCTGTTCCCCCTTTCACATAGCTCTCTAGGCCTTGAGGGAATGTGTGGATTGTAGGTATCCCATTTAGGAACGAGCATCTGAAGTCTCCTGTTCTCTGCAAGTTGGCAAGTTGTATTAGATACCGTGTACTGGAAGATGATTCTATGATGATGGTTGAGTGGTACACTAATCTATAAGCACAGCAGTAAGTCATTGTGAATTACTTTATTGCTGTGTCCACTTAGTCGAATAATAGTGTTATCTTTTTTTCCCTAAGGCCCAAGACCTACGTAGCTGTAGGTTCTGGCCTCATTCACAGTATTGGGTATGGATTACATCTCCTGGAGCAGACATTAAATCCAATTTTACAAAGTGTCTGATTACTCCCACACATTTGTGCAGCTACTGGTGGTCATATCTTGTCAGGCAGGTCACTGTTGTAGTCTGAGGGGTTCACAGGCAGGTAAAACTAATGATTACCATCCTACTTCCATAGTGTGCATTGCATCTTCCAACATCATGTTTGTTAGTAAGCGGGGAAGAAGTCTCTAATTGAGTACCAGCTAGATTTCTCCATATTCTATGACTCAAGTATGTGGCTTTTTCAATAATAACAATCTTGTTATTGAGTTCTGCAGGTTAATCACTATTGTTAGTGATAGTCTGTAATGTTTTGGGGGCAAGGGTCTATGGGATCTTACTAACCAACAATTTAAGAAAGATAGATAGCCATTCCTGATACTAGGCATTTCATCTGGTAGTTGGATCCCCCACCCGCACCCCATAATACGGTAATTCTACTTAAACTTCTTTTTATATATGTATACATTTTAGGAAGCTTCTAAAGAAGTAGGGTTCTATATGACATTTTCAAATGTCTTTTAATATTACTTATCTCTTCACATATTTCTTCATACATCCTTTCTGTTCTGTTTCCCTTTTCCTTCCTTTGTTGCATTATATTCTATTTCCTCTTTCTTAAAAGAATCATTTCACCCCCCCTCCAAGGCCTTTTATCAATTACCTAACTTCTGTAGCTATTATCATCCCAGTAAGAATGCCCTGGATAAAAAACAAGTAAGCAAACAAACCAAACCAAACCAAGACACATGACAACAGATGCTGGCAAAAGTGTGAGGAAAGGAGAACACTCACATACTTCTTCTGGTGGGAGTGCAAATTAATAAAAACACAATGGAATCTCTATAATCTCATAGCTGGAAATTGATTTTCCACAAGGTGCAGGTACATCAGTTCGAGGGTACATAGTCAATAGACTCTCCCTGTATCATATATTACAGAGATACCTATCCATGATCATTGCTGCTTCATAATAGCTAGAAATTAGAAACAAACTAAATGTCCATCAACTGATGAATGGATAATGAAAATTTGTTATATTTATACAATAGAGTATGATTCAGCTGTTAAGAAACTATGAAACTTGTAGAGAAATAGAAACATCACACTAGAAACATGGAACTAGAAACATCACACATGAGGTATCCAAGAGTCAGAGAGAAAAACACTGCATGCTGTCCTCATACAATGAATGCTATGGTTTAAGTCTTAGATACTGTGTTTTATTTGAGATAAGTATAATTTTAAATAAAATCATTATCAGATTTATCACCAAGTACATAAAGCCTATATAAGATGAATAAGTGACTGCCTGTGGCTTATCTATATTGTAATGTTGTAGAATATAGTATAATTTCAAATGAATATACTCCTTAAATCACCTCGGTATTGTTTCTTTTGTTTAAGTTGGTTTTTCTAAAAGCCTTTCTTTGTTTTTCTGCTATGTAGGTGTGCTAGTGCATTCTGGCTTTTGGTTCCTCATGGGACAGTTGTGTTAACGGACATTTTCTTAAGTCATTGCCTCTCTACCATTTTACCATTTTGTTCAAATAGGCTTTACACGTTGCTTTTCTGTGTGTTTAATCTTGTTTCTACATTTGGTTGTTACCTGCTTCATCATTTTCAGTAAAATTTGTATCATTCTTTCCTATTTAGCCTTGCAGAGTTTTGCTGATTTTATCACCCCTTTCTCTGGTTTTCATTTTTTCTAACTCATTTCTCCTTCCTCCCTTAGAGTTATTTTATTGATCGTTTCCAGACTCATTAAATGAATAGCTAGTTTTTGTTTTATTCTTTTTCTTAAGCAATGGCATAATTTTTCATTGCTTTTATTGATTCACTCCACTGAAATTTCTTTGGGTTTTTCTATTGAACCTTCCAAGCTTATTGAGTTGAATTTTTTTTAATTATTCATTTTTTTCAAAAACAACAAGAAGGCTCAGTGCTGAGACTCCCCCCCCCAGGTCTGCCATTTGCCTCAAGCCTTTTATACACATCTGCTTATGTTCACATTTGAAAAAGTCCCTGCCATAGTTTTAATTTTTTCTCTAATCTAGCATGAATTCATATTATATTTTAGAGGTTTCCATTGTGTTTTTATTGAAAAATAATACCTTCCGATGTATCTTGTAAACTGTTCATTTGCGGGCAAATGAATGATCTATGCACATTTTCTGCACCTGCTCCATTGGGATTCTATATGTAATTTATTTCATCAATAAATACTTGTTGATCTGAATTGTCAGACTACTAAACTATGGTTAAATGAAGGATTTCTGCTCAAGTTGGAGGGTTACCTGTAATACAGGCATAGAAGGACTGATAGCATAGGCAAGAGTACGGTAATTTACATGTATTCTACAGCTGCATGCTCTGTCAGCTTGCTAATCATATCTATAGCCATGAGTCACCGTTGGGGTGGGCTTCAAACTGGAACATCTTGAAGATGTTTCCTTTTTGTAAACAACAAATTAACCATACATTGAGGCTGTATTGTGTTCAAATGTCTGTAAGAAATTCTTATTTGAGCCATATCCTGTATAAGCAGCTGTGACTAGAAATTCTATTTTATGAAGTAGAATTTTTGGTGTCTTTTACGAAGACAAACCTAATGGCTTCTGGTTGGAATGATATTAGCAATCTTGTTGTAAAGTGTTTTTCAGGAATTAGAATATTACCCTAATCATGCAACTGGAGGTGCAAACACATGTTTGCTCATTTTCCGATTTAGTTTAGAACATGTGAGGAGAAAGTTAGGGCAGGGCTCATTTACATCTTATTTGATCTCATTTATATCTTATAACAACATTTGGAATTTACTAATTTCCATTCAAACATTGAATTTTATTTACATTTAAAGAGTTTCAGGTACTGTCTACCTCTTCTGTTAACCAGTTCTATTCATAATGACTCTTAGACACTGGTCAGTATTTCTCACCTGTAACTCTCACTTATTTCTCTGCTTTTGTCTATATCCTTATGTCCAATATGTTCTAATATCTCACAAACCCTTGCAGTCCTCATATAACATACTTCGGGCAACAAAGTAACCAATGAGAAAAAAGTTGAAATCCACATTGCTTTTTCTCAGCACACAAAAGATTTGAAAATCAGAAAGAGGTGTCATTCACAGATATTCCGAGCTTACTCAATAACTGAAGACTTCAGTATGCCAGAGCGTATGCCAAAGAGATTATACAGTATTCGTTCATTGTACAGTTCACAGTAAATGACAGTGGTGTGTGTGTGTGTGTGTGCGCGCGCGCGCGCATGCACGCACTTATGTGTAGGTCTTTTAAGAAGTAAACTTACTGAGTCATTTTTTTCAAACAGTATTCTCCACAGGAAGTAAGAAATCTTCTGCTCTATCTGTACAGAAAAAAAAAAAAACAAATAGTAGAAACGAAATGAAGATCACTGTCATTCTGTGATGTCTCTGATTCACATGAAGGGGTTAGAAGTCTGAGAATGCCTTCTTGTCTGGTTAAGGTTTTAGGAGTCCTGTGTCTGATTGTTCCTTAGCCACATAAGCACTTAGAAGTTATTTAGAGCCTCTGAAGTGGTCAGAATGACAGTATCTTCTAAAGCCTCACACGCTAAAGTGTTCACTCTCCAAGTTGGTGGCATTAGGAGATGAGACTTTTGGATGGGGATTAGGTCATGAGAATGAAGCCATCACAGGCAGAATTGGTACCTTTATAAAGAAACACCAAGAGATTAGTTGAGTTTCTTGCTCTTAATACAACACCAGCTCCTGGTTTGCTGTGGGTAGCCTTTAGTCTCCACAGAGATTTTATAATGATTGGGTGCTGGATTGGGGCAAAGGGTTTTCTGCATTGGCTGAGATGTTTGTGTGATTTCTGTCCTTAGGACTATTTATGTTTTTGATTACATTTGTTTGTTTACATAAGTTGAACAATCCCTGTATCTCTGGAACAAACACAAGTTGATCACAGTGAATGGCATTTGGTGTGATCTTAAATTCTGGCTGCAAATATTTTATCGAGAATATCTATGTCTATGATTATCAGGGAGATCAATTTATTATTTTCTTCATTGGGTTTTTATATTTTTCGGATATCGGTTACATTGGCTTTATCAAAAAGAGTTTGGTAGCACTCCTTCCTTTCTTGTTTTGTGGAACAACTAGCAGTGCATTGATTTTATTTCTTCTCAGGACAGGCAAAATTCAACAGTTGAGCCATCAGAGTCTGACCTTTTGTAAGTTAGGAGAATTATTTGTATTTCTGCCACAATTTTTTTGTGCTTGTTATAGATATGTCTAAATTGTTTATAAATTTTGCTCTAATTTTTCTGTGTCTTATGAGTATATAAATTTAACCAGTTCTTTCAGACGTTTGAGTTTAGTGAAATGTACATCTCTGAGGTATGTCCTAATGGTTTTCTGGGTTTCATTGACATTTATTGTAACATCTTCCTTTCCATTTCTAATTTTACTAATTGGGTCTACTGCCTGTAACCTTTGATTAGTTTGGCTCAAGGTGTTTTTTTCTTTTAATCATACCTACTTTTATTTATTTGCTTTTCATTGTTTAAATCCATGAGGGGTACAGTACCACATCGAGTCTGTGTCCAGTGGACTCTACAGTTAGATCACTTCAGAATTGGCACATGCTGTGGCACCATTGTCATGGGCCTGCATTACCATTCCCCAGATTGCTCTGTATTTTTTTTCTACTTGCCTCCCGGGGTTAGCTTTACACCCTTAAATATCATATTCCCTTAAGGGAATAAACACTTTTAGTTTTTCATTGATTAATTTATTTATTCACTTTACATCCCGATCACAGCTCCCTTCCCTCTTCTTCCAGTCCCCACACCTACACCCTGTACCAACCTGCATTGGTTATTAAGCACATCCTCTCCCACAGACCAACTAGGGGAAAGGTATCCAAAGGCAGGCAACAGAGTCTGAGCCCTTGGCTCCAGTTGTTAGGGAACCCACATGAAGACCAAGCTGCACATCTGCTACATATGTGTAGGGAACCTAGGTCCAACCCATACACGCTCTTTGGCTGGCGGTTCAGTCTCTGTGAGATTCCATGGGCCCAGGTTAGTTGGCTCTATAGGTCTTCTTGTGGTGTCTTTGGTCCCTCCCACTCACTTAATCCTTACCACCCCCCCCCCCCCCCGACTCTTCCACAAGACTCCCTGAGCTCAGCCTAAAGTTTGCCTGTGGGCCTTTGCATCTGTTTCATTCAGCTGTTGGATGAAGGCTCTCAGAAGACAGTTATGCTATGCAAGCATAGCAGAGTATCAATAGTATCGGGGGTTGGTTCTTTCCCATGGAATAGGCCTCACATTGGGCTAGTCATTGGTTGTCCATTCCCTCAATCTCTGCTTCATCTTTATCCCTGCATGTCTTGCAGGCAGGGAAAATTTTGGGTCAAAGGTTTTATGGGTGGGTTGGTGGTCTCCTTCATTCACTGGAAGTCTCTACAGGAGATGGCCACTTTAGGCTTCATGTTTCCTGCTGCTAGGTGTCTCAGCTATTGTTACCTCCAAATCCTCTCAGGAGCCTACCCTGTTCTAGTTCTCTGGCTTATCCCAGAGATGTCCTCCCCCCGCCAATATCCCTTCTCTCTCAGTCCTTTCACCCCACCCCTGTTCTCCCCTCACCTGATTCCCAAGCCTGTTTGCCTCTCTTCCCCTCTCCCACCTAGTTCCCTCTCTCCATCCACTTCCTATGCCTATTTTATTTCTCCTTTTCAGTGAAATTCAAGCACCCTCCCTTGGATCCTCCTTGTTACTTAGTTTCTTTGGGCCTATGGATTGTAGCATGGTTATCCTGTACTTTATGGCTAATATCCTCTTATAAATTAGGACATACCATGTGAATCTTTCTCTGTCTGTGTTACCTCATTCAGGTGGGCCTTTTTAGTTCTATCCATTTGCTTGTAAATTTTGTGTCATTGTTTTTTAATAGCTGAGTACTATTCTATATGTAAATATAACACAGTTTTTAACAAATCTATAATTGAGGGACACCTGAGTTCTCAAGAATTTAAACTCCAACAAACCAAATAATCTAATTAAAAATGGGGTACAGAGCTAAACATAGAATTCTCAATAGAGAAATCTCTAATGGCAGAGAAGCACTTAAAGAATTGTTCAATGTCCTTAGTCATTAGTGAAATCCAAATCAATCCATCCCATCTGCATACGCCAAATTCAGACACTATTGCTGATGCCAAGAAACGCTTGCTGACAGATGCCTGGCATAGCTGTCCCCTGAGAGAGTTTACCATAGCCTGACCAACACAGATGTGTATGCTTGAAGCCAACCATTGGACTGAGCATGGAGACTCTAGTAGAGGAGTTAGGGGAAGGACCAAAGGAGCTGAAGGGGTTGGCAACCCCATAAGAAGAACAACAATATCAACCCACTAGACACTCCAGAGCTCCCAGGAACTAAACCACCAAGCAGAGTACACATGGAGGAATTCACAGCTTCAGCTGCATATGTAGCAGAGTATTGCCTTATCTGACATCAGTGGGAGCCGAGGGCCTTGGTCCTGTGGAGGCTGGATACCCCATCATAGGGAAATGTAAGGGTGGTGAGGCAGGAGTGGGTGGGTTGGTGGGGGAGTACCCTCACTGAAGCGGGGGGGAGGGTCATGATGGGGATCTTCAGAGGGGAAACTTGGAAGGGGAATAACATTTGAAACATAAATAAATAAAATAACCAATAAAAACCAAACCAAACAAACAAACAAAAACCGACTCTGAGATTCCATTATACACCTGTCAAAATGGCCAAGATAAAAAACTCAAGTGACAGCTCTTGCTTGGAGGATGTGGAGCAAGGACAACACATTTCCATTGCTGGTGGGAGCACAAACTTGTATAACCACTTTGGAAATCAGTCTGGTGGTTTCTCAGACAGTTAGGACTAGTTGGTACCTCAAGAAGCAGCTATAACCACTCCTGTGCATATACCCAAAAGATGTTCCACCATACCACAAGCATACTTGCTCTACTATGTTCCATTGTATGAGGACATAGTGAGAAGAAGCCCTCAGCAGACTCCAAATTTACTGAACCTTTGATCACTACACTCCAGAACTGTGAAAATAAACCCTTGCTGCTCATGAGCTTGCAAGTTTACGGAATTTTGCTACAGCAATCCAAACTGATTCAGGCATCCCTCCCAAGGCAGAAATGACTGAATAGCTGAGTTAAGTAGTTGAAGTGTAATGATACATGCCTTACCTCAGGGAACCTCCTAAAGATCTATCTCTCTAGGAATGTTAGATAGAGTCTTTTGTGTCCATGTCTGACCAAGCACAGTTTAACTTAGTGCTTTTCAAAGGGGGACAATTTTGACTATATGATCATTAAGCAGTGTCTAGAGACATTTTCACTTATAACAGCTAGGGAGAGACTGCCAGGTAATTTTTGGCATATGAATAGACAAATGAGTAAAGGAAAACAGAGTCCAGAAATATACACACATTATATAGTAATTTAATTTTTAAGATGGTAAAATAATCAAATGAAATAATTGAAGGCTGAGTTAGTACATGATACTAGCATAAGTTAATATACATATGGAAAAATTGAATCTTCACCTCCAAGTTCATATCACAAGGGAAAATTAATTCACAATAGAGGCTGAATTAAAAATTAAAATATGACTAGAAGAAAATGTGGAACATACACACATTTAAATTAGTGATAGGCCAAGATGTTTTTAACATGATATTGAAAATAACCATATAGACTAAAAAATTAGATTGCTCATTAGTAGGCATGACTAAGCAAATGAGTAAGCAAGGCACTGATTGAGTTGCAAGATTTGCAAAGTACATCTGACAAAGGAGTGAGTCAATTTTAAGTAAAGAATTCTACACAGAATAAGAAAAAGACCTCTCTACCAACCTCAGCCAAAATAGATAAAGTGTTTCAATAGATGCTTCACAGATGTCTAGTTAACACAGTAAGGAGTGTCAACACCATCATCCTTTGGGGGACTTCATTGACAACTAAAATAAGAGAGTACTGTGCACACACCAGAAAGGCCAACATTAAAGATTGATGACACAGAACACTCATAAGAAGATGGAACTACAGCACACTTAACTGGAAAAATCCCACATACTTAACACCAAAACAGTATGTAAACAGAGTTTGCCAATCCTATATACTGTAATATAATCTGTGGAAATGAGCCTCTGGCACATGTGACAATGTGGAGAAAATTTCACAGGCATAATGCTGGGTTAAAGAATGAAGAAAAAGCCCTGATGTGCCTGGTATGATTCCATTTCCAGGAAGTTCCAAAACAAAAATAATGCAACATAAAAAGAAAAAAAAATGATACTTTTGGGAAGAAAATTGACTAAAACAGCATGTTACAGAACATGGATATATTCTACTTCATAGTACATCCATAAGCTATTCGTGTATGTCCATTGGTTAAAACAGTGTCACTAGCCTTTATGCACTTCTCTGCATGTAAATTTATAGAAAAGGAGGAGGAGGAGGAAGAGGAGGAGGAAGAGAAGAAGAAGAATTTTATGTGGTAGAAAATAGAGTTCATCTTATACAAGTACTAACATGATTAAATATAAGTAATGAATGGAAATTTGACGAATAATTCTGTTAGACACAGTATTTTTTTAAATAACCAAAGAAACTTTAAAAGTAAGTGTGTGGCCTTAAAATGTCTCTTAGAGAACTACACTGATTTGACTTAGATTATTTCCAAGGTCGACTCTCGCTGTCGAAAGGTAGTAGGAATCACATGTTACTGAATGCAAGTCACAATGTTTTTATATTAACAAGCCCTGAGTACATGTTTGGTATCTGTTCTCCCCTCACTCCCTCCTTTTTTCCTTCCTTCCTTCATGATTGATTTGAATAATTCTTTTTTGGAGCTAACTTATATTTGGATCATTAATGATCCAAAGTACTGTACTAACAAATTTTTAATATAATCATACAAAAAAATGAATCAGATATGTTGGATTTGTTTAACATTTCAAGACAACTATTTTAAGTAAACTGATAGTTTGTGTTAAGACTCTGTCCAGTGGCTCTTCAGTAAGAATAGTTTAGAAAGTAGCTATCATCTTTTCTGATAAGAAATAGAAAAAGGAACTAGTAGTCTTAAAAAGGAATATGACGAAGGAGAACCATACTGTAACTGGAGAAAAGATCCCTTCAATCACAAGGAAGTTATAGATTGCTTTTGCATACATGTCAAAGATCCCTTCCATTTTTGGCCAAATCACAACATAGGGTAGTCAACTTATAATTGGTTCTATTTTCCAAGAACATCATTATGAAAACTAATCTTAGGATTGAGGAAACTTACAGAATTTACAGTTGCTTTATGCTGTTGTTGAACATTTTGCTTTTCTAGTGTTTTGTTTGTTTGTTTGTTTGTTTGTTTTTGAGACACAGTCTCTCTGGGTAGTGCAATCTGGTCTTGAGCTTGGAATCTTTCTGCTCTCACCTTTCTAGTTGTTGAGATAACAGGTGAGGAGCACTGGGCCTCTGCTTATTCATTGGAAATACTAGTCTTTAGTATCTTTTGTTTAGTAATAAGGAGAACTTTTACCAACTGTTTTCCCTTCCCCTGCTTTTTTTTTGGAATAAATTATAAATTGTAGAATTTATTGAAATGGATTTCTTGACTCTAAAACCTTGATAGAATTAAATTACTGTTGAGTGAGTTTAGACTTACTACTTGGGAAAGATCTTACACTTGGATTTTAATGTCATTAGCTTTTCTGAAGGCCTATATAAATTCATTGTATATAAATTTACATTGTAAAGAAGAGTTAAGGCATTCTACTATAGAACCCTTATACAGTTTATAAAGACATGTTTCTCACATAATTTCTTCTCAAATTGCATTGTCTTTCAGCCTAAGAATTAATCAGTAATGATTTGTGGAACAAATACAGTACAGTCTGTTTTCAAACATATCTAGTTCATCAAAATTCTATGTATTATATAATGCCTTGAAAATTGTATGTTTTCAATGTTTAAATGAATAGTCTGTGTACCCTGAAGATGGGTTTAACTTGGTCATGCATAGACCATATTTAGAATCTCATAATCCTCAGACACAGTGAGCCAAAGTGTATGTGTGTTTGTGTGTGTGTGTGTGTGTGTGTGTGTGTGTATTTGTGTGAGATTTTTCCCCCTTTATCCATTAGTGGACATCTAGGCTGATTCCATTATCATAGTGTAGAAACACTTGTTTCTGGTAGGCACATGTAGAGGTCAGAAATTGACATTGTCATGTCCTTGTTAATTAATTAATTCATTCATTCATTCTCTCTCTGTTTCTCTCTGTCTCTCTCTGTCTCTGTCTCTGTCTCTCTCTCTCTCTCCCTCTCTCTCTCTGATGCAGGGTCTCTCACTATACCTTGAGTTCACAGTTTTAGCTACACTGGTTGCCTAGTGGGACCCAGGGATCTGTTTATCTACATCTACATCTGTTGAAGCTATAGATATATATTCCCATGCCCAGCTTCTATGTAGGTGCTCCGGAATCTGATCAGACCCTCATACTTGTGTGGTGGACTCTAATCACTGAGTCATTTCCTTGGATTGTGAATCAAACATAAGAAGTGCAATATGACATTTTGTTCTGGTGCATAGCGTTATTAGAAAATGATGAACATTTTATTTTTTAAACAATAAGTTTTGTTTATTAGACAATAATGTTGTCTTAGAGATATTGTAGAGTCTGATTATCTGTATATATACATGGATACTGACATGTGCAATTGTGCACACATGCACACACCAAATAACCTAAGATGTAAAATACTGATTTTTTTACTTAGTCCATCATTTAAAATGCTTTTCTGTGTGACTGAAGGACTCTATAATATATGCCACATTTCTTCACTGCTAGTAATTTCTCTGTCCTTTATATAATGGGTTAATGAGCATCTGGATACATACTTTTTTTTTTAAATTTGAAGTTGGGATTACTTAAAATAGGTCACCAGCTGTGAAAATGCAGGTTAGAGACCTTTCCACTATATTCTGCATAAGCATGTTTGGCTCATTGTTTGCTTGTTAGATATACATATTATAATTTTACTTTTCTTATTTATAAGTGAACCTCATTTTTTAAGTTTGCATTTTTGAATATCTAGTGAGATTAAAATTTAAACACTCATCTTCCCAGGACCTGCTTTTGCCATTATCTTTGTTTATTTGATTTAGGATTTTCTTAACTATTAGAATAACCTCTTTTCTGATCCATCTTATTCTAATGGGTAGCTTTTATATTTATCACTTAGGTATGTATTTGATTTCAGCATAAAAAAGTAAAGAAATAGAAAAAATGGACATCATTTGATACTATTTTATAGAAAAAACCCTCTGGACAAGAAGAAGCTGTGTTTACTTAATAGGAGATACTGTTTATAGTGTGACATATAATCTTTGACATATAGTTAGTTTTGTTCCTGCTGTGTCATTGCTTTCAAACTATGGTGAAGAGAAGCCAACTAGTTAACCTGTTTCTACCCGCCTGAGACTATCCAACACTGGAAGCAATATTATCAGTTCTGAATCTCCATGTCGAGATGGTTTGTGGCAATGTCAAGATGTTGAAACCATGCCTAGGTCATTGCTCATTAAAGATGTTCTTTGGACCAACAGAAACCAAGAAAAGGATGCTAAGTAGCATTCCTTCAAGGCAGCACAGAACATTCTGTCCTTACAGAAATACTCAGAGCTCTGTCTTGCTGTTGGAGCACTTACTATTCATCTGTTCGTATTTGTGCTTGTCTTGTTTTCTTAGAAACAGTGGATATATCGGGGAAAGAACCTTTAAAAACCATTATCCTTTGGCTTTTTCTGTGCACACAAACTTCCTCACCATTTGTTATATACTAATATTTCTCCCTAAGTATGTTGTATAACTTTTAAAGAATGATTTATTTCATAGCGATAAATCAATATGCCCTGCCAGTTATTCTTGTTATGCATTTCATTTGAAGTTTTGGTGAATGTTAATTTCATTTCCTTCTTTGGGCTTTTTGTCTTCTTGAGACCATGAGGTTGTACCTTGTTGTACTTTATGTCTTATCATCTTTGGTTTCTTATGTGACTCCTTCACATTCTTAGTCTTTCTGTTTTCTGTTGTTATGATCTCATATTCTCCCAATTCACCCTGATCAGCTACCATATTAAAGGGCTGGCCATATATTCTGTATATCCATATACTTCATACTATGCCCATCGGTAGATGTTGCTCCTGCTCTCATACATAGATGGTCAAATGTTGATCTTTTTGCTATTTAGCATTTGCCTTTCTACTATCTAAACATTTTGATTCATTATTAGTCAATTATTAAAGGTAATAAAATGACCATCTTTCCCAGAAAGAACTTGTAGTATTGGTATAATATTAAACTACCAATTTAGCAATTTAACAATTCAGGAAAAATCAGTTCAACAGCATGAGATGAATGATAGTCAATAACATTGTGACTCTCTCTACAGTGAATTTTTTTTTTTTTTTTTACAAACAGATTGGATATATCAGTCTGGCCCATTTTTAGCTGGGGTTTTCCTGATTCCTTTTGAGGCCATGGAAATTTCTATAAAAATGGAAATAATTACACATTTAATTGCAGTTCCAAAAATTTGCATTCTTGGATAAAACTGGCTTAAGCCCTGTCCCACCGTTGCTGTAATTGCAGTACTGTCTACTGTTAATTTGCATTTTAATTAAGCTTTAAACATTTAACTAGAGGATGGTCCAATAGAAGATCCTATAATGGTCTCAGTAATTGGTAGGCAAGAGTTATTATTTTTTTTATATTGCTATTTTAGCAGAGAGAAATCTGCCCAGCATGGATGGGGAAAAGCTGATAACCTTCAAAACAGGCTCTTTACTTTGGGGCTGTGATAAGAAAATCTGGAGTCAGGAATGGGGAAATCAGGAGAGACTGATATCAAGGGACCTCAGTGATGACAAGGACCACTCAAATTGTTGAAATTTATCCTAGAACCTTTCACTAGTTGGGGCAAAATGTTGTCTTTTTTTTTTCTTTTGAGCTCCCTAAGATACATTTAATTCAGATATACCAAACCTGACATTTTTGTTGTGATTTTGTGTCTTCAAGTCCTGATAGAAGCAGCCTATACTGGATTTTGTTGCTAACTCGCTGATTTAAATGTTAAAAACATTTTCCTAATCTATTTCCTTTAAAGTACTATGGGGAGGGACATGAAAGTAAGATGACCTACTCTCAAATGATCTGCCCTTAGAAGAACCTTCTTTAAATCTTGCAAACAGAGTGCTGGTGTCTTCAACATGATCTGGGAGGAGAGTTTAGTGGGCATAGCAGGTGTTGTTTCAAATATAATTACACATGTTTCTTCTGTGGTTTCCCTTAGGTGAGTCAGCAGCTATAGTTTATGATGAAATTAACAGTCTACAATGTGGTTCTTTAGAAGGAATTCTCAAAAATATAAGGCACAAATCTCATGGGTAGTGGATATGAAGTGCTAAAGCAAAACAGCCTTATCCCAGTGAAATCTCCAACGTATGTGTTGGGATTATGGTCGTAGTGTCAGTAATAAAACCAGTCTGACCCAAGAGTGAGCAAAATTGCCTAGGTTCTCTGGAGAAAATGTGAATGATGGTTTGTAAAGGAGACTCTTCAAACTGCAGTATAATCAGAGGCCATCTGTAGTATATCTAGGCTGCTTCTTAAGCTTTTAAAAGCAAGCTTTACTGAGTGATGATCGGTTTCTAAATGTCTGATCACATGAGGATTACCCCGTAAGACAAACTACCCAGTTATATACAAAATTCCTTAGAGTCAGTAAACTTCTTTTGTGTATGGATTCCCAGTTCATTCTTTTTAGCTCAGATTTTACTGTGTGGTCAGCTATGAGCTAAAAATAATAATCTGTTCATTTTATTATATCTTGTTTTAGGATGTGTATATATATATATATAGGACTTAGCCAGGAGACATAGAAACTTCTTGGGGGAGAAAATAATATTTGCAATTTGAATCTAGAAATCTTCTACCTAGCACTAAGGGAGACTAATAAAGCATGTAACAGATTTTGAGGCCAAAGGTAGATGCTGACTACCATGCTGGGAGTAAATGATCGTTTATCCTTTTACAGCAACTATTTGATGTTAGATATTTTATTGAGGAAGAATCATAAATACACACACTTGATGATATTATCCAGGAAGAATGTTACACTGAGGAAAACCATGCTTAAAGATCTCAGGGAGAAAATACACGGACCAGCTAGCATGAGTATAGTCTTACATGTCCATCTTGTGCAAATTCAGTACAGTTTAGAACAAGCCATAAGTCTGCAAGGCTAAGAAAATGCTTCTTCTTTCAGAATCTTTCAGTCAGCTTTACTTAGTTCCAGTTACAGCAAAACCCTTGTTAAATAAGTAAATGGACACTCCCTGATAATGCAGAGGTATCCCAGAGGAGCTATGTGGGTCAAATATTTACTTTTGTGCAGAAGTTTATACATAAAAGCAAAGTCATACAGATAACAGTAGTCAAAAGTGTTAAGGGGCCTTATTTCCAAAGAGAGCTAGAGACAACACCTGATTTAAGAACTTAGCCATTTCTAACCATTTTAGAAATTTAAGGGATATGACTTAGAAAAGATATTAAAAAAATTCTAATGAGGATGTTGATGTGAAGATTAAGATAATTGTAAGAAAGATATGATTTCAACTGCATAGGATGTTTATATTAAAATATGACTGTGTGCATATAAAAATTGTGTGTGTGTGTGTGTAAGAACTATATTCTATTATATGACTTAAGAAAATTTATTTTTTTTAATTTTGTATTTATTGATGCATTTCTACATGTCAAGCCTTAAACTAAGTGCTAGAAACATGGACTATCCACGAACTTCAATACATTTTTATCTTCACAGAGCTTTTGGGTAGTAGAAGAGACATGAGCATGTGTGCTGGAGGAAGCCGTAGTTCTCTGAGACTTCCCGGGGGTGCCCCTTTTACACAGTAGCACCCTGTGGTGGACTTGATCTCTGGGATTCTCAACCCAAATGACAACTGAATAGACTAAGTAACTCAGAGAATGCATTTGTTTACAGAACGTTAATATTTCACTCTGTGCTACAGATAGACTTCTTCTTAGATAGAAAGTTCCTGTAGCCCCTAATTCTCGTTCTTAGTATCCTGTGGCATCTTAAATAGCACCTTACACATAGAGCAGGCACTTAAGACAAACTTTTGGAATGCAACGAAAATGTTTGCTTGATGGGGAAAATAAAACATGTCTCACAGACAGATGCAGCTATCAGATGGCCTAACTCTTCTTAGGTAGTCTCTCAGAGCCTTTATAGTTGTGTCATGTGGCTGAGGCCAATGGCAGATCTCTGGTGGAGGCAGCTTACCATTCATTCTTGAAGTATGAAAACTTTTCTGGCATTCTAAAGAGTCTAACCCTTCTGTGGGTAAACTTTTTCTTATTAGTTGGGGAGGAACAGAGCTAAATATCTGTAAGCTACTCTGTTAATTAAAAATAAATATTTGTTAAAAAGTCACCATTTGTTCCAGTCCCACCTTCCGTTTTTTTCATTCCTGCCTACCTAACACCATGTCAGTATTCAAGATTGCTCAGGAGCCTTCTTATTTACCTCATCTGTAAACTCCATTACCTTTTAAACGACTGTGTAGCTGAAGCAAATGGTCTGTGAAGCATATTAAAAAAACTGAAGGCAAACATTTCATGCTTAAATAGCTGCCGTGGTAGTCAGTGTAATGGGCTGGAATTTCAAATATACCCAGTGAAGAATCACACCTTGTGTCCATATCATATCATCCTATGGCTGTCACTAAGATATCATGTGTAGATGTCCTGTGTACATCTTACTTTAGCTGTGAATGTATAAGGAGATTCAAACAAGTATCTTTCTTTGGAGAAGAAGGGCCTTTGGAGAGCAAATACAAGAAAAAAACTTCAGAGTGGTTTCATTTTTCATCACAGATGGTCTTTGGGAATGTTAGTATTTTATACACTAGCACGTGGGTATCAAAAATTGCTTGTCATATTTCATGGAAATGTATAGCCATATAGCTTTCTCCCAAGAGGGTATACCTTTCCCATGTCACTATCGAGACAGAATAGTTCTCCCATTCTTGAGCACTTCCTACCGCACAGTAAACAGCTATATTTTCCGAGGTATTGTGACAACAGATTGGATGATCTGAGTTCATGGTGATCAGGGGTTACATGGGTACCCTGTTTACCAAAAGTTCTAGTCAAAGTATCCTCATAGATACAAGTTAGTTCTCTGAAGTATTTAATCAAAGATAGCGAACATCCCCAGTGCCTCTGGCCTGAGCACTATGAAAGTATTTAAAAGAAAAAAAAAACATGCTTCCTGCATCTCAGGTCCTGACGAGTACATCTGAACCCACTTTTCAATCAGCATTGGGCCACCAGCTTTTCTTGAAAAGAGTCATTCACTTGTCAACATTTGGACAGACAGAAAGGAAAGGAATTACTAAGGCTATCTTACTATGCTCTATCCTTGATGAGCTTGGGAAACTGTAGGCAGCACTTCATGCATTCGAATGGTGGTAAAGCAAGGTAAAGTCTATCCACTGCATTTTACTCATCCTAGTAGCATTACATGTATCTACTTAGTTATTTAAAACTCTTCCTCTGCCACCTACTTCCTCACCCTTTGTGCCATGTTTTCCTAAACTCCATTTCCTTATTCTTAAGATCCTAATAGAAGCTGATATTTGTGGGTAAATAAGGCCACGGTGGTGGAAGTCCTGGTGACTTTCCACACAGCGGGTCCCACATACAAGAGAAAGTCTAAGGTTCCAGAGGCTGGAGGCTTTGGTGGTGGCAGGCCTCAAAGACACGAGAAAGTCCTTGGTTCCAAAAGGGTTTATTTTCATAGTGGATGGTAGATGGATCTGGATGTACCCCCCTGAAACTCAGGGCAGACCTGAGTTAAATGAGGAAGGAGAAAGGGGGAGGGTCTGGAGAAGAATGTTTAATTGGCTCCGCCCTCTGTCCTTCATTAGTATGTAAATCTCTCTAGGGCCTGAGGCCTGTAGTCATGCCCTCTACCTGTGCACTTTGGGAGAGGCTGTAATGGCCTACATGACTGAACAATGTAGATCTATGGAGACTAGACTGCGTGTCAGGACCCTGGGTTCTGGGAACATGGCCAAACACCTGCCGTTTCTCCCTTGGAGTCTTGGGGTTCCAGGCCCATGCCCAGCCAAGAACAAAGATACCCTTATGCAGTCCCACAGATATTTCCTTTTTTATAGGCTTTTTAAATTTTTAACTTCTTTTGAGAATTTCATATAGGAGCACTGTATTTACATCATTTCCCTCCCACTCTCCCCAGCAGCTCCTCCCATGTATCCCACATCTTTTTCAAATTCACGACCAGCTGGTGTCCTAGTCCTCTGGTTCTAATATTCTTTCTTTTCTCTTTTCTAAATAAGCAGAGCTCTCAAAAAAAATAGCAGAACTTCTTCTATCTATTGCCCTTTTTTATCATCTGAATGCTAAGCAGGCTATTCTTCATCTTCTACAGATTCAGAAGGCCACTCTTTAGTACACTTGGGCCATTGTGGTTCCTTTTGTGGTGATGCACATTTATAGGACCACCCAGTACAGTTCTACTTGCTATTAAATTACATAAAGTAGTTTATTATCATATAAACTAATGTGACACACACAAATTAGGAGAAGCATTCTTATGAAAACTAGAGAGAATGCTACTCAGGTTTTCTCAAGAAAAGTTGTTGAAGTAGCTGTAAAAGGCCAGTCACAGAAGACTGAGGTAGTATTAAAAAAAAATGCCGATCTTTGATTGCCTCTCAAGTGTCTTACTTCTCATTTCAGAAGAGACAAAGTGCAATCATAGATGATGTGCAGTGGATGTGCCTTATATAAGATGCAGTTGAAAATCCAACTGGAGATTCACACTCAAAGCAAGGGCATAGCCTCGCATCAAGTGTGTAGGAAACTACATCCAATTAAGTGTTTGGCAAGCCAGACCTGAAAGTGACTCTCAAGGCTGTCTTATTGTGATCTGTCTTTGATGAGGTTCCACAGTTGTGAATAGGACATCATTCCATGTACTTGGGTGGCAGTGAAGTAAGATGGTAGTAATAATTTTAAAGGATAGATAAGGTACCCATTTTGAAGATTCCCAATCTCTGCTTATTTAATAAAGTAGCCATCTACTTACTAAAAAAAAATAAGAGTTCTGACCTGAGGCTACAACTGTTCCAAGGCACTAACTGTTCTTTTAGGCAAGGAAAGTTGGAAAAAACATTAGAGATTTTTGGTGTCCTGATGCCCCAGTGATGGAGAAAGATCATCAGGTAACACCTTGGTGTGAGCTAAGGAAAGAAGTTTCTCTATCATTTGGCCTCTGTATGTGCAGTAACAAAGGCATGGATGGGAATTGTAACTTATTGTCATAGGCTGTCTTGGTGAAATGTCAGCAGAGCCTTGAAACGTTTTTATACCTGTTCAGGAACTTTTCTCTGAAACTGCTGACCCCCCCCCACCAAATAATCTCATTATGAAGAGGCATCTCATAGCAGAAATATAATCTCACTATGGAGAAGCATCTAGCAGCAGAAATATGGGTTACTGTATGTTTTCATTATTTTATGCACGAAGCATCAATGAAATCCTCAAATTTCCTTGAGAGCAGGTAATAGTCTCATTGATAGCTTGAATCCTAACTGGCAAGGTATCTGAAACAGGTGCTGAATGCCCATAGAATAATGACATGTTCCCAAATGGGATATTTGGCTCCTTTGCATAACAATTGAAACAGAAATAGCTCGCCTGCGAGAGTTTGTTGAATTTTATTTCCTCTTTCCATTTATTGCTCTCCCTATTGTCATGAGTACTATATAGTATCATGCTGACATATGACTGTTCTGTATTCATTCATTTCTTACAGCTGAAGATGAGGCAGGTTTGCTTCAGTAATGAACTTGGCTTGGTGTCTGTGAGAGTTCCACAATCCTACTCCTGACCGGCAATTTCATTTTTCTGAGTGATTGTTGACAGACTTTCTTTTCGCCTCCTTCACATGCAGCAACAGCCTAGAGGTGAACCAATGTGACAGCCTGGCTGCCTTGTGAAATTTGGTACAGACTGCAGGCCCAGCTGTGATAGAAACCCATCAAGTCCAATATTTTATGTCTTTTTCCATATTGTAGCTCCCATAAGGTAAGGTGGTAAGCTACATTAAGCCCATGTGTCACTTCCCAGGAACTGTAATTAGCATAATCTGCTTCTAGAGTTTTCTGATACTTGAAGAAAAGAAGTTATCAGTTCTCTAACTTATAATTAATGTTTAACAAAAAACAACCCTTTTAGAACTGTCAGTACCTCTTCTGAAACTTTGTAAGAGGCTCTAATTGTATGCAAGATTATATCAAATGACGGGGAAGCAGACAGCTCATGAAACTAAGAACATAAATATAATTTCTAGCATTGATAGAAAAGCATATTTTGAATTTGAAAGTATGAGTAAAAACTGAAGTTGAAATTTGTTGCACAACAAAGATAACTGAGAAGTTTCCTGCAAATGTGGACTCTAAGCATTGCATTTTAAAGAGCCCTTATGTGATAGACTGAATTATGGTCCTCAGGGACATATATCTATGACCTAAGGCTTGGAATGTGTGAATATTGCCTCCTTCAGAAAGGATCTTTTCATAAATAATGAAAATCGTAACCTGAGACAGCCCCTAGATTGCATGGATGGGTCCTAAATCCAGTAAAAACATCTTTGAGAAGGAAAGAAGAGAAGACACATCTGAGGAGATCACGTGGATGAAGACATTGAAACTAGAGTTGTATCTGGAGCCTCTGCGAACTGAACAGTACCAGGAGCAGAGGAAACATGTTTTACCAGAGTCCTGGCACTAGACCCAGACCCATGCAAAAGTAAAGTGTTATGTTAAGTCACCAGCTTGTGATAAATTGTCTCACAGCCCCTGGAAACCAGAACACTGTGGGTCAAAGAACAAGTGAAAAGAAAAACTTCAACCAAATGAAAGTGTGTGAAGAGCAGAACAGGTTTTGTTGCATGCTAATGACTCAGTATCTGGGGAAATTTTATAACACTAAGTGCCCGCATAAGGAGGAGGAGACATCAGTAAATCAACCTCAAATTATCTCTTAAGAAACTAGCAGAGAAGAGCAACACAAGCTCTGAAGTAAACAGAAGCAAAGGAATCTGAAGATTAAAGTAGAGATCAGAAACATAAAAACAAAAGGTTGAGTAAATTATGGAAAACAAAGGCTGGTTGTTTCAGAAAATCAATAGTACAGAGAAACTAGCAGAAACAGACTGATTGAGGCCAGGGTGGGGGAGTCCGGAGAGGAAAAGAAAGGGGTTGAGAAGAGCTGGAAAATGGTGTCAGTATAGATGTCATAGCTGGGGAAGGACTATAACAAGGTGGCATGGGGATGCAGGACCCAAGAGGAGTTGGTTTAGTTCTTGACTGTCCCTTCACATCTCCAGGATTCATGGAGCTCCTCTTTACCGCCAGGTAAAGTCTTGCTTGTCTCTGGGTTAGGGCACAGCTTCCCTCACACCAAGCAGCATGTAGTTTAACATTTTCCCCAGTTCAGTATCATTGCTCTTATCTCCACCAAAGACAAGTTTGTGCTTCTCATGAGGCTCAGGAGGAAAACACTTCAGGGGTGGGGGCTCCCCCTTCCTGGCATCAATTCATTCCCTTGTGAGATTTAGTTCATTTAGGTTTCTTTCTATCCCCCAGTTCTCTGATGGCTAAACTGAAGAATTGACTTTGGAACTCACTTGGCTTGTTCTAAGAAGGTGGGATGTGTAGTCTCTTGTGGTTTCTCTGCATTCTAGCAAGAGACTGACATGTCAGTCTGACATGTTTCTCCTGTGTGCAGGAACTTCTGAATGAACTCTCAGTGTGCCTAAGCGCTTCCTGGGATCTGGATCTAGGGGTTAGTTTGCCAAATGCTGGAACAATGCTGCACAGATGAGCGACTTATCAACTGAAGTTGGTTTCCTTGGAATTCTAGAGGCTGGATGTTCAAGGAGATTTTGCTGACCTTGGGTTCTCCTGCCACATCCCTTCTCAGCTTCTGGTGGCTCCTCTTGCTGCTTGGATCCATGGTCATCATTCTGTCTCTTTCTGTGTCCTATTCTTTTCTTTCTATAATGACAGCAGTCACGTTGGAGGAAAAATTATGAGGGTGGCAACATTCTAACCTCCCCAGTTTGAAGATCCTATTCCAAATTGTTGAGATTAAGACCTCAGCATGAATTTAGGAGGTACACAGTTTAGTCTATATAGAGAGGGTCACATGGTCTGCCTCTCTATTCCTTCTTATTATATCTGTTCTAGCCACACCAGACTCATTGCTGATCTTACGAGTGTACTGAATTCTATCTCATGGAGATGAGCTGTCTTTTGTTGTCCCCTCCCTGGTCTTCGCCTGACTGGCCCATCCTAACTCTCCCTGATCCCATTGCAATGTTTATTCTATGTGGCACCTCCTATCTTGTAAAGTAACATTTAATTTATTGATTATGTGTACTTTTTTAATGAAGTCTCTTCAAAATTATGTAAGAATGGGTTTTTGTGTACTTTTATCGTTACTACATTAGTATACCAGGGGCATATTGGACATTCTTTAATTACTGAAGCAAGAGGACAAGAGTGCTTTGTTGTTGCTGTTTGTTTTTTAATGATTAGCTTTGTGTGCATCCTCTTATTTCTTATTTTTAAGAGATGCCTCTTGAAAGATAAAGAGCATTTCCACTCCCAGAGAAACTTTGGAAGTACTGTATAGATTAACTTAGACAAATTGACATAGGAATCTGCCTGTAACCTGCTGATACCCTCAGTCTCCACTGATGAACTGCAGTAGTTCCTGGGGACTTTAATCATGCAATCCTTTTGTCATGATCAAATGAAGTGACTATTACTTAAGCAGGGTCCATCTTGGCAATTGTTCTGTTTTAGTTCTCCCCCTCTCTGTGTTCTTGAGGTTCATGACTATCTTACATAGTCTCTCAGGTTTGAGTCCACACTCCTAGGAATGGTAATAACCTCTTACTTTGCCTGGATTAATGCATTGTTTCAAACAATGCCAGTGCCCATATAGTGTGATCTCTTTTGTTCCCCTTTTTCCTGTTATTCCTCTTTTGTTTAGCTTATCTGTTTTGAGTTTTTGTCTTATTAAAATTTCTCTTAGTTGGATTCATTCTCCTTGAAAATAACTGTTTTTCCTTTTATAAGTTGTCATTTGGAATAATTCTGGATAAAGATTTCTTAGCATTCGTGGCTAGGGTTGTGGCCCAATAGGCAAGGTGCTTATTGTTTGATCTTGAGGACATGATACCCTCACAAAGCCCACATGATAAAAGGGGAGTGTTGTGGTTTATGCTTTCAATCCCAGGGCTGGGGAGACAGAGATTGTCAGATCTGAGGCTTGTTCACCAGAAAGCTTAGCTTAGTTAGTGAGTACCACGCCAAGAGAGCATGTCTCACAAAAGAAGATGGATGGCACCTGAAAAGAAAGTGTTTAATCTTCTAACCTCCACATGTGTGTGCATATATCACCCATACACATGTACCTACACACACACAAATATATGAGCACACATGCACATATATATACACCACTCACACATTACATAGCTATACATACGACTCACACATCACTTTTACACACACACACACACATACAAACACATATACTTAAACACACACATGTACAGTCATACATAAACACACACAAATGTGTGCATGCACATACATATACACACATACACATAACACATACATAGATCATACACAGATACACATATACACATACAAAACACATAGATACGTACACACGCCACTTGTACATCACTTACACACACAAACATATCCACAAATACACATTCACATACATATATACACACATACACATAAAATACACATAGACACATAGACATACACAGCTACACATATGTGGACACACATACACATACAAAAAACACATACATACATACATACATACATACATACACACACCACATACACACGCATACATACACATACACACACATAGACACATATATGCACATACATACAAATACACACATACAAACACATATATGCACACACTAGATTTATCAGCATTCATAATACTGCATTTATAATACTGAGGGTCATGATGCTATGTTTTTATATACACAAAATGAGAAGAAGAAATTCAGATCTTTTAAAATGTGCAGTTAAAACCAAAGGAAGGTAGATAGTTAGAGGCTATAAGTGGAGAGCTACTAGAGGGAAGGAAAGGAAACAGAGAAGAAAGGAATCAGAAGAAAGGTAGAAGTGAAGGGAGAGTGTTTAGAAAAAGGAAACAAAATGGAAAAAAGGTTCCAAGAGGAAAAAAATAAAGAGAATAGATAATATTGAGGAATGATACCTATGCCTGAGACCTTGTGCAACTTGATTCTTTCTTCTTCTTCTTCCTCTTCTTCTTCTTCTTCTTCTTCTTCTTCTTCTTCTTCTTCTTCTTC